>NC_086451.1:226138997-226448997 GCF_028390025.1 Pseudophryne corroboree | reverse complement strand
GAAATTCCATATTAAGTAAAGACACTAATGATGTCATGTTCATTCCTTTCCCAAGAACATTTGTGGAACCACACAGTCCAGCATGACCCATTGCAGGACTGTGTTGTTCCCCAAGGTCAGGCGGTCCAAAGTGGCAGAGTGGTGTCAGTGGTCAGCACTTTGACACGCCTGCACTTGTGGAACCACACAGCCCAGCATGACCCATTGCTGGACTGTGTTGTTCCCCAAGGGCAGGCGGTCCAAAGTGGCAGAGTGGTGTCAGTGGTCAGCACTTTGACACGCCTGCACTTGTGGAACCACACAGCCCAGCATGACCCATTGCTGGACTGTGTTGTTCCCCAAGGGCAGGCGGTCCAAAGTGGCAGAGTGGTGTCAGTGGTCAGCACTTTGACACGCCTGCACTTGTGGAACCACACAGCCCAGCATGACCCATTGCTGGACTGTGTTGTTCCCCAAGGGCAGGCGGTCCAAAGTGGCAGAGTGGTGTCAGTGGTCAGCACTTTGACACGCCTGCACTTGTGGAACCACACAGTCCAGCATGACCCATTGCTGGACTGTGTTGTTCCCCAAGGTCAGGCGGTCCAAAGTGGCAGAGTTGTGTCAGTGGTCAGCACTTTGACACGCCTGCACTTGTGGAACCACACAGCCCAGCATGACCCATTGCTGGACTGTGTTGTTCTCTAAGGTCAGGCGGTCCAAAGTGGCAGAGTCAAGACAGTGGTCAGCACTTTGACATGGCTGCACTTGTGGAACTACACAGTCCAGCATGACCCATTGCTGGACTGTGTTGTTCCCCAAGGTCAGGCGGTCCAATGTGGCAGAGTAGTGTCAGTGGTCAGCACTTTGACACGCCTGCACTTGTGGAACCACACAGCCCAGCATGACCCATTGCTGGACTGTGTTGTTCTCCAAGGGCAGGCGGTCCAAAGTGGCAGAGTGGTGTCAGTGGTCAGCACTTTGAGACGGCTGCACTTGTGGAACCACACAGTCCAGCATGACCCATTGCTGGACTGTGTTGTTCCCCAAGGGCAGGCGGTCCAAAGTTTCTTGAATATATACATTGAAACATGGCTTTACTCACCTTGGTACGCACAACACGAACTACGCCGTCCACTTCAATTTTCCACCCAATCCTATGAAGAAGCCAAAAACAAACACTAGTGAATAGAGATGAGCGGGTTCGGTTTCTCTGAATCCGAACCCGCCAGAACTTCATGTTTTTTTTCACGGGTCCGAGCGACTCGGATCTTCCCGCCTTGCTCGGTTAACCCGAGCGCGCCCGAACGTCATCATGACGCTGTCGGATTCTCGCGAGGCTCAGATTCTATCGCGAGACTCGGATTCTATATAAGGAGCCGCGCGTCGCCGCCATTTTCACACGTGCATTGAGATTGATAGGGAGAGGACGTGGCTGGCGTCCTCTCCATTTAGATTATAAGAGACTGAGAGAGATTTACTGGAGCTGACTAGGAGGAGTACTGTTACTGTAGAAGTGTAGAGACTGAGTGGAGAGAGTTTACTAGTGAGGACAGTGCAGTTTACTTTATAATCCGTTCTCTGCCTGAAAAAAGCGATACACAGCACACAGTGACTCAGTCACATACCATATCTGTGTGCACTGCTCAGGCTCAGGCCAGTGTGCTGCATCATCTATTATCTATATATAATATTATATATATCTGTCTGACTGCTCAGCTCACATAGCTTATAATTGTGGGGGAGACTGGGGAGCACTACTGCAGTGCCAGTTATAGGTTATAGCAGGAGCCAGGAGTACATAATATATTATATAGTGAGTGACCACCAGACACACAGTGCAGTTTATTTAATATATCCGTTCTCTGCCTGAAAAAAGCGATACACACAGTGACTCAGTCAGTCACATACCATATCTGTGTGCACTGCTCAGGCTCAGGCCAGTGTGCTGCATCATCTATATATATTATATATCTGTCTGACTGCTCAGCTCACACAGCTTATAATTGTGGGGGAGACTGGGGAGCACTACTGCAGTGCCAGTTATAGGTTATAGCAGGAGCCAGGAGTACATAATATTATATTAAAATTAAACAGTGCACACTTTTGCTGCAGGAGTGCCACTGCCAGTGTGACTAGTGACCAGTGACCTGACCACCAGTATATATAATATTAGTAGTATACTATCTCTTTATCAACCAGTCTATATTAGCAGCAGACACAGTACAGTGCGGTAGTTCACGGCTGTGGCTACCTCTGTGTCGGCACTCGGCAGCCCGTCCATAATTGTATATACCACCTAACCGTGGTTTTTTTTTCTTTCTTTATACATACATACTAGTTACGAGTATACTATCTCTTTATCAACCAGTCTATATATTAGCAGCAGACACAGTACAGTGCGGTAGTTCACGGCTGTGGCTACCTCTGTGTCGGCACTCGGCAGCCCGTCCATAATTGTATATACCACCTAACCGTGGTTTTTTTTTCTTTCTTTATAGTCATACTAGTTACGAGTATACTATCTCTTTATCAGCCAGTCTATATTAGCAGCAGACACAGTACAGTGCGGTAGTTCACGGCTGTGGCTACCTCTGTGTCGGCACTCGGCAGCCCGTCCATAATTGTATATACCACCTAACCGTGGTTTTTTTTTCTTTCTTTATACATACATACTAGTTACGAGTATACTATCTCTTTATCAACCAGTCTATATTAGCAGCAGACACAGTACAGTGCGGTAGTTCACGGCTGTGGCTACCTCTGTGTCGGCACTCGGCAGCCCGTCCATAATTGTATATACCACCTAACCGTGGTTTTTTTTTCTTTCTTTATACATACATACTAGTTACGAGTATACTATCTCTTTATCAACCAGTCTATATATTAGCAGCAGACACAGTACAGTGCGGTAGTTCACGGCTGTGGCTACCTCTGTGTCGGCACTCGGCAGCCCGTCCATAATTGTATATACCACCTAACCGTGGTTTTTTTTTCTTTCTTTATACATACATACTAGTTACGAGTATACTATCTCTTTATCAACCAGTCTATATTAGCAGCAGACACAGTACAGTGCGGTAGTTCACGGCTGTGGCTACCTCTGTGTCGGCACTCGGCAGCCCGTCCATAATTGTATATACCACCTAACCGTGGTTTTTTTTTCTTTCTTTATACATACATACTAGTTACGAGTATACTATCTCTTTATCAACCAGTCTATATATTAGCAGCAGACACAGTACAGTGCGGTAGTTCACGGCTGTGGCTACCTCTGTGTCGGCACTCGGCAGCCTGTCCATAATTGTATATACCACCTAACCGTGGTTTTTTTTTCTTTCTTTATACATACATACTAGTTACGAGTATACTATCTCTTTATCAACCAGTCTATATATTAGCAGCAGACACAGTACAGTGCGGTAGTTCACGGCTGTGGCTACCTCTGTGTCGGCACTCGGCAGCCCGTCCATAATTGTATATACCACCTAACCGTGGTTTTTTTTTCTTTCTTTATAGTCATACTAGTTACGAGTATACTATCTCTTTATCAACCAGTCTATATTAGCAGCAGACACAGTACAGTGCGGTAGTTCACGGCTGTGGCTACCTCTGTGTCGGCACTCGGCAGCCGTCCATAATTGTATACTAGTATCCAATCCATCCATCTCCATTGTTTACCTGAGGTGCCTTTTAGTTGTGCCTATTAAAATATGGAGAACAAAAATGTTGAGGTTCCAAAATTAGGGAAAGATCAAGATCCACTTCCACCTCGTGCTGAAGCTGCTGCCACTAGTCATGGCCGAGACGATGAAATGCCAGCAACGTCGTCTGCCAAGGCCGATGCCCAATGTCATAGTACAGAGCATGTCAAATCCAAAACACCAAATATCAGAAAAAAAAGGACTCCAAAACCTAAAATAAAATTGTCGGAGGAGAAGCGTAAACTTGCCAATATGCCATTTACCACACGGAGTGGCAAGGAACGGCTGAGGCCCTGGCCTATGTTCATGGCTAGTGGTTCAGCTTCACATGAGGATGGAAGCACTCAGCCTCTCGCTAGAAAAATGAAAAGACTCAAGCTGGCAAAAGCAGCACAGCAAAGAACTGTGCATTCTTCGAAATCCCAAATCCACAAGGAGAGTCCAATTGTGTCGGTTGCGATGCCTGACCTTCCCAACACTGGACGTGAAGAGCATGCGCCTTCCACCATTTGCACGCCCCCTGCAAGTGCTGGAAGGAGCACCCGCAGTCCAGTTCCTGATAGTCAGATTGAAGATGTCAGTGTTGAAGTACACCAGGATGAGGAGGATATGGGTGTTGCTGGCGCTGGGGAGGAAATTGACCAGGAGGATTCTGATGGTGAGGTGGTTTGTTTAAGTCAGGCACCCGGGGAGACACCTGTTGTCCGTGGGAGGAATATGGCCGTTGACATGCCAGGTGAAAATACCAAAAAAATCAGCTCTTCGGTGTGGAGGTATTTCACCAGAAATGCGGACAACAGGTGTCAAGCCGTGTGTTCCCTTTGTCAAGCTGTAATAAGTAGGGGTAAGGACGTTAACCACCTCGGAACATCCTCCCTTATACGTCACCTGCAGCGCATTCATAATAAGTCAGTGACAAGTTCAAAAACTTTGGGTGACAGCGGAAGCAGTCCACTGACCAGTAAATCCCTTCCTCTTGTAACCAAGCTCACGCAAACCACCCCACCAACTCCCTCAGTGTCAATTTCCTCCTTCCCCAGGAATGCCAACAGTCCTGCAGGCCATGTCACTGGCAATTCTGACGAGTCCTCTCCTGCCTGGGATTCCTCCGATGCATCCTTGCGTGTAACGCCTACTGCTGCTGGCGCTGCTGTTGTTGCCGCTGGGAGTCGATGGTCATCCCAGAGGGGAAGTCGTAAGCCCACTTGTACTACTTCCAGTAAGCAATTGACTGTTCAACAGTCCTTTGCGAGGAAGATGAAATATCACAGCAGTCATCCTACTGCAAAGCGGATAACTGAGGCCTTGACAACTATGTTGGTGTTAGACGTGCGTCCGGTATCCGCCGTTAGTTCACAGGGAACTAGACAATTTATTGAGGCAGTGTGCCCCCGTTACCAAATACCATCTAGGTTCCACTTCTCTAGGCAGGCGATACCGAGAATGTACATGGACGTCAGAAAAAGACTCACCAGTGTCCTAAAAAATGCAGTTGTACCCAATGTCCACTTAACCACGGACATGTGGACAAGTGGAGCAGGGCAGGGTCAGGACTATATGACTGTGACAGCCCACTGGGTAGATGTATGGACTCCCGCCGCAAGAACAGCAGCGGCGGCACCAGTAGCAGCATCTCGCAAACGCCAACTCTTTCCTAGGCAGGCTACGCTTTGTATCACCGCTTTCCAGAATACGCACACAGCTGAAAACCTCTTACGGCAACTGAGGAAGATCATCGCGGAATGGCTTACCCCAATTGGACTCTCCTGTGGATTTGTGGCATCGGACAACGCCAGCAATATTGTGTGTGCATTAAATATGGGCAAATTCCAGCACGTCCCATGTTTTGCACATACCTTGAATTTGGTGGTGCAGAATTTTTTAAAAAACAACAGGGGCGTGCAAGAGATGCTGTCGGTGGCCAGAAAAATTGCGGGACACTTTCGGCGTACAGGCACCACGTACAGAAGACTGGAGCACCACCAAAAACTACTGAACCTGCCCTGCCATCATCTGAAGCAAGAAGTGGTAACGAGGTGGAATTCAACCCTCTATATGCTTCAGAGGTTGGAGGAGCAGCAAAAGGCCATTCAAGCCTATACAATTGAGCACGATATAGGAGGTGGAATGCACCTGTCTCAAGTGCAGTGGAGAATGATTTCAACGTTGTGCAAGGTTCTGATGCCCTTTGAACTTGCCACACGTGAAGTCAGTTCAGACACTGCCAGCCTGAGTCAGGTCATTCCCCTCATCAGGCTTTTGCAGAAGAAGCTGGAGGCATTGAAGAAGGAGCTAAAAGGGACCGATTCCGCTAGGCATGTGGGACTTGTGGATGCAGCCCTTAATTCGCTTAACAAGGATTCACGGGTGGTCAATCTGTTGAAATCAGAGCACTACATTTTGGCCACCGTGCTCGATCCTAGATTTAAAGCCTACCTTGGATCTCTCTTTCCGGCAGACACAAGTCTGCTGGGGTTGAAAGACCTGCTGGTGACAAAATTGTCAAGTCAAGCGGAACGCGACCTGTCAACATCTCCTCCTTCACATTCTCCCGCAACTGGGGGTGCGAGGAAAAGGCTCAGAATTCCGAGCCCACCCGCTGGCGGTGATGCAGGGCAGTCTGGAGCGACTGCTGATGCTGACATGCTGAAGGACCTGACAACGATTACGGACATGTCGTCTACTGTCACTGCATATGATTCTCTCAACATTGATAGAATGGTGGAGGATTATATGAGTGACCGCATCCAAGTAGGCACGTCACACAGTCCGTACTTATACTGGCAGGAAAAAGAGGCAATTTGGAGGCCCTTGCACAAACTGGCTTTATTCTACCTAAGTTGCCCTCCCACAAGTGTGTACTCCGAAAGAGTGTTTAGTGCCGCCGCTCACCTTGTCAGCAATCGGCGTACGAGGTTACATCCAGAAAATGTGGAGAAGATGATGTTCATTAAAATGAATTATAATCAATTCCTCCGCGGAGACATTGACCAGCAGCAATTGCCTCCACAAAGTACACAGGGAGCTGAGATGGTGGATTCCAGTGGGGACGAATTGATAATCTGTGAGGAGGGGGATGTACACGGTGATATATCGGAGGGTGAAGATGAGGTGGACATCTTGCCTCTGTAGAGCCAGTTTGTGCAAGGAGAGATTAATTGCTTCTTTTTTGGGGGGGGTCCAAACCAACCCGTCATATCAGTTACAGTCGTGTGGCAGACCCTGTCACTGAAATGATGGGTTGGTTAAAGTGTGCATGTCCTGTTTTGTTTATACAACATAAGGGTGGGTGGGAGGGCCCAAGGACAATTCCATCTTGCACCTCTTTTTTCTTTTCTTTTTCTTTGCATCATGTGCTGATTGGGGAGGGTTTTTTGGAAGGGACATCCTGCGTGACACTGCAGTGCCACTCCTAGATGGGCCCGGTGTTTGTGTCGGCCACTAGGGTCGCTAATCTTACTCACACAGTCAGCTACCTCATTGCGCCTCTTTTTTTCTTTGCGTCATGTGCTGTTTGGGGAGGGTTTTTTGGAAGGGACATCCTGCGTGACACTGCAGTGCCACTCCTAGATGGGCCCGGTGTTTGTGTCGGCCACTAGGGTCGCTAATCTTACTCACACAGCTACCTCATTGCGCCTCTTTTTTTCTTTGCGTCATGTGCTGTTTGGGGAGGGTTTTTTGGAAGGGACATCCTGCGTGACACTGCAGTGCCACTCCTAGATGGGCCCGGTGTTTGTGTCGGCCACTAGGGTCGCTAATCTTACTCACACAGCTACCTCATTGCGCCTCTTTTTTTCTTTGCGTCATGTGCTGTTTGGGGAGGGTTTTTTGGAAGGGCCATCCTGCGTGACACTGCAGTGCCACTCCTAGATGGGCCCGGTGTTTGTGTCGGCCACTAGGGTCGCTAATCTTACTCACACAGCTACCTCATTGCGCCTCTTTTTTTCTTTGCGTCATGTGCTGTTTGGGGAGGGTTTTTTGGAAGGGACATCCTGCGTGACACTGCAGTGCCACTCCTAGATGGGCCCGGTGTTTGTGTCGGCCACTAGGGTCGCTTATCTTACTCACACAGCGACCTCGGTGCAAATTTTAGGACTAAAAATAATATTGTGAGGTGTGAGGTATTCAGAATAGACTGAAAATGAGTGTAAATTATGGTTTTTGAGGTTAATAATACTTTGGGATCAAAATGACCCCCAAATTCTATGATTTAAGCTGTTTTTTAGTGTTTTTTGAAAAAAACACCCGAATCCAAAACACACCCGAATCCGACAAAAAAAATTCGGTGAGGTTTTGCCAAAACGCGTTCGAACCCAAAACACGGCCGCGGAACCGAACCCAAAACCAAAACACAAAACCCGAAAAATTTCAGGCGCTCATCTCTACTAGTGAATAGTAAATTCACACAACAGTGAAAGTCTAATTTAAAAACAATAGTAAGAAAAAAAAAACTAATGAGAGAGGGAGAAAGGGAAACATGAAAAACATAAAAAGTAAATAATTAAACAATACGACCGGACTTATGGTGGTTGTCCGTCCGGCTCCTCTTCTTCCTCCTGATGGGGTGTCGATGCCCTGGGCGGCTGTGGAGTGTATTGACTTGGCCTCGGTGGCCGTGCTGGTGTAGATGATGCGGCCGGTGTTGGTGGTGGAGGCATCTGGTAGGTGGGGTACATCCCTGTATATCCTTGGTACAGCTGTGACCATCCATACCAGGATGGTGGTGGAGGAAGGGCAGGAGGCGTCCGTGTGGCTTGTGATGGCGGATGTGGTGGTTCACCAGCGTGTTGATGAGCTGGCTCTGGGAGCTTATCGTACATCATCTGCAGTGTGGTTGCGATGATCTGGTGGCTGGCTGCCGAATGTCGTTGGCTCTCTGACATGTTGTCAACGCTGTGTGCCAGGCATGATGTGTTATCCACCAGCCGGTTGATGGATGTGGCCAGAACTTGAAGGATGTCCATAGTCTCCCTGTGATCTTCTCGTCTGGTCTTTTGCGTTTCTGCCATGCTGTCGGCAAGAGCCTTTTGCATTTCAACCAGACCGTTTGCCATCTTTTCCATTGTCTTCTCAATGGCGTCCAGTCTGGTTTCAACGACATTCGTGTAGTTATCCTGGCGGGCAGTCATCTCTGCTGCCAGGGTGTGTACCCTCTGAACATTTGAGGAATCCTGCCCTTCCTGTATGTCTGCCACCAATTTCATTTGTGCAGCTGAAAAGAAAATTAGAAATTAGTATACACATTCATACATTTGTTTGAAGGCTCACAATTTGATAATTACTCACACAGGGATGTAGAAACAGCGGACTGCTGCACTTCCACCTCGTCGTCCGACGAATCTTGTAGGAGATCCGGCCTGAAGAAGGGACCAATCCTCGACGCAAGTCTGCTGCTGGTCCGTGGCACCTCTGTTTGCAAAAGAAGAAAAAAAATAAAATAAAGTTAATAAACTATACAAATATGGCGACCCCTCTCCCCCCCCCCAAAAAAAAACCCTTCTGCATCCTGTGGTGCCGCTGCTCCAGGAGCTTCACTTGTCCTCAATTCTGGAGACTTTTTAAGGGTATAGCTGGATACGTCTGCACGGATGTCTTCAAACCCAAGAAAAGTCTCGTCCGTTAACCCTGTTGACTCAAACAGTTCGGGTGATGGGTCCACAAGGGTAGAGTCTTGTTGAGGCTCTTCGGTCACAGTCCCAGAGCTCCTGGAGAGATGATGAGCTGGTGATGGCCTGCGCGCAGGAGATGTAGTTTGGCGCCCAGCTAGTGGTGTGGTCGCCGACGGTGTCTGGCACGCAGGTGACGTTCTGCGCACTGATGTCTGGCGCGCAGGTGATGGTTTGTGCGCTGACATTGTCTGGCGCGCAGATGACTTTCTGCGCGCTGCTGATGCTTGCTGCGCAGATGATGGTCCGCGCACTGCTGCCGGTGCCTGCTGCGCAGCTGATGGTCCGCGCGCTGGTGATGTCCTGCGCGCAGGTGATGTCCTCTGGGCAGGCGTGTCTGGGGAAAAAGAACAAACACATCAGCAAATAAAAAAATAAAAAAAAGATTTAGTACAGCTCATCTGAATGTATCTTACCATCAGGCCTCCTTTTGGACTGCTTGTCTCCCGCTGTCTTCCGTCTTCTGGGCAGTTCTTCCTCCTCGGGAAAGCCAGCAGGACAGCTGGAGTCCACACCTCCGCGAACTCCTTGGACCATAACAGGGTTCATGCGCCTTTTAATAGTATAGCATAGGACGCCAGTCCTATTAGGATGCTGCAGTGGCTATTTTATGAAGTGGCTAGTTATCAAGTGGCAGTGAAAATCAACAGCAGTGTTATACCTGTATGTCATTAGTTACATCTTCAACTGATATTCAAAATTGACTCCTGTCTCTCCTTCTCGTCAACAGGTAATTATTGCAGACCATTGCTACTTTATTAGTAAAGATCTATTTGGTAATTATTGCAGACCATTGCTACTTTATTAGTAAAGATCTATTTGGTAATTATTGCAGACCACTGCTACTTTATTAGTAAAGATCTATTTGGTAATTATTGCAGACCATTGCTACTTTCTTAGTAAAGATCTATTTGGTAATTACTGCAGACCATTGCTACTTTATTAGTAAAGATCTATTTGGTAATTATTGCAGACCATTGCTACTTTATTAGTAAAGATCTATTTGGTAATTATTGCAGACCATTGCACATTACATTGCTTGTTTGGAAAATTGTTGTAAGTGGATTAATATCTGTAGTGTGCAAAAACTTATAGTGATTGACTGGGGTTTACAAATCTCACATTTGGTAGTTGATTAACACCTTTTGGTGGAGGGTTGCTGTGTGGGGGAGGGGGTTGTAATCAGAAAGGACATGTGTTTGTAGACTAACTTATTCAGTGTAGCATAGGATGCCAGGCCTATTAGGAAGCTGCAGTGGCTATTTTATGAAGTGGCTAGTTATCAAGTGGCAGCGAAAATCAACAGCAGTGTTATACCTGTATGTCATTAGTTACATCTTCAATTGATATTCAAAATTGACTCCTGTCTCTCCTTCTCGTCAACAGGTAATTATTGCAGACCATTGCTACTTTATTAGTAAAGATCTATTTGGTAATTATTGCAGACCATTGCTACTTTATTAGTAAAGATCTGTTTGGTAATTATTGCAGACCATTGCTACTTTCTTAGTAAAGATCTATTTAGTAATTATTGCAGACTATTGCTACTTTATTAGTACAGATCTATTTGGTAATTATTGCAGACCATTGCTACTTTATTAGTAAAGTTCTATTTGGTAATTATTGCAGACCATTGCTACTTTATTAGTAAAGATCTATTTGGTAATTATTGCAGACTATTGCACATTCCATTGCTTGTTTAGAAAATTGTTTTAAGTGGATTAATATCTGTAGTGTACAAAAACTTATAGTGATTGACTGGGGTTTACAAATCTCACATTTGGTAGTTGTTTAACACCTTTTGGTGGAGGGTTGGTGTGTGGGCGAGGGGGTTGTAATCAGAAAGGACATGTGTTTGTAGACTTACTTATTCAGTATAGCATAGGACGCCAGGCCTATTAGGACGCTGCAGTGGCTATTTTATGAAGTGGCTAGTTATCAAGTGGCAGCGAAAATCAACAGCAGTGTTATACCTGTATGTCATTAGTTACATCTTCAACTGATATTCAAAATTGACTCCTGTCTCTCCTTCTCGTCAACAGGTAATTATTGCAGACCATTGCTACTTTATTAGTAAAGATCTATTTGGTAATTATTGCAGACCATTGCTACTTTATTAGTTAAGATCTATTTGGTAATTATTGCAGACCATTGCTACTTTATTAGTAAAGATCTATTTGGTAATTATTGCAGACCATTGCACATTCCATTGCTTGTTTAGAAAATTGTTTTAAGTGGATTAATATCTGTAGTGTGCAAAAACTTATAGTGATTGACTGGGGTTTACAAATCTCACATTTGGTAGTTGTTTAACACCTTTTGGTGGAGGGTTGCTGTGTGGGGGAGGGGGTTGTAATCAGAAAGGACATGTGTTTGTAGACTTACTTATTCAGTATAGCATAGGTCGCCAGGCCTATTAGGACGCTGCAGTGGCTATTTTATGAAGTGGCTAGTTATCAAGTGGCAGCGAAAATAAACAGCAGTGTTATACCTGTATGTCATTAGTTACATCTTCCACTGATATTCAAAATTGACTCCTGTCTCTCCTTCTCGTCAACAGGTAATTATTGCAGACCATTGCTACTTTATTAGTAAAGATCTATTTGGTAATTATTGCAGACCATTGCTATTTTATTAGTAAAGATCTATTTGGTAATTATTGCAGACCATTGCTACTTTATTAGTTAAGATCTATTTGGTAATTATTGCAGACCATTGCTACTTTATTAGTAAAGATCTATTTGGTAATTATTGCAGACCACTGCACATTCCATTGCTTGTTTAGAAAATTGTATTAAGTGGATTAATATCTGTAGTGTGCAAAAACTTATAGTGATTGACTGGGGTTTACAAATCTCATATTTGGTAGTTGTTTAACACCTTTTGGTGGAGGGTTGCTGTGTGGGGGAGGGGGTTGTAATCAGAAAGGACATGTGTTTGTAGACTTACTTATTCAGTATATCATAGGACGCCAGGCCTATTAGGATGCTGCAGTGGCTATTTTATGAAGTGGCTAGTTATCAAGTGGCAGCGAAAATTAACTGTGTTAAACCGAAGGAAAACAGAAGGCAACCAAACTAACAAGTTACCAGAAGGACTGCTTTACAACCAAAAAAACTCTGAAACTTTATGTGGCCTCTCCTTGCCTCAAACATGAGAACACCAAGGCCAGGTTTACCACCCCTCTGGCTGAGAACATCAAGTCTGCCCCTGGGCCTAACCATCAAGGTGAACAGGGAACTGTCGGGGCACAGCACCAGGACCAGGCTCAGCAGGGACATCCCCATTGCTTCTGAGTATGCCCCCAACATTCTCCTACCCACCCGTACTAAGGTCTTATCAAAATAATGTTATCCCAATCCTACTTCTGCCACTAGTTGCCTGCTATTGTGTTTTTTTTTTGTTTTTTTCCATTGCTCGCTTCAACCACACCATGTGTTTTTCCTGTAATGTTTACCTCCACTGATTGCACACCTTGCCATTGTGCCCTACATGCAGGGTACATCATACTACTACATAAGTATCAGTTTTCCCATATATGAACTTGGCCCTTGTATGGCTCACCTCCCACAGTGTAACATTCAAAGTGTGCCCAACATGGCTGCCCCATATGGTACACTTGTGGATGGGATGAAAAATACATGGCCTGATGGTTTTGATAGAACCCTACTCTGAACTGTAGGACTCTGAAATCACCCCCATTTTGTGTCATCTCTTCTAGGGGTGGACTGTTCCACCCTGGGTAATCCTACGCTGAGCGCCCAAGATGGCTGCCGCACTTGGTACCTTGTGAGGGTGGAATACACAACCCTTGGAAGTTATTACCCAAAATGCCTACACCAATCCTGCATTATGCTTTCTGTGTGCTTAAGGTTTTCTTTTATTTCTGTGTGACTTATCTATTGTTGTATTACTCAAATCTTCTGTATCATGTGCATTGTTTTTGATATCTGTAAAGCGCCTTGAGTCCTGTTGGAGAAAGAGCGCTATATAAATAAAATTATTATTATTATTATTATTAATAACGTTCTCCCAGGGTAGCCACTTCAGATTGAGAGCCGGACCACCTCCCGTAGCTGTCACATGTCGGCGCTGAATCCCCATCTTCTTCTTGGTCTGTCTGCTGCAATCACTGTACCGCTTCATGCAGTTTCTGGTGCTCCGGCGGTTTCCAGATACTGCAGTGACTTGTCTTGCGATGGCATTGGCATTCCAGATGTTTTGCTTGGTCTGTGCCCTTGGTCCATACAGAACGTCGTAGGACCTGTCGACGCCATCCACTAGGGCACAGTTTTCCGCCTCAGTGTATCTGGGTCCACGCGGCTTCTTCTGTCCTGCGTCTTCACCAGAGGCTTCCTCCTCCGACTGATCCTCTGGCTGGCTTCTTGTCTTTAGGGATAAAAAAAAACATGCATTTAATAAGATCGGTATGTACCTGTGAGTGTGTCAGTATCCCTGGCAGTGCGCAAAGATACCTGTAGGTGTGCATGGCAGTGCGCAAACTAGGGTGTGTCAAGTTGGATGCTATTGTGTCTGCAGGTGTTGACAGTATTTACCTTTCTAGGCCTTTTCTTTTTCTTTTGCTTCTCCCTTTGGTCCCTTGACAACCGCGGCTGGTCACTGCATGCCTGGTCGGTCGTATCCTCCTCCTGGGTCGGCTCCCACTCCTCATTGCTGTGCAGGGAAAATTCTTCTGAGGGGTGGGGAGAAGGGGGGATCGGGGCCGCTTGTCCCTGGATATCTCTGTTGTAAAAAGAAAAAATATTTTTACAAATTTAACACACATTACATAATTACATGCTGTTGGGATCCCAGTGCTCAAGCAGGACCAAACACAACAACAAAAAAATTGAAAAATTGAAAAAAACCTCATCCAAACAAGCCAAAACCCCCGTACAAGCATCCCTGCACATGCTGGAGGTCAACCAGTGAGTAGGAGCAAAAAAACCTGTTTTGGAAACAAACGACAACACATGTCGGCCACATGGCTGACACCGACACGCTCAAAGTCAGCCCAAACAAGCCAAAAAGTACCTCCAGCATGTGCAGGGATGCACCAGTGCTAAAATAGGAGTAAAAAAACATGTTTTGGAAACAAACGACAACACATGTCGGCCACATGGCTGATACCGACACACTCAAAGTCAGCCCAAACTAGTCAAAAAGTACCTCCAGCATGTGCACGGATGCACCAGTGCTAAAATAGGAGCAAAAAAACATGTTTTGGAAACAAACGACAACACATGTCGGCCACATGGCAGATACCGACACACTCAAAAGTCACCACAAACAAGCCGAAAAGCATCCCTGCACATGCTGGAGGTCAAGCAGTTCTAAAGTAGGAGCAAAAAAACATGTTTTGGAAACAAACGACAACACATGTTGGCCACATGGCTGATACCGACACGCTCAAAAGTCACCACAAACAAGCCAAAAAGCATCCCTGCACATGCTGGAGGTCAACCAGTGCTAAAGTAGGAGCAAAAAAAATGTTTTGGAAACAAACGACAACACATGTCGGCCACATGGCTGATACCGACACGCTCAAAGTCAGCCCAAACAAGCCAAAAAGTACCTTCCGCATGTGCAGGGATGCCCCAGTGCTAAAATAGGAGCAAAAAAACATGTTTTGGAAACAAACGACAACACATGTCGGCCACATAGCAGATACCGACACACTCAAAATTCACCACAAACAAGCCAAAAAGCATCCCTGCACATGCTGGAGGTCGACCAGTGATAAAGTAGGAGCAAAAAAAATGTTTTGGAAACAAACGACAACACAAATGTCGGCCACATGGCTGATACCGACACGCTCAAAGTCAGCCCAAACAAGCCAAAAAGTACCTCCAGCATGTGCAGGGATGCCCCAGTGCTAAAATAGGAGCAAAAAAACATGTTTTGGAAACTAATGACAACACATGTCGGCCACATGGCAGATACCAACACACTCAAAAGTCACCACAAACAAGCCAAAAAGCATCCCTGCACATGCTGGAGGTACAACAATGCAAAAGCATGACCCAAAAAAAACATTTTATGAAAAAAAAACGTGAAAAACTACCCCCAAACACAAAACTCCAAAAAAAACATGCAGCGATACAAGCAGGACCTGCAGCAATCCAAACAGGACATATATACACATACCTGCACACATATACATACCCCAAACACCCCAAAGCAATGCCACATGTACACCTCATGGCACCCCCCCCCCACTACACAAACACATACATGCAACGCCAGACCACATGTGGTACTTGAAAGCAAAGTGAGGCTGCGCTGAATTATTGCATATAACAACAATGATATCTGATAATTCAATATTTAATATTAAAAATTAATATAATATATATAGAAATATAAACCATTAATGGTAGTTCCAAAAAATAAACATTAAAAGGTATACATGATAGAATAAATAAAACCAGGGTTACCCATAGGCCAGGATTGTAAACAGTATTGGATTGAGGAAGTCCGTTCAAGATTTTTTCCCCAAATGATCAATATGTCCTGCAATTGCAGGTTTAGGAGGTATGTATATATCCAAAATTGTGGCTTTACCGCTAGAGGGTATGTTGTTCCAAGGTGGTAAATGGTGAGCTCCTCATGCAGTGCGGTGGACAAGGTTGAACAGTTCAGCCAAATTGCAAACGCCCTCCGATATACATCTTGTACTGGAATGTGGTGGGGGATGGTCCGGACTTTCAAATAGAATTTCCTGGCGTGGGTCCCTGTAGCCTGACGCGTTTCGCTGCACTGGGGTGGCAGCTTTTTCAAAGGTGTCCATAAGTAAAACATGTGGGGTTTATATACCCATTCCAATATGGTAGCTGATTAGCACCTGGAACTAGTGTTACATAATTATCAGATAATAGGCAAATAATAAAGCATATTTATAAAGAAGACAGACCTACTTCTCTTGTGATGGAAAAAATATAGACATAATTACATTTTTAATCATAAAATATGAACTTCTAAAAGATATCTAATTAAGACAGCTGGAGGAACCAGGAAGTGTACGTAGGTTAGCAACCAAATCAAAGACTTTATTAGTACTTAGGTCGCTATGGGAACCTTTCTACAGAGATTCTGGTTGGATAGGGATAGTATTAGGGGAGACACTTGATTTTCCCTATCAGGGGTGTATATGCCAAAACCCGGTCACATGACCGCCGTCATGTCACGTGGTCGGAGCTAAAGCCAATACCGTGTCACGTGGTCGGAGCTAAAGCCAGTATATAAATGCTGAATATTCCGGTCACATGTGGTACTTACCTACAAATGTAGAGATCGCTCCAAAAATGACTCTCCTCCGGGGTAACTGGTATCCTGTCCGTCCTGGATTAAAGCCTGCTGGGTGTACAAGCGATACCACAGCAAACAACAACCAATTTGCTAGCTCTGCACCTCCACACACCTCTCTGCAGGTTCACAAAATGGCTGCTGAGCACGCAGCAAACAAGCCCTATAAAGGGCTCCAAAAGGCGGGAAGTCGAAACCAGGACGCCCACTACTCGACGATTGGTCCGTTATTCGACAAGGGGAGTGTCGAATGAGTTATGTATTGAATATGTCGAATTCATGGTCCCGGGTGGAGGGTTTCGGCTGTCGAGTAGTGTCAAATCTTAAAACGGTCGAAAAAAAGGCGCAATTCGTCCGGAATTGCATATACCCCTTAACCCAGTGGTTCCCAAACTGTGTGCCGTGGCTCCCTGGGGTGCCTCTGGACACTTGCAGGGGTGCCTTGAATTGGTGGTTCAGGACCAATTCAAATTATTTATGGTCAATATAATAGGCAAAACTAGTGCTGGTGGCTGCCAGTCATAAAATATGGGGACAAACAGAAGCAAATCTCGACCTTCACCACACAATTGAGCCCAAGGATGACATATAAACACAATCCACTTAATGTAATATTTATTTCTAAATTTCTCAATAAGAAATGTTTGTCCCAGGGGTGCCGTGAAAAGAATTCTGATACTCTAGGGCGCCGTAACTCAAAAAAGTTTGGGAACCACTGCCTTAACCCCTTACATTTACATATAGTGGCTACTTTAAAATGTTTCTGGGATGTACATTCTACTCTCCTAGATATATTAATTAATTCAGAATGACTAAAAAAGTCCATGTGAACTGTTCTGGGAATATGGCATGGAAAGAATATTATTGGCACCTTATTATTCATGGAAACTCTCAAGGTTTGACCCACATGGATTGTAGGCAAATCTCAAAGTTTATGGTCACAATTTTAGGCCCCATTAGTTAATAGTCACTGTGCTCTTATTCAATGAATTTTAATTATTCTCTGCTGTTATTGCCAACCATTCCATTCATTGCAATTACTGAGAGCTGTCAGACGCACAATAATGGTGGTTTTCATACTTATATGGACAGAAGGAAATACCATTTAATTCGATTCCATGACATTTTTATGCATTTAATTCAAATGTATTATAAATCTGGATTTTAAGACCACTAGGCATATTGATCTTTTTTTTTATAAGAGTAATTAATATCAGATAGCTATTAGAAGCATCTCAGGCCAGCATTGTATAAAAAGTTTCCAGCTATGTATACTGTTAGTAATATGTTGGTATGGTTGGTGTGCTCTTATCATACTTGGAAGCAGTATATCAGCTTAATTGTCCTTTTCATAACATCAACTGTAGCTAAAAACAAAATAGTTTATGTAAGTACAGTGAAATCCAAACTCTTTTCTTTGTTCAATAACCACTAGTAAATTCACAGTTAATATATGTAATAGCCTGTTTTAATGCCATGAGTTCTTTCTCTGTGCATATTTGAAATCTTCTGTTAGCCATTAGCATAATGAATGAACTAAGGGAGTGCTAGACAGCCCGTAGGCCAAGTAGCAGACCTAGATCAATCCAGCTTGTTACTTGTAAGATAATGTATAAACATGCAAATACTTTGTACAGCTGATGTCAATGTTTAGAAGCTGATTTTAAGTAATGCCTTGATTAAACAAAAAAAATCACTTACTTATAGAATATTACAGAATAAATCACTTACTTATAGAATATTACAGCACAAAATATGGTATACGCTTCCAGATTCAACAAAACAAAAATGACATTTTGTGGCAGTGCTAAAAAATAAATCTGTTATTGACGCAAATTCTGAATACAATCTAGACTAGGGCGCCGTGTGATACTACTTGGAGCAATTAGGATTGACTGACACTTTCACTCAGGGGACATGCGTGCAGGGTCAGACTGGCCCACAACATACCTGCCAACTGTCCTGATTTTGGCGGGACAGTCCAGTTCTTCACGGACTGTACCGCTGTCCCACTCGCGGGCTGCAGTGTCCCGCAGTAGGGGGGGGGGGCATGGATAGCAGCTCTCAGAGCACTATTCATGCCCCCATAGTGATGAAAATGGGTGAGTGGCTCACTATTGCAGCATGTGCCACGAGGCCATACTCCCTAGCTGCAAGGACACACACCCTAATTTCAGCCGCACGCCTCCAGCTCGCACAGATGTCCCTCCTTACAAATTCAAGAAGTTGCCACAGGGTACAGGGGAAATCCCCGGTGAACCCCACCCCTTCCTCTAATGTCCAGATCTAAACAGTGCACTGATAATTTACATTGTTACTCTACTATAGGATCAGATACATGGTCTCTAGTGGCTGTCCACACCTCTGCAGGCTGGTATCACCTCCATGGTAACTGGCCACACCCCTTAAGCATGGGCCCCTAACAAGATTTCCCCCAATGGGCCCTTCATGTCCCAGTCTGACACTGTATATGTATTACTGACCTGGCTAGCCTGCTAGAACTGATATGGGTAGGACAGGGTTATCTCTAGGCAGAGTAGATTTGAGCATAAGGGTACAGTAGCAAAGGCTCAGAGTCAGCTCTTAATTTACCTAGCATTTATAGCGACCAACGTCAAACCTTTTATTCATTAGCATAGAACAATTAATTGATAAAATGAAAACAATTGGCCCCCTTAGATTTAATTGATGAAGAGATGACTTGTGATGAGGCAATTGGTTACTTTGGGGTCTACTCATGTAAGAAATGAAAACTTGAATTGATATTTATTACTATACGTCACATCGGTCCAATGCGATATATAAATTTGATAAGTAGCAATTCATGTATACTCACCCTTCCGGCAAAGCGATGCAGTATCCCAGGCTCCAGTGACTTTCTCTTCTCCAGCGGTGGCCCTCAGCGGTGTTGAAATCAGCCTGTGGGTCCCTCAAACATGTTGTATATTTCTTCTGATTGTTTAAATGTCTTTATTCTCAAATGCTATAAATAGAGTTATCAAATGCTATACAATACATAGAGCTATCAAATGCTATACAATACATAGAGCTATCAAATGCTATACAATACATAGAGATATCAAATGCTATACAATACATAGAGCTATCAAATGCTATACAAAGAGCTATCAAATGCTATACAATACATAGAGATATCAAATGCTATACAATACATAGAGATATCAAATGCTATACATAGAGCTATCAAATGCTATACAATACATAGTGATATCAAATGCTATACATAGAGCTATCAAATGCTATACAATACATCGAGCTATCAAATGCTATACAATACATAGAGATATCAAATGCTATACATAGAGCTATCAAATGCTAAACAGTACATAGAGGTATTAAATGCTATACAATACATAGAGATATAAAATGCTATACAATACAAGGAGATATCAAATGCTATACATAGAGATATCAAATGCTATACAATACATAGAGATATCAAATGCTATACATAGAGACATGAAGACATAACTTCACTCAATGAGTAAACATTTCTCTCAAGGGAATTAATAACCTTTCACTACCTCATCTTGTTATAATTCTGTATTTGTAACGGTAATTACAGTATAAACTAAGTTTAGTGTTTGAGTAGCAGTAGTAATAATAATAATAATAATAATATGGGTTGAATATTTCACTTTCGCTATCATATTTGACCTTTTATTACTTTTTAAATATTGTGTAGTGGTGTAAAGGAAAAAAGTCTCTTGTGCATTAAAATTAAAGAGAGGCATTCATCTTGTACCTTATTTAAAGATAGTCATGTTTGATTAAACGGTGTAGTTTAGTTTTGCACCATGGTAAAAACGAGATTTATGGTAAGAACTTACCGTTGTTAAATCTCTTTCTGCGAGGTACACTGGGCTCCACAGGGAATTACATTGGGTTGTAGAGTAGGATCTTGATCCGAGGCACCAACAGGCTCAAAGCTTTGACTGTTCCCAGAATGCCTAGCGCTGCCTCCTCTATAACCCCGCCTCTGTGCACAGGAGCTCAGTTTTTGTTAACCAGTCCAATGCAGTAGCAGGTAAAAGAGACGACAACTGTTAGTAGCCACAAACACCACACACTCACGACAGGAGAGAGGGTGTCAGCGGCTAATGCCATACCAACCTAAAGAAGCTAAGTGCGTCAGGGTGGGAGCCCTGTGGAGCCCAGTGTACCTCGCAGAAAGAAATTTAACAACGGTAAGTTTTTACCATAAATCTCGTTTTCTGCTGCGGGGTACACTCGACTCCACAGGGAATGAAATTGGGGATGTCCTAAAGCAGTTCCTTATGGGAGGGGATGCACTGTAGTGGGCACAAGAACGTGGCGTCCAAAGGAACGCATCCTGGTAGGCGGAAGTATCAAAGGCATAGAACCTTATGAACGTGTTCACTGAGGACCACGTAGCCGCCTTGCACAATTGTTCAAGGGTCGCACCACGGCGGGCCGCCCAAGAAGGTCCAACCGACCGAGTAGAATGGGCCTTTATGGTAGCAGGAGCTGGAAGGCCAGCCTGTACATAAGCATGTGCAATCACCATTCTAATCCATCTGGCCAGGGTCTGCTTGTGAGCAGGCCAGCCACGTTTGTTAAAACCAAACAGAACAAAGAGAGAATCCCACTTCCTGATGGAGGCAGTACTCTTCACGTAGATACCGAGAGCCCGTACCACATCCAAAGACCGTTCTTTTGCAGACAAATCAGGAGAGGCAAAGGCCGGAACCACGATCTCCTGATTAAGGTGGAAAGAAGACACCACCTTTGGTAAATATCCAGGGCGTGTTCTAAGAACCGCCTGATCACGGTGAAAAATCAGATATGGTGACCTACAAGACAAGGCACCCAAACCCGACACCAGTCTAGCAGAGGCAATAGCTAGCAGAAACAACACCTTAAGAGAGAGCCACTTAAGGTCTGCAGATTCAAGAGGCTTGAACGGAAACCTTTGCAACGCCTCCAAAATCAACGACAAGTCCCAAGGAGCCACCGGCGGGACATATGGAGGTTGAATCCGCAACACACCCTGAGTGAATGTATGCCTATCAAGTAAGGTCGCAATTTTTCTCTGAAAGTCCAGGCCTTGTTGTAGAAAGGCCAAAAGTTTGGCCGTACTAAACTTGTAAGCATCATGATTGTTAGATGCGCACCAAGCAAAGTAAGAATTCCAGACCCTATGGTAAATCCAAGCAGAAGCCGGTTTCCGGGCCTTCAACATGGTTTGAATGACAGCCTCAGAAAATCCTTTGGACCTAAAGACGGAAGCTTCAAGAGCCACGCCGTCACAGCCAATCGGGCTAAATCCTGATATACACAGGGACCCTGAACGAGGAGATCTGGGCGCTGCGGAAGTAGAAGGGGACGCTCTATCGAGAGACCCTGAAGGTCCGAGAACCAATGCCGTCTGGGCCATGCTGGAGCGACCAGAATAGGATTCCTCTTTCTTGCTTGAACTTCCTTATAACTCTCGACAGGAGTGACACTGGAGGGAACACATATGGCAGCCGAAAGTTCCATGGAATTGCCAGTGCGTCCACGAACGCTGCTTGAGGATCTCTTGTCCTTGCTCCGAAGACCAGAACCTTGTGATTGTGTCGAGACGCCATCAGGTCCACATCTGGAAGACCCCACTTGTCCATGAGGAGTTGAAACACTTCTGGATGGAGGCTCCACTCTCTGGCGTGTATGTCCTGACGACTGAGAAAGTCCTCTTCCCTGTTTAGGACCCCCGGAATGAACACTGCTGATATGGCTGGCAGATGGCGTTCTGCCCACTGAAGAATCCGTGATACTTCCCTCATTGCCATGCGGCTTCGAGTGCCGTCTTGATGATTTATGTACGCCACCATGGTGGCATTGTCCGACTGTACTTGAACAGGTCTGTTCTGTATCAAACGCTGGGCAAAGTTCAATGAGTTGAACACCGCCCGCAATTCCAGAATGTTTATCGGGAGGAGAGACTCCTCCTTGGTCCACCGACCCTGAAGGGAGTGTTGCTCCAACACCGCGCCCCAACCCCTCAGACTGACGTCCGTCGTCAGAAGGACCCAGTTGGAGATCCAGAAGGGACGACCCCTGCACAATTGTTGGTCCTGAAGCCACCAGCTTAGTGACAGACGGACCTCCGGAGATAATGAGATCATATGAGACCTGATCCGGTGAGGCAGGCCGTCCCACTTGGCAAGAATCAGCCTCTGGAGAGGGCGGGAATGGAATTGAGCGTACTCCACCATGTCGAAAGCCGACACCATGACACCTAGCACTTGCATTGCCGAATGTATTGACACTTGCGGACGAGATGGAAGCATCGAATCCTGTCCTGAAGCTTCAGGACTTTCTCCTGAGACAAGAACAACCGTTGGTTGTGAGTGTCCAACAATGCTCCCAGGTGCACCATGCTCTGAGCAGGGACCAGGGAAGATTTCTTCTAGTTGATGAGCCACCCGTGGGCTTGCAGGAACCGGATAGTCAAATCTAGATAACGTAGGAGAATCTCTGGAGAATTTGCCAGGATCAACAAGTCGTCCAAGTACGGTAGGATCCTGACACTTTGATGGCGGAGTACAGCCATCATTACCGCCATAACCTTGGTGAAGACTCGCGGAGCTGTGGTCAAACCAAAAGGTAACGCCCGAAACTAGTAATGGAGGTTGCCAACCGCAAACCTCAGGTACTGCTGATGCAACACTGCAATGGGAATATGCAGGTAAGCATCCTGTATGTCCAGTGAGACCATATAGTCCCCAGGCTCCAAGGCAGGAACAATAGAGCAAAGAGTTTCCATACAAAACTTGGAGACCTTCACAAACTTGTTCAAGGACTTGAGATTGAGAACGGGCTGGGAAGACCCATTTGGTTTCGGGACTAGGAACAGCGGTGAATAGAACCCTTTGCCTCTCTGAGCCAGAGGCACCTGTACTACCACTCCTATGTCCAGGAGGGACTGTACCACCGAATGAAGAGTCTTTGCCTTCACCTGATCCGAAGGGACGTCTGTCAGGCAAAATCGATGAGGGGGGCGATTCTTGAAAGATACGGCGTAACCTCGAGTGACGACTTCCCGTACACAGGCATTGTAAGTGGTCTTCAACCATTCCTGGGTAAACCCTAGAAGTCGGCCCCCCACCCTGGGATCCCCCAGAGGGAGGCCCGCCCCATCATGTGGCAGTCTTGTCAGTTTTGGAAGCAGGCTGACGGGCATCCCAGGCCGTTTGGGTTTGGGCTTATTGGGTTTGTAAGTGCAAACCTGTTTTGGGTACGCCTGACCTTTTGCTTTCAATGAAGGATGAAAGGAGCGAAAGGAAGTACACTTAGCCTTCGGCACCGAAGGAGTAGTACTAGGAAGACATGCTGTTTTAGCAGACGCTAAGTCAGCCACTATCTTGTCAAGGTTTTCTCCGAAAAGAATGTCTCCTTTGAAGGGAAGTACCTCCAGGGTTTTCTTAGAGTCCATGTCCACAGACCAGGACCGTAACCAGAGAATTGGGCGAGCAAAAATGGACGTAGTAGAAGCCTTGGCCGCCAGAATACCGGCATCAGAAGCCGCCTCTTTAATGTAATGAGACGCTGTAACAATATACGACAGGCATTGTCTAGCATGATCAGAAGCATTGGAAGGCAACTCCACCTCCAGCTCCTAAGCCCACGCTTCCACAGCTTCTGCAGACCATGTTGCTGCAATAGTGGGCCTATGCACCGCACCGTTTAGGGCATAGATTGCCTTCAAACAACCCTCCACACGCTTGTCCGTCGGCTCTCTCAAGGACGTGACAGTAGTTACAGTCAAAGCAGAGGATACTACCAGCCGCGCCACTTGCAAATCCACTGGCGGTGGTGTTTCCCAATTTTTACTAAGCTCCACAGCGAGGGGGTAGCGAGCCAGCATCTTCTTGTGAGGCGTCAACTTCTTCCCTGGATTTTCGCATGACTCCTGACGTATGTCAACTAAATGGTCAGAGTGAGGTAAAACTTGTTTAACCACCTTCTGACGTTTAAACTAGTGATGTGCACCGGACATTTTTCGGGTTTTGTGTTTTGGTATTGGATTCGGTTCCGCGGCCGTGTTTTGGATTCGGACGCGTTTTGGCAAAATCTCCCTGAAATTTTTTGTCGGATTCGGGTGTGTTTTGGATTCGGGTGTTTTCTTACAAAAAAAACCTCAAAAACAGCTTAAATCATAGAATTTGGGGGTCATTTTGATCCCATAGTATTATTAACCTCAATAACCATAATTTCCACCCATTTCCAGTCTATTCTGAACACCTCACAATATTATTTTTAGTCCTAAAATTTGCACCGAGGTCGCTGGATGACTAAGCTAAGCGACCCAAGTGGGCTGCACAAACACCTGGCCCATCTAGGAGTGGCACTGCAGTGTCAGACAGGAAGGCACTTCAAAAAAATAGTCCCCAAACAGCACATGATGCAAAGAAAAAAAAAAGGTGCAATGAGGTAGCTGTGTGACTAAGCTAAGCGACCCAAGTGGCCGACACAAACACCTGGCCCATCTAGGAGTGGCACTGCAGTGTCAGACAGGATGGCACTTCAAAAAATAGTCCCCAAACAGCACATGATGCAAAGAAAAAAAGAGGTGCACCAAGGCCGCTGGATGGCTAAGCTAAGCGACCCAAGTGGCTGA
This sequence comes from Pseudophryne corroboree, assembly GCF_028390025.1. Taxonomy (NCBI): domain Eukaryota; kingdom Metazoa; phylum Chordata; class Amphibia; order Anura; family Myobatrachidae; genus Pseudophryne; species Pseudophryne corroboree. The sequence goes on along the minus strand of NC_086451.1, from coordinate 226,423,702 downwards.
CACAAACACCTGGCCCATCTAGGAGTGGCACTGCAGTGTCAGACAGGATGGCAGATTAAAAAAATAGTCCCCAAACAGCACATGATGCAAAGAAAAAAAGAGGCGCAATGAGGTAGCTGTGTGACTAAGCTAAGCGGCCCAAGTGTCCGACACAAACACCTGGCCCATCTAGGAGTGGCACTGCAGTGTTAGACAGGATGGCACTTCAAAAAAATAGTCCCCAAACAGCACATGATGCAAAGAAAAAAAGAGGTGCACCAAGGTCACTGGATGGCTAAGCTAAGCGACCCAAGTGGCCGACAGAAACACCTGGCCCATCTAGGAGTGGCACTGCAGTGTCAGACAGGATGGCAGATTAAAAAAATAGTCCCCAAACAGCACATGATGCAAAGAAAAAAAGAGGTGCAATGAGGTAGCTGTGTGACAAAGCTAAGCGACCCAAGTGGCCGACACAAACACCTGGCCCATCTAGGAGTGGCACTGCAGTGTCAGACAGGATGGCACTTCAAAAAATAGTCCCCAAACAGCACATGATGCAAAGAAAAAAAGAGGTGCACCAAGGTCGCTGGATGGCTAAGCTAAGCGACCCAAGTGGCTGACACAAACACCTGGCCCATCTAGGAGTGGCACTGCAGTGTCAGACAGGATGGCAGATTAAAAAAATAGTCCCCAAACAGCACATGATGCAAAGAAAAAAAGAGGCGCAATGAGGTAGCTGTGTGACTAAGCTAAGCGGCCCAAGTGTCCGACACAAACACCTGGCCCATCTAGGAGTGGCACTGCAGTGTTAGACAGGATGGCACTTCAAAAAAATAGTCCCCAAACAGCACATGATGCAAAGAAAAAAAGAGGTGCACCAAGGTCACTGGATGGCTAAGCTAAGCGACCCAAGTGGCCGACAGAAACACCTGGCCCATCTAGGAGTGGCACTGCAGTGTCAGACAGGATGGCACTTCAGAATAATAGTCCCCAAACAGCACATGATGCAAAGAAAAAAAGAGGTGCACCAAGGTCACTGGATGGCTAAGCTAAGCGACCCAAGTGGCCGACACAAACACCTGGCCCATCTAGGAGTGGCACTGCAGTGTCAGACAGGATGGCAGATTAAAAAAATAGTCCCTAAACAGCACATGATGCAAAGAAAAAAAGAGGTGCAATGAGGTAGCTGTGTGACAAAGCTAAGCGACCCAAGTGGCCGACACAAACACCTGGCCCATCTAGGAGTGGCACTGCAGTGTCAGACAGGATGGCACTTCAAAAAAATAGTCCCCAAACAGCACATGATGCAAAGAAAAAAAGAGGTGCACCAAGGTCGCTGGATGGCTAAGCTAAGCGACCCAAGTGGCCGACACAAACACCTGGCCCATCTAGGAGTGGCACTGCAGTGTCAGACAGGATGGCAGATTAAAAAAATAGTCCCCAAACAGCACATGATGCAAAGAAAAAAAGAGGTGCACCAAGGTCGCTGGATGGCTAAGCTAAGCGACCCAAGTGGCCGACACAAACACCTGGCCCATCTAGGAGTGGCACTGCAGTGTCAGACAGGATGGCAGATTAAAAAAATAGTCCCCAAACAGCACATGATGCAAAGAAAAAAAGAGGTGCACCAAGGTCGCTGAATGGCTAAGCTAAGCGACCCAAGTGGCCGACACAAAAACATGGCCCATCTAGGAGTGGCACTGCAGTGTCAGACAGGATGGCAGATTAAAAAAATAGTCCCCAAACAGCACATGATGCAAAGAAAAAAAGAGGCGCAATGAAGTAGCTGTGTGACTAAGCTAAGCGACCCAAGTGGCCAACACAAACACCTGGCCCATCTAGGAGTGGCACTGCAGTGTCAGACAGGATGGCAGATTAAAAAAATTGTCCCCAAACAGCACATGATGCAAAGAAAAAAAGAGGTGCACCAAGGTCGCTGGATGGCTAAGCTAAGCGACCCAAGTGGCCGACACAAACACCTGGCCCATCTAGGAGTGGCACTGCAGTTTTCTAGCGAGAGGATGAGTGCTTCCATCCTCATGTGAATCTGAACCTCTAGCCATGAACATAGGCCAGGGCCTCAGCCGTTCCTTGCCACTCCGTGTCATAAATGGCATATTGGCAGGTTTACGCTTCTCCTCAGACGCTTTTAATTTTGATTTTTTGGTCATTTTACTGAACTTTTGTTTTTTGGATTTTACATGCTCTCTACTATGACATTGGGCATCAGCCTTGGCAGACGACGTTGATGGCATTTCATCGTCTCGGCCATGACTAGTGGCAGCAGCTTCAGCACGAGGTGGAAGTGGATCTTGATCTTTCCCTATTTTACCCTCCACATTTTTGTTCTCCATTTTTTAATGCGTGGAATTATATGCCAGTAATATATCAATAGCAATGGCCTACTACTATATATACTGCGCACAAAAACTTAAATGCACCACAGGTATGGATGGATAGTATATTTGACGACACAGAGGTAGGTAGAGCAGTGGCCTACTGTACCGTACTGCTATATATTATATACTGGTGGTCAGCAAAATTATGCACTGTCCTACTACTAGATATATATAGCGCACAAAAACTTAAATGCACCACAGGTATGGATGGAGAGTATACTTGACGACACAGAGGTAGGTAGAGCAGTGGACTACTGTACCGTACTGATATAATTCTGGTGGTCACTGGTCAGCAAAATTCTGCACTGTCCTCCTACTATATACTACAATGTAGCACAGATATGGAGCGTTTTTCAGGCAGAGAACGTATAATACTGGTGGTCACTGGTCAGCAAAACTCTGCACTGTCCTCCTACTATATAATACTGGTGGTCCTCAGTGCCTACAATAAAGCACACTGAGTACAGATATTTGCAGCACACTGAGCACAGATATGGAGTGTTTTTCAGGCAGAGAACGTAGATATTTGCAGCACACTGAGCACAGATATTTGCAGCACACTGAGCACAGATATTTGCAGCACACTGAGCACAGATATTTGCAGCACACTGAACACAGAAACTGAGAGAACGCCAGCCACGTCCTCTCACTATCATCTCCAATGCACGAGTGAAAAATGGCGGCGACGCGTGGCTCCTTATATAGAATACGAGTCTCGCGAGAATCAGACAGCGGGTTGATGACGTTCGGGCGCGATTGGGTTAACCGAGCAAGGCAAGAGGATCCGAGTCTGCTCGGAACCGTGCAAAAATGGGTGAAGTTCGGGGGGGTTCGGATCCCGAGGAACCAAACCCGCTCATCACTAGTTTAAACCTGTCCAATTTCTTAGGGGCAGTGTCAGGCTCCTGTTCATCATCAACCTGAAGAATGAGCCTGATAGCCTCTAACAAGTCAGGAACATCCACCTGCGAAACAACTTCCCCATCAGAAGCATCAGGATCAGAATCTATGGGGTCCGTATAAGTGCCATCCTCATCAGACGAGGTGTCTGGGATGTGGGTGGATTGTGAGGAAGTAATTGCCCGCTTAGAGGACCCCTTGGTCTTAGGCGGGCGAGGGTTAGACTTTTGGGGGTAATTCTGAGTTGATCGCAGCAGGAACTTTGTTAGCAGTTGGGCAAAACCATGTGCACTGCAGGGGAGGCAGATATAACATGTGCAGAGAGTAGAGCCGGCCATAGGCATAGGCATTACTACTTCCATCTACCAAAAAGACTGCCTCCTTATGAATGATAAAGGTTGTTTTCAGTCTTCTGGGACCTTATTCTTTATTCTGTTGACTAGGACCAATTTATTTTTAGTGGTTTTCTGTGACACTATGCAGAGCCGGCCATAGGCATAGGCAAACTATGCAATTGCCTAGGGCATTTGATATGCCTAGGGGCATCAGCAGCTTCTGCTGATTAAAATATGTGGCATGCCTATATTCTGTGTGTAGCATTTCATATGCAGATACAGCCACAGTCTCACACAGTATATAGGCATGCTGCATATCATTTTAATCAGCAGAAGCTGATTGTGTATCCTAGCCACATTGCAATGCAAATAAGATGCATTTTCATTAAAAAAATAGGTGCCAGATATTAGCATTGTGGCAATATCTATGAGGACACATCTGTATCCAAGTAGAGGCAGAGGTCACAGTGTTAGTGGCAGTGTGATTGCTGTGTGCATGTGAGTGGGTTGATTGTGCAGTAGTGCAAAAAAGAAAAAGTAAATAAATGCGCTGCCAAGATATACTGCAGCCAATTAGACAATGGGAACCTTCACAAACAATTCCACAAATAGTAAGAAAAACAGGTTTTGTCAAATCGGTGCAAAATATCAAAGAGTTGGTGAGGGTAACTCAGACCACCAGTTACGCTAGCACCCCGTCATTCCACTTGCAGTGGATACATGCTTGTTTGTTTGTATAAATTGTGAGTTTCTTGTGTAAAATACATTTTTTGTCCCCCAAAAGTGGATCTGCACCATGATCTTTTCTCTTTGTTTGAGATAAGGAAATTGATTCACAGAACCAAAGGGCATATGGATTACGGGACATTTGGAGCACAGAAACCTCTTCATTAGGATTTTATCCTATTAATGCTATCATGATATTTTCATGTAAGCATCTGTTTAATATTTTGCGCCGATTTGACAAAACCCGTTTTTCTTACTGGTTGTGCAGTAGTGTTCGGAATATGTGTAAGGAGCATTATGTGTGTCATGTAAAAATGCATTAATAATGTGCAACATGTGTAAGGGGCACTATGCGTGTCATTATGTGTATAAGGGCATTAATAATGTGCGACATATGTGTAAAAGGGTACTACTGTATATGTGTCATTATGTGTATAGGGGCACTAATAATGTGCAGCAAATGTGTAGGGAGCACTATGTGTGTCATTATGTGTATAAGGGCATTCATAATGTGCGGCTTATGTGTAAGGGACATTATGTGTAAAAGGGCATTAATAAAGGTTGTCATAATGTGTAAGGTGCATTATGTTTATAAGAACATTAATAATGTGTCTCATATGTGTAAGGGGCATTACTGTGTGGAATTATGTGTATAAATGCATTACTAATGTGTGCTATTATGTGTATAAGGTGCTCTACTGTGTGGCGTTGCGTATAGAAAGGGCAATACTGTGTCATCTAATGTGAATAAAGAGCAGTAGGGTGTGATGTAATGTGAATAAGGGACTCTACTGTGAGTAGTAAAGTTTATAAGGTAAAGTGATACTACTGTGGGATGTAATATGAATTATGAACACTATCGCATGATCAAATGTGAATGAAGTTGCAGTACTGTGTGGCGTAATTGGAATTGGAATTACTATTGTGTGGCCATGCCCCTTGCCAGCAAAAACACACCCCTTTTTGGGCTGTGCGCCAAATGTGCAAACTGTTCCTATTTAAAATATAGGGGGTACAAACAACAAAATAAGGACTGCTATGGGTGAGGGGTGATGGTGCTGGGAAAGAGGCGCAAGGTCAGAGGCAGAACCATTGGTGGTGCTAGGGGGCACCAGCCAAAATCTTGCCTAGGGCATCATATTGGTTAGGGCCAGCTCTGGCAGAGAGATAGATTTGGGTGTGGTGTGTTCAATCTGCAATCTAAATTGCAGTGTAAAAATAAAGCAGACAGTATTTACCCTGCACAGAAACAAAATAACCCACCCAAATCTAACTCTCTCTGCACATGTTATATCTGCCTCCCCTACAGTGCACATGGTTTTGCCCAACTGCTAAAAAATTTCCTGCTGCGATTAACTTGGAGTTACCCCCTTTGAGTAGTCAGTGATTGGTTCAATTGCTGTAACTGATTGGACAGTTGATCTGCCCATGGCGGATTAACCGCAGGGACCATAAGCAGTTGTACCGGCACAGGAGGTCCGATAGGGGGCGTTAGTCTAGTTACCAGCGTATTCAATAGCGTGGAGAAGGTAGCCCAAGGTGGGTAATTTTGCACCCCCGTTGCTAAAGTCCCACTGGGGGGCAAGGAACCCCCAGAACCTGAACCCTCAGCTGCTATGTTATCCTCAAATGTGTCTGCAGCATCAACACCACGCAGTGTGGTATCAGCCCCAGCTCCGTTGCCCTTTGTAGCTGACATAATCAAAAGCTCAATGCAAGGCAACACAGTACAATATCAGCAGCACAACACCTGACAAGAACCCCCTGTGCAGTGTATCAGCACAAACGGAATTCAAGAGGTATATGGTGACTAAAAATCAAAGAGAAAAATACACACTGAGTATATCCTGTGAACTGCCTATATTATGATAAACCTGACACACTTAGCCCCCTCAGGTTATAGAATATAGGGATAGCAATCTGAGTGAGAGACACGAAATGGAGTTCACACAGCAGATATATGCACACACACAGAGTCACAGTTTGTACAATGCAGAAATTATGACATGCAATAAAACTGCACTGGACTAGCAATACAGAGTAGTACTATGTATAGCTATACACTGAATAGATATAACAATGCACAGTAAAGACTGGATGAATATCACAGGGTACTTGTACTAAAATAACCCTGACTAAATGCACTCTTTCTTAACTAACACTGTCAGCAGACATGTAGAATACTTAAGTGTCCTGTAAAATGCACAGCGCTGACAGGCAGGCGGCTTTACAGAGGAGGATTTGCCCAGACAGTCCCAGGATCAGCTCTGCTTGCTATAATGGCGCCTAAACGCTGACAGGGAGTAAGGGAGAGAGAGAGATGCAGCTCCAGGGCGGGAACATTTACTCTACATGGCGCCCTGGGGCTGGGGGAGGGGCTACATACAGGGTCAAAGCCTTATCCTCCTGCTGGACTTCACCACCGGGTACTGGGGGCTTAGTAAAACAGTTTTATAAGAGAAAACCGACCTGTGCCCAACTGCCCATGCCCTGGTGGTCTAGTGGCGTCCCTGTACTACTACAGTGTCCACGCCAGTGCATGCGCCTCCCATCGGCCGCGCGGGATCGCGATTAACAGCGGGTCCCGTTGAGGGGACCCCTTACCTACTCTCTGTAGCGCGGCCACGCGATCCAGGAGAGCAGCAGTCGTGTGTGACTAACAATGAAGAAAACCGGAGCCTCCGCTGTAGGTACCTGGCAACCAGGGCGCGGGAGTGTACAGCGCCGCTGGGGGAGGTGATGGAGCTGCAGCAGGAGATGTCTGACTGACATCTAACACATTCAGTGTCTCTGCTGCAGCCCTTGTAGTCTTCAAAATATTTTAAAAGCTTCTTTCAGGGCTGCTGGAGCAGCCCCCCTGTTAAGTGCCTGCTTACTGCATGGCACCAACTACAAAACTGAGCTCATGTGCATGGAGGTGGGGTTATAGAGGAGGCGGCGCTAGACATTCTGGGAACAGTCAAAGCTTTGAGCCAGTTGGTGCCTCGGATCAAGATCCTACTCTACACCCCAATGTCATTCCCTGTGGAGCCCAGTGTACCCCGCAGCAGAAATAGCGTTGCACTTTGTTGCAAATTTAATAAGTGCAGAAAACAAGGCATTATTTTCCATGTATGCTTTGCAACTTGGTTCGTCCAGATACCATACACCAGGTGTGGTATGGCTGACCGGCGGTCAGGAGACAACCGGTCAGCACAACCGACGCCGGGATCGCGGCAGCATACTGACGCCGGGATCCCGGCGGGTATGCTGCCGGGATCCTGGCGGGGAGGGCCGAGTGCAGCAAGTCCCTTGCGTGCACTGCTCAGTGGCGTGGAAATAGTCCCTGTTGGTTGGCATGCCGACCGTCAGGATAGTGAGGGGGCGGGATGTTGGTGGAGGTCATGTGCCCATCGGTCTCCCGACCGCAGGTCACCTGAATACCACCCTGTACACCTTTTAGTTGGATTTGATCTAGCACTAAATTAGGTCCTTAAAGTTTATTACTATACCCATTTATTTTATTCTTAACAGTTATTTATATTGCGCCCACATATTACACAGTCCATACTCTAAGGGGAGTATTCAATTAGGTCCTTTTGTTCGCCTAGGCGAAAAAATGGGTGTTTTCGCTATTTTTAGAGCCAATGGGGATTCACCCCATTTAATAGCAGGGCCGTTTTTTCGCCGAGGCGAAAAAATCAGCAGGAGCTAAAAACATGTGGATCGGCAAATCCACATTTCCCCCCCTGCGCCGGCGAAAACTCAGGCCATTTTCGTCGATTTTGAGGCATTTTTTGCCAATGCCTTTTTACTAAAGAAAAAAAGGTGAATAGGCATTGGCAAAAATGTTTTAAAAACGGACGACAATGGGCCTCAACTGAATAGGCAGGGGGGCGAATTCAATAGCTCCAAGATTACCGAAGCTAATTGAATATCCCCATAATTCTCATACAAAGACATTGCAAAAATAAGTCAGAATATCTCTCCAAGTTCATTGAAGTATACTAATGCATCAAGCATCCCTTCACCTGTTGTCAAAGGCATAGTTGTATCACATATTTGCAAGGGGGAACTCTGGAACACCTACAACCCTAACTCACAGTTTCCTCAAAGTCTCAAATTAATTGAGATTGTGCTCAGCTGGAAATTAGACCGGGACAAAATAATAGTATTTGTGTGATTTCAGGAAAACACTGTGTTTGTGTGGGTTTCTTCTGGGTACAACAGTTTCCTAACACAATCCAAAAATATACTGGTAGGTTAAGTGGCTGCCAACAAAATTAACACTAGCGTGAATGTGAGTGCATGTACATGTGGTAGGGAATATAGGGGGGCATTCCGAGTTGATCGCTAGCTGCCGTTGTTCGCAGCGCAGCGATCAGGCTAAAAATCGGCATTTCTGCGCATGCGTATGCACCACAATGCACACGCATGACATACGAGTACAAAAGCATTTGTGGTTTTGCACAGGTTCTAGCGAAGCTTTCAGTCGCACGGAACAACGCAAGAAGATTGACCGTTTTCTGGGAGTGATTGGAAAAACGCAGGCATGCCAGGGAAAACGCAGGCGTGGCTGGGTGAACGCTGGGTGGGTGTGTGACGTCAAAAGCCATCCCACCAACGTTAGAATCAACGCACACGAAGAGTAAGTCCAGGGCTGGTTTTGTTCTGCACAAAATGTTTTTTGCAGGCGCTCTGCTGCACAAGCGTTCGCACTTCTGCAAAGCGAAAATACACTCCCCGGTGGGCGGCGACAATGCGTTTGCGCGGCTGCTAAAAACTGCTAGCGAGCGATCAACTCGGAATGACCCCCATAGATTGTAAGCTCCACTGTTTGCAGGGACTGATGTGAATGGCCAAATATTTTCTGTAAAGAGCTGCGGAATATGAGTGTGCTATATAAACAACTGGTAAGAAACAAAATAATAAATACTATATATATATATATATATATATATATATATATACATTAGAGATGTGCACCGGAAATTTTTCGGGTTTTGTGTTTTGGTTTTGGATTCGGTTCCGCGGCCGTGTTTTGGATTCGGACGCGTTTTGCCAAAATCTCCCTGAAAATTTTTTGTCGGATTCGGGTGTGTTTTGGATTCGGGTGTTTTTTTACAAAAAACCCTCAAAAACAGCTTAAATCAGAGAATTTGGGGGTCATTTTGATCCCATAGTATTATTAACCTCAATAACCATAATTTACACTCATTTTCAGTCTATTCTGAACACCTCACACATCACAATATTATTTTTAGTCCTAAAATTTGCACCGAGGTCGCTGGATGGCTAAGCTAAGCGACACAAGTGGCCAACACAAACACCTGGCCCATCTAGGAGTGGCACTGCAGTGTCAGGCAGGATGGCACTTCAAAAAAATAGTCCCCAAACAGCACATGATGCAAAGAAAAAAAGAGGCGCACCAAGGTCGCTGTGTAACTAAGCTAAGCGACACAAGTGGCCGACACAAACACCTGGCCCATCTAGGAGTGGCACTGCAGTGTCAGACAGGATGGCACTTCAAAAAAATAGTCCCCAAACAGCACATGATGCAAAGAAAAAAAGAGGTGCACCAAGGTCGCTGTGTGACTTAGCTAAGCGACACAAGTGGCCGACACAAACACCTGGCCCATCTAGGAGTGGCACTGCAGTGTCAGACAGGATGGCACTTAAAAAATAGTCCCTAAACAGCACATGATGCAAAGAAAAATGAAAGAAAAAAGAGGTGCAAGATGGAATTGTCCTTGGGCCCTCCCACCCACCCTTATGTTGTATAAACAGGACATGCACACTTTAACGAACCCATCATTTCAGCGACAGGGTCTGCCACACGACTGTGACTGAAATGACTGGTTGGTTTGGGCCCCCACCAAAAAAGAAGCATTCAATCTCTCCTTGCACAAACTGGCTCTACAGAGGCAAGATGTCCACCTCATCATCATCCTCCGATTCCTCACCCCTTTCACTGTGTACATCCCCCTCCACACAGATTATTAATTCATCCCCACTGGAATCCACCATCTCAGATCCCTGTGTACTTTCTGGAGGCAATTGCTGGTGAATGTCTCCACGGAGGAATTGATTATAATTCATTTTGATGAACATCATCTTCTCCACATTTTCTGGAAGTAACCTCGTACGCCGATTGCTGACAAGGTGAGCGGCTGCACTAAACACTCTTTCGGAGTACACACTGGAGGGAGGGCAACTTAGGTAGAATAAAGCCAGTTTGTGCAAGGGCCTCCAAATTGCCTCTTTTTCCTGCCAGTATACGTACGGACTGTCTGACGTGTCTACTTGGATGCGGTCACTCATATAATCCTCCACCATTCTTTCAATGGTGACAGAATCATATGCAGTGACAGTAGAAGACATGTCAGTAATCGTTGGCAGGTCCTTCAGTCCGGACCAGATGTCAGCACACGCTCCAGACTGCTCTGCATCACCGCCAGCGGGTGGGCTCGGAATTCTTAGCCTTATCCTCGCACCCCCAGTTGCGGGAGAATGTGAAGGAGGAGCTGTTGACGGGTCACGTTCCGCTTGACTTGACAATTTTCTCACCAGCAGGTCTTTGAACCTCTGCAGACTTGTGTCTGCTGGAAAGAGAGATACAACATAGGTTTTAAATCTAGGATCAAGCACGGTGGCCAAAATGTAGTGCTCTGATTTCAACAGATTGACCACCCGTGAATCCTGGTTAAGCGAATTAAGGGCTACATCCACAAATCCCACATGCCTAGTGGAATCGCTCTGTTTTAGCTCCTCCTTCAATGTCTCCAGCTTCTTCTGCAAAAGCCTGATGAGGGGAATGACCTGACTCAGGCTGGCAGTGTCTGAGCTGACTTCCCGTGTGGCAAGTTCAAAGGGTTGCAGAACCTTGCACAACGTTGAAATCATTCTCCACTGCGCTTGAGTCAGGTGCATTCCCCCTCCTTTGCCTATATCGTTGGCAGATGTATAGGCTTGAATGGCCTTATGCTGCCTCTCCATCCTCTGAAGCATATAGAGGGTTGAATTCCACCTCGTTACCACCTCCTGCTTCAGATGATGGCAGGGCAGGTTTAGGACTATTTGCTGATGCTCCAGTCTTCGGCACGCGGTGGCTGAATGCCGAAAGTGGCCCGCAATTCTTCGGGCCACCGACAGCATCTCTTGCACGCCCCTGTCGTTTTTTAAATAATTCTGCACCACCAAATTCAATGTATGTGCAAAACATGGGACGTGCTGGAATTTGCCCAGATGTAATGCACGCACAATATTGGTGGCGTTGTCCGATGTCACAAATCCCCAGGAGAGTCCAATTGGGGTAAGCCATTCTGCGATGATGTTCCTCAGTTTCCATAAGAGGTTGTCAGCTGTGTGCCTCTCATGGAAAGCGGTGATACAAAGCGTAGCCTGCCTAGGAATGAGTTGGCGTTTGTGAGATGCTGCTACTGGTGCCTCCGCTGCTGTTCTTGCTGTGGGAGGCAATACATCTACCCAGTGGGCTGTCACAGTCATATAGTCCTGAGTCTGCCCTGCTCCACTTGTCCACATGTCCGTGGTTAAGTGGACATTGGGTACAACTGCATTTTTTAGGACACTGGTGACTCTTTTTCTGACGTCTGTGTACATTTTCGGTATCGCCTGCCTAGAGAAATGGAACCTAGATGGTATTTGGTACCGGGGACACAGTACCTCAATCAAGTCTCTAGTTGCCTCTGAATTAACGGTGGATACCGGACACACGTTTCTCACCACCCAGGCTGACAAGACCTGAGTTATCCGCTTTGCAGCAGGATGACTGCTGTGATATTTCATCTTCCTCGCAAAGGACTGTTGGACAATCAATTGCTTACTTGAGGTAGTACAAGTGGTCTTCCGACTTCCCCTCTGGGATGACGATCGACTCCCAGCAGCAACAACAGCAGCGCCAGCACAAGTAGGCGTTACACTCAAGGATGCATCGGAGGAATCCCAGGCAGGAGAGGACTCGTCAGACTTGCCAGTGACATGGCCTGCAGGACTATTGGCTTTCCTGTGTAAGGTGGAAATTGACACTGAGGGAGTTGGTGGTGTGGTTTGCAGGAGCTTGGTTACAAGAGGAAGGGATTTAGTGGTCAGTGGACTGCTTCCGCTGTCATCCAAAGTTTTGGAACTTGTCACTGACTTCTGATGAATGCGGTCCAGGTGACGTATAAGGGAGGATGTTCCTAGGTGGTTAACGTCCATACCCCTACTTATTACAGCTTGACAAAGGCAACACACGGCTTGATACCTGTTGTCCGCATTTGTGTTGAAATAATTCCACACCGAAGAGGTGATTTTTTTTGTATTTTGACCAGGCATGTCAATGGCCATATTCATCCCACGGACAACAGGTGTCTCCCCGGGTGCCTTACTTAAACAAACCACCTCACCATCAGAGACCTCCTTGTCAATTTCCTGCCCAGCGCCAGCAACACCCATATCCTCATCCTGGTGTACTTCAACAGTAACATCTTCAATTTGACTATCAGGAACTGGACTGCGGGTGCTCCTTCCAGCACTTGCAGGGGGCGTGCAAATGGTGGAAGGAGCAAGCTCTTCCCGTCCAGTGTTGGGAAGGTCAGGCATCGCAACCGACACAATTGGACTCTCCTTGGGGATTTGTGATTTAGAAGAACGCACAGTTCTTTGCTGTGCTTTTGCCAGCTTAAGTCTTTTCATTTTTCTAGCAAGAGGATGAGTGCTTCCATCCTCATGTGAATCTGAACCACTAGCCATGAACATAGGCCAGGGCCTCAGCCGTTCCTTGCCACTCCGTGTCGTAAATGGCATATTGGCAAGTTTACGCTTCTCATCAGACGCTTTCAATTTTGATTTTTGGGTCATTTTACTGAACTTTTGTTTTTTGGATTTTACATGCTCTCTACTATGACATTGAGCATCGGCCTTGGCAGACGACGTTGATGGCATTTCATCGTCTCGGCCATGACTAGTGGCAGCAGCTTCAGCACGAGGTGGAAGTGGATCTTGATCTTTCCCTATTTTAACCTCCACATTTTTGTTCTCTATTTTTTAATATGTGGAATTATATGCCAGTATCAATAGCAATGGCCTACTACTATATATACTGCGCACAACTGAAATGCACCACAGGTATGGATGGATAGTATACTTATAGAATCTAGATGGATAGTATACTTGACGACACAGAGGTAGGTAGAGCAGTGGCCTTCCGTACCGTACTGCTATATATACTGGTGGTCACTGTCAGCAAACTGCAAAACTAAAATGCACCACAGGTATAGAATCTAGATGGATAGTATACTTGACGACACAGAGGTAGGTAGAGCAGTGGCCTTCCGTACCGTACTGCTATATATACTGGTGGTCACTGTCAGCAAACTGCAAAACTAAAATGCACCACAGGTATAGAATCTAGATGGATAGTATACTTGACGACACAGAGGTAGGTAGAGCAGTAGCCTTCCGTATCGTAGTGCTTTATATAGTGGTGGTCACTGTCAGCAAACTGCAAAACTAAAATGCACCACAGGTATAGAATCTAGATGGATAGTATACTTGATGACACAGAGGTAGGTAGAGCAGTGACCTTCCGTACTGTACTGCTATATATACTGGTGGTTACTGTCAGCAAACTGCAAAACTAAAATGCACCACAGGTATACAATCTAGATGGATAGTATACTTGACGAGACAGAGGTAGGTAGAGCAGTGGCCTTCCGTACGGTACGTACTGCTATATATACTGGTGGTCACTCTCAGCAAAACTCTGCACTGTACTCCTCCTATATAATACTGCTGGTCCCCAGTCCCCACAATTAAGCAGTGTGAGCACAGATATATGCAGCACACTGAGCACAGATATTGAGCGTTTTTCAGGCAGAGAACGGATAAAACTGGTGGTCACTGATCAGCAAAACTCTGCACTGTACTCCTCCTATATAATACAGCTGCTCCCCAGTCCCCACAATTAAGCAATAAGCACAAATATTTGTAGCAACATTAATAAACGGAGAGGACGCCAGCCACGTCCTCTCCCTAACATTTCCAATGCATGAATGAAAATGGCGGCGACGCGCGGCTCCTTATATAGAATACGAATCTCGCGAGAATCCGACCACGGGATGATGACGTTCGGGCGCGCTCGGGTTAACCGAGCCATACGGGAGAATCCGAGTATGCCTCGGACCCGTGTAAAATGGGTGAAGTTCGGGGGGGTTCGGTTTCCGAGGAACCAAACCCGCTCATCACTAATATACATGTGTGTATATATATATATATATATATATATATATTTATTTTTATATATATATATATATATATATATATATAAAATTATATATGTTTTCTATATGCTTTCCAATAGCATTGCATTTGCCTGAACTCTAGGCCACAAACTGTTCTGACATCATTTACCTGAATCATATTAATTACAATAATTATTATCTTTTTGTATAGTGAATTTCTCTCAAAGGGACTCAAGCACTTCTAGGTCATTCACATCAGTTCCTGCCCCACTGGAGCTTACAGTGCAAATCCCTAACACACATAGATACACAAATAGCAGGGTCTATTTCTGTCAAAAGACAATTAACCTGCCAGTATGTTTTGGACCATTTAGGAGGAGGTCAGGGTACCTAGAGGAAATGGAAAAGGGGGAAGGGGGGCACGTGACCTGGGTGCGGAATGAGAGAGGGCGCCAGCGCGAGGCGATAAGCGGGAACATGCAGCGCAGGATGGCACAGGGTTGAAGAGACGCCGTCTCGCTCCTCTGCGCCAGGACGCTTCGTAAATCTGCTTCCCGGAAACACAGAGGCGCCACTTCACACACATGTAATCCTCTGCCAGCGCTGTGTGTGTGACAGCGCGCTTCAGAAACTGAGAGAAGGGGACCCTGACTAATACAGCAGATCAGCACTAGAAGTGTGTAAAGGTAGGGCCAGGCGGACAGCTATATATGTACAATATGTGTGTGTGTGCAGTGTACTTTAACCCAGTGTGTGAGCAGTGCAGTGTAACCGTGTGTGTGTGTGTGTGTGTGTATGTGTGTATGTGTTGGAGCAGTGCAGTGTAACCTTGTGTGTGTGCTGGAGCAGTTCAGTGTAACCCGGTGCCTGTGTGTGTACTGGAGCATTGCAGTGTAACCGTGTGTGTATGTGTGCGTGCGTGTGTGTGTGGGCTGGAGCAGTTTAGTGTAACCCAGTGTGTGTCTGCTAGAGCAGTGCAGTGTAACCCTGTGTTTGTACTGGAGCAGTGCAGTGTAACCGTGTATGTGTGTGTGTGTGTGTGTGTGTGTGTCTGCTGTAGCAGTGCAGTGTAACCCTGTGTGTGTACTGGAGCAGTGCAGTATAATCATGTGTGTGCGCTGGAGCAGTTCAGTGTAACCCAGTGCAAGTGTTTATACTGGAGCATTGCAGTGTAACCCTGTGTGAGCGCTTGCGTGTGTGTGGGCTGGAGCAGTTTAGTGTAACCCAGTGTGTGTCTGCTGGAGCAGTGCAGTGTAACCCTGTGTTTGTACTGGAGCAGTGCAGTGTAACCGTGTATGTGTGCGTTTGTGTGCTGGAGCAGTTTAATGTAACCCAGTGTGTCTGCTGGAGCAGTGCAGTGTAACCCTGTGTGTGTACTGGAGCAGTGCAGTGTAATCATATGTGTGGGTGTGCTGGAGCAATGCAGTGTAACCCAGCATGTGTGTGCTAGAGCAGTGCAGTGTAACCCAGCATGTGTGTGTTGGAGCAATGCAGTGTAACCCTGTGTGTTGGTGTGTGCTGGAGCATTGCAGTGTAACCGTGTGTGTGTGTGTGTGTGTGTGTGTGTGTGTGTTGGAGCAGTTCAGTGTAACCCGGTGTGTGTGCTGGAGCAGTGCAGAGTAACCCAGTGTGTGTGTACTGGAGCAGTGCAGCGTAACCCGGTATTGTGTGTGTATGCTGGAGTACCCATGGTGGGTATCATTTTGCATCCCGTTTACACAGCAGAGCGAGACGGGTTGAACACGTGTTCAAACCTGCTAGTTACTGAGTTGGAATACCGATTATTCCAATTAGGTCCTTTTACACCGCACAGCAACACGGGTTATACGCGCTCATGTGCTATAACCCGTGTTCAAAGCTGGCGGAGTAAAAGGATATATATAAAATACATTTACATCCGTCTTCAAAAGATTTCTACAATAGTGCCCTAGCACAGCAGAGTATATTACCTTTTTTGTTGTTGTACTACCACTGTGCAACTATGCTGTATACTCTGCTTGACCGTATCTATGGAGGGAATGAGGGAGGGTCCTCTTTGTCTCACCATATTCTTCCCTGTGACATACAGTTCTATTGAGAACTTATATATAATAATTCACATACCAACGAACACAATTATATTATTATTTCAGTACCATGGCCTAAAAAGCTAGGAGAATTATCATCTAGTACATGTACTGTAGTTTATTATCACTGGGCAATGACACCCGCAAAAGGCCTGGAGGTTCACTTACCAGGTAATGAGTAGTTTGTAACAATATCACTGCTTGTTGCTGGTAAAGAAACAGTACACACTAATTTGTAACGGGTATCGAGATTTGTGTTCTAGTTTTGAATTGGACCAGTCAGAAAATTTTAATCCCTTGTGATTTGACACGAGTCCAAATATGTACAAAGTAACCAAGCTTCTATCAGCATAAGGCAGAGACATAGGGAAGAAAGGAAAAACCTTTCTACTGTGCTACAATGTTTGTTATGACTGACATAACAAGGCACGTGCTAATGCTGCTCCTGTGATTACAACAGCATGATGTTTAAAGGGGTTCAGTATGAAAAGCCGGCGGTCGGGATGCCAGTGGCTAGTATCCCGATGCCGGTATCCGATCGTGGCAATGCCGACAAGGGTGCGCAGGGTACCCTAACCACCTCCCCTACACCCTAACTCTCCCTTTCTGCTGCCTAACCCTAACCTCCCCTATTGGTGCCTAACCCTAACCTCCACAGGTGATGCCTAAACCTAACCCCCCCTACCCGCATCTTAAACCCAACCCTCCTCCCTTAGTGCCTAACCCTAACACTCCCCCGGTGGTGCCTAATCCTAATCCCCCCCCCCCTCACTGCACCCTAACCCTAACGTCCCATACCACGCAGCCTATCCCTAACCCCCACTCCCGCACGCTAAACCTAACCTGGCAGTTGATACTTACGTTCGGACCCTGACTGTCGGAATATCGTCGCCGGGATCCTGATGACTGGCATCGGTATTCTGTCGGTTGTTGGGAATCCGGTGATAATATTACGGTTGCTGGGCTGCTGACAGCCGGGATCCTGAACGCATACCATTTAAAGCATAGTTGGTATTATTTCAGATAGTTGAGGCCAAAAAAGTATAAGACAAGTCCAGTAAATGTTATTGTGCATTGTTTCTGGGATTGTCACTGACTCACTCTGCCTGCCTAATGCTTGTATACAGGGATTTGGTATGATATACCGATGGACGGGATGCCGACCATCATAACACCAACCGCGGCATTCTGACTATCAAAATCCCCCCAGAAAGTACCCTAACCTAGTGCTCCCTTGTGGGTGCCTATCCCTAACCATCCACGGTGGTGCCTAACCCTAACCTTCCCTTCCCCACTGTCTAAATCTAACCCTCCCTGCTTGGTGCCTAACCCTAACCTCCCTTTGTAAGTGCCTATTCCTAACCCCTACTCCCCGGTACCTAACCATCCCCTACCCGTCCCTGCACCCTAACCCCATTACTAGTGCCCAAACCTAACCTTCTGATCGGGATCCCAGGTGTCGGTATTTTGACGCCGGTATCCCGAGCTCCGTCGGGATTGTAATGCCGGCATTATGCCGCCGTTCGTGATTCCAGCTTCGGTCTTTTGACCGCTGGAATCCCGTCCGGCGCCATTTTAACTACATTCTGTATACCAGATCCATCTGTACACCTGGTATACACAATGCTGAAAGGATTGTTTATTTATCTGAGCTCATTGTGTGGATAATGCACCTACAGACAGTGTATAAATAGACAAAGTAACAATGACTGTCTGTACCAACACACGGCACTCACACCCTTGCTGGTCATATACTTCAGTATTTTATAATGTAGCATGTTTGCTTAATAGAGGGCGGAGTCTACATGATATGAACACAAAACCCTTGTGTTGTTTATTTGTAGAAGTATCTCTGGATGTAAGATCACAGTGTGGGGAGAGTATTTAGACAGTGTTTCAAGTTCAACAGAGCCTGCACTCACAATGTATTATATACACTGTTTATTAAGCCTTGTAAGCTGCGGTATCCGTTCAGATTGTCGACAATGTTAAGGGTGACACTCATTAGGTCGACCACTATTGGTTGACATTGACATGGTCGACATGGGCAAATGGTCGACACATGAAAATGGTCGACACATAACAAGGTCAACATGGCTTTTTTTAAAAAAAAAATAGATTTTTAACTTTTTCATACTTTACCATCCACGTGGATTACGATTGGCAATAGTAACCTGTGCCGAGCTCCGCAGTAGCGGAGCGAGGCACCTTGTCCGCAGCATGGTGAATGAAGTGAGCCATGTAAGGGGATGCGGTACACTAATTGGGGTTCCTAGTCATGTTACAGAAAAAATGACACCAAAAACAGTTCAAAAATCCATGTCGGCCTTTTCATGTGTCAACCTTTCATGGGTCGATCATTTTCATGTGTTGACTAATTGTCCATGTCGACCATGTCATGGTCGACCAATGGTGGTCGACCTTAACATTGTTGACCACTCATATCGGAACCGTGAGCTGCACACCTATCATCTGTCATATGTCACAGTGAGAGTGTACTGTCCATAATGAAAAATAAACCCACAAGACACCACCCCCTTATCCCATCAGACAGGGCAATTATGGCAGAATCTTCCATACAGCATTGTGGGCTGTATGTCAGATAGTGAGTTGAAGATAGCAACATTTTGTGTGCCCACCTGAGACTGTGATCAGTGTTCTAACATCTGTACTATTAGTAGTAGTAGTAGTTGTGAATTACCCTGTGCTGGAGCTGCAGGGTTCTCTTCTAGCTTGCACTCAGCTAACCAGTGAGGGAAACCGCAGTGACAGATGGCAGTGCAGTGTCCCAGACAACTAGAAACAGAGCCGGCCTTAGGCATAGGCAAACTAGGCAAATGCCTAGGGCATTTGGTATGCTTTGGGGCACCAGCAGCTTCTGCTGATAAAAATGATATGCAGCATGCCTATATTCTGTGTGTGACTGCAGCTGTATCTGCATACGAAATGCTATGTTGCAGTGTATTCCTGGAAATCACTGTAATGTAGCATTTCGTATGCAGATACAGCCGCAGTCGCACACAGAATATAGGCATGCTGCATATCACTTTAATCAGCAGAAGCTGCTTGTGCATCAGAGCCACATAGTAATTTTCATAAACAAAAGGAGCCTGACGTTAGCAGAGCTGCCAGCTGACTCATGCCAGGCATCTCCTGCAAAACTAGCGGCGGTGCCAGGGGGCACCAGCCAATATCTTGCCTAGGGCATCATATTGGCTAGGGCCGGCTCTGCCTAGAAACAGAAAGTATTGAGACATCTCGAGCTGCCAAATGCCTCATTGATGTCCATCAGTTCCTAGTAAATGTAACAGTATATGCTGCATACATGCTATATGTGGTAAGTAACCTGCTGGGAGTTCAATGTCCCCCTCCCTCCTTCCCTCCCCATTATCTGATATTCGGCTGCAGAAGATACTCTGCCCCAAGAAAGAAGAAGCAGCAGCTGCTGGGAAATGAGAGTGACTTCACTCGGTTAAATTCTGATATTCTGGGTGTAGTTCCGACAGCTGCCAATAGGTGGCGAATACTGGCGATGGTGCACAGCATGAGTGACGTCACTGCAATGTAGCTACGAGTTACATGCAGTTGCAGGCTCCAATTGGCTGGCACGGTGCCTTGTGCCGTTAGTACTGCAGCTGGGAGGGCCCAGGCTGTGGGTTTGAGTCCCACGCCTACGCTCGAGCTTATGTCTACACCTAGAGCACAAGCGAATAGTTAGAGACTTCAGCATTTGCAAGGCGGTGAGCTCAGACCTTGGCAGCAGCCTGATTTTTGGTGTCTTCTATTGATAACAGCATATGAAGCAGAACATTTCTTGTTCAAAATACTTGAAGAGATAATATTATATAAAACCCCCTATTCTCACTAGCGATGAGCGGGTTCGGTTTTCCCGCCTGACTCGGAAACCAGAACGAGGCAAAACGTCATCATCCCGCTGTCGGATTCTCGCGGGGTTTGGATTCCATATAAGGAGTCGCGCGTCACCGCCATTTTCACTCCAGCATTGAAGAGTGTAGAGAAAGGATGTGTCACCGTTATCTCAGTGTCCTCAGTGTCCGTGTCTTGTGCTGCATCTGTCCAGTCACAGTGTTGTGTCCTCTGCTGCCATATGTCCAGTGCTGTCCAGTGATGCTGTGTTGTGCTGCATCAGTTCAGTGGTGGTCTGTTGTGCTGCATTAGTCCAGTCACAGTGGTGGTGTCCTCTGCTGCCATATGTCCACTGCTGCTGTATAATAAGTCCCTTACAGTGTTGCTGTGTTGTCCTGCATCAGACCAGTGCTAGTGTCCTGTGCATCAGTCAGTCCAGTGACCAGTCACAGTGGTGTCCTCTGCTGCCATATGTCCAGTGCTGCTGTATAGGGTGCTGTGTTGTGCTGCATCAGTTCAGTGGTGGTCTGTTGTGCTGCATTAGTCCAGTCACAGTGGTGGTGTCCTCTGCTGCCATATGTCCAGTGCTGCTGTATAATAAGTCCCTTACAGTGTTGCTGTGTTGTCCTGCATCAGACCAGTGCTAGTGTCCTGTGCATCAGTCAGTCCAGTGACCAGTCACAGTGGTGTCCTCTGCTGCCATATGTCCAGTGCTGCTGTATAGGGTGCTGTGTTGTGCTGCATCAGTTCAGTGGTGGTGTATTGTCCTGCATCAGTCTATTGGTGGTGTCCCTGTGCTGCCGTATATGTCCAGTGGTCCTGCCATATATGTCCAGTGATCCTGCCATATAATTCCAGTAATCCTGCCGTATAATTCCAGTAATACTGCAGTATAATTACAGTAGTACTGGCGTATAATTACAGTAATCCTGCCGTATAATTCCAGTATTCCTGCCGTATAATTACAGTAATCCTGCCGTATAATTACAGTCGTACTGGCGTATAATTACAGTCGTACTGGCGTATAATTACAGTAATCCTGCCATATAATTCCAGTAATCCTGCCGTATATTTACAGTGGTACTGGCGTATAATTCCAGTAATCCTGCCGTATAATTCCAGTGGTACTGACATATAATTCCAGTAATCCTGCCGTATAATTCCAGTAATCCTGCCGTATAATTCCAGTGGTACTGGCGTATAATTCCAGTAATCCTGTCGTATAATTACAGTGGTACTGCCGTATAATTCCAGTAATCCTGCCATATAATTACAATAATCCTGCCGTATAATTCCACTTGTACTGACATATAATTCCAGTAATCCTGACATATAATTCCAATAATCCTGCCGTATAATTACATTGGTACTGGTGTATAAATCCAGTAATCCTGCCATATAATTCCAGTGGTACTGCCGTATAATTCCAGTAATCCTGCCGTATAATTCCAGTGGTACTGGCATATAATTCCAGTAATCCTGCCGTATAATTCAAGTAATCCTGCCGTATATTTACAGTAATACTGCCGTACAATTTGAGTGGTACTGGCGTATAATTCCAGTAATCCTGCAGTATAATTACAGTGGTACTGGCGTATAATTACAGTATCCTGCCGTATAATTCCAGTGATCCTGCCATATAATTCCAGTGACCCTGCTGTATAATTCCATATACATCCATATAATTCCGTATAAATCCAGTCCAGTGGTGCTGCCATATAAATTCAGTGGTGCTGTACTGTGCTGTATATTATTTACTCCAAATAAAGGGGTTATTAATATTTAATCCAAATAATTTTTACAGGGTTTGCCCTGTGAGGTGTAGGGTTACGCTCTCCTGTGCCGCATATTGGCCCTCATTCCGAGTTGTTCGCTCGCTAGCTGCTTTTAACAGCAGTGCAAACGCTAGGCCGGCCCCCTATGGGAGTGTATCTTAGCATAGCAGAAGTGCGAACGAAAGGAACGCAGTGGTGCTACAAAAAAAGATTGTGCAGTTTCAGAGTAGCTCGAGACTTACTCCTAGCTAGCGATCACTTCAGACTGTTTAGTTCCTGTTTTGATGTCACAAACACGCCCTGCGTTCGGCCAGCCACGCCTACGTTTCCCCAGCCACTCCTGTGTTATTATCCGACACACCTGCGTTTTTACACACACTCCCCGAAAACGGTCAGTTACCACCCAGAAACACCCACTTCCTGTCAATCACTCTGCGGCCAGCAGTGCGACTGAAAAGCGTCGCTAGACCTTGTGTGAAACTGCATCTGCTTGTGTGAAAGTACGTCACGCGTGCGCACTGTGTCCCATATGCATGCGCAGAAAAGCCGTTTTTTAGCCTGTTAGCTGCGCTGCGAACAACGGCAGCTAGCGATCAACTCGGAATGACCCCCATTGTGTTATATAACTCCAGAAAAATAATGGAGAACAAAAATTTGGAGGATAAAATAGGGAAAGATCAGGAACCACTTCCTCCTAGTGCTGAAGCTGCTGCCATTAGTCATGACATAGATGATGAAATGCCATCAACGTCGTCTGCCAAGGCCGATGCCCAATGTGATAGTAGAGGGCATGTAAAATCCAAAAAGCCAAAGTTCAGTAAAAAGAGGCCAAAAATTAAATTTAATTGGTATGAAGAGAAACGTAAACTTGCCAATATGCCATTTACGACACGGAGTGGTGAGGAACGGCTGAGGCCCTGGCCTATGTTCATGACTAGTGGTTCAGCTTCACATGATGATGGAAGCCCTCATCCTCCCGCTAGAAAAATTATAAGAGTTAAGATGGAAAAAGCACAGCAAAGAACTGTGCATTCTAAGATAGTATCACAAATCCCCAAGGAGAGTCCAAGTGTGTCATCAGTTGCGATGCCTGTCCTTGCCAACACTGGACGGGAAGAGGTGGCTCCTTCCACCATTTGCACGCCCCCTGCATATGCTGGGAGGAGCACCCACAGTCCAGTTCCTGATATTAAAAATGAAGATGTCACTGTTGAAGTACACCAGGATGAGGATATGGATGTTGCTGGCGCTGAGGAGGAAGTTGACGATGAGGATTCTGATGGTGATGTGGTTTGTTTAAGTCAGGCACCAGGGGAGACACCCGTTGACCGTGGAATGAAGAAGCCCATTGTGATGCCTGAGCAAAATACCAAAAAAGCCACCTCTTCAGTGTGGAATTATTTCTCCACAAATCCGGACAACAGGTGTCAAGCCGTGTGTTGCCTGTGTCAAACTGTAATAAGTAGGGTTAAGAACGTTAACCACCTAGGAACATTATCCCTTATATGTCACCTGCTGCGCATTTATCAGAAGTCAGTGTCAATTTGTGAAACTTAGGGTAAGAGCGTAAGCAGTCCACTGACACCTAAATACCTTCTTCTTGTTGTACCCAAGCTCCTGCAAGCCACACCACCAACTCCCTCAACGTCAACTTCCTCCTCAGCCATGAACCTCAGTAATACTGCAGGCCATGTCCCTGGCAAGACTGAGGAGTCCTCTCCTAACCGGGATTCCTCCAGAGGATCCTTGAGTGGTACGCCTACTGCTGTTGTTGCTTCTGGGAGTCGATTGTCATCCCAGAGGGGAAGTCGGAAGACCACTTGTACTACTTCAACTAAGCAATTGACTGTCCAACAGTCCTTTGTGAGGAAGATGAAATATGACAGCAGTCATCCTGTTGAAAAGAGGATAACTGAGGCCTTGACACTTATGTTGGTGTTAGACGTGTGTCCGGTATCCACCATTAGTGCAGTGGGATTTAGACAATTGATGGAGGTAATGTGTCCCCGGTACCAAATCACATCTAGATTCCACTTCACTAGGCAGGCGATACCTAGAATGTGCAGAGAGGTCAGAAAAAGTGTCGCCAGTGTCCTAAAAAATGCGGTTGTATCCAGTGTCCACTTAACCAAGGACATGTGGACAAGTGGAACAAGGCAGACTAAGGACTATATGACTGTGACAGCCCACTGGGTAGATGTATTGCCTCCCGCAGCAACAACAGCAGCGGCGGCACCAGTAGCAGCATCTTGCAAATCCAAACTCATTTCTAGGCAGGCTACACTGTGTATCACCGCTTTCCGTAAGAGGCACACCGCTGACAACCTCTTACGGAAACTGAGGGACATCATCGCGCATTGGCTTACCCCACTAAGACTCTCCTGGGGATTTGTGATATCGGACAACTCCACCAATATTGTGCGTGCATTGCAATTGGGTAAATTGCAGCACGTTCCATGTTTTGCACATACAATTAATTTGGTGGTGCAGAATTTTTTAAAAAATGACAGTGGTGTACAGGAGATGCTGTCGGTGGCCCGAAAAATTGCGGGACACTTTCGACATTCTGCCACTGCGTGCCGAAGACTGGAGCACCAGCAAACACTCCTGAACCTGCCCTGCCATCAACTGAAGCAAGAGGTGGTAACGAGGTGGAATTCAACACTCTATTTGCTTCAGAGGATGGAGCAGCAAAAGACCATTCAAGCCTATACATCCACCTACGATATAGGCAAAGGAGGGGGAATGCACCTTACTCAAGCGCAGTGGAGAATGATTTCCGTGTTGTGCAAGGTTCTCCAACCCTTTGAACTTGTCACATGTGAAGTAAGTTCAGACACTGCCAGCTTGAGTCAGGTCATTCCCCTCATCAGGCTTTTGCAGAAGCAGCTGGAGAAATTAAAGGAGGAGCCCTTCATTTGCTTTGCCAGGATTCAATGGTGGTCAATCTGTTGAAATCAGAGCACTACATTTTGGCCACAGTGATCAATCCTAGGTTTAAAGCCTACGTTGTATCTCTCTTTCCGGCAGACACAAGGGTGCAGAGGTGCAAAGACCTGCTGGTGAGTAAATTGTCAACTCAAGCGGAATGTGACCCATCAACAGCTCCTCCTTCAATTTCTTCCGCCATTGGGGCTGCAAGGAAAAGGATAAGATTTCCTAGCCCACACGCTGGCGGTGATGCAGGGCAGTCAGGAGCGAAAGCTGACATCTGGTTGGTCCGGACTGAGGACCTGCCAACGATTACTGACATGTCTACTGTCACTGCATATGATTCTGTCACCATTGAAAGAATGGTGGAGGATTATATGAGTGACAGCATCCAAGTAGGTATGTCAGATAATCCGTATGTATACTGGCAGGAAAAAGAGGCAATTTGGATGCCCTTGCACAAACTGGCTTTATTTTACCTAAATTGCCCCCCCTCCAGTGTGTACTCCGAAAGAGTGTTTAGTGCAGCCGGTAACCTTGTCAGCGATCAGTGTAGGAGGTTACTTCAACAAAATGTGGAGAAGATGATGTTCATCAAAATTAATTATAAATTCCTCCAGGAAGACCTTGACCAGCAATTGTCTCCGGAAAGTACACAGGGACCTGTGATGGCGGATTCCAGTGGGGACGAATTAATACTCTGTGAGGAGGGGGATGTACACAGTGAAAGGGGTGAGGAATTGGAGGATGAGGATGAGGTCGATATCTTGCCTCTGTAGAGCCAGTTTGTGCAAGGAGAGATTGATTGCTTCTTTTTTGGTGGGGGCCCAAACAAATCAGTAATTTCAGCCACAGTTGTGTGGCAGACTGTGTCGCTGAAATGACTGGCTTGTTAAAGTGTGCATGTCCTGTTTATACAACATAAGGGTGTTATATATACAACATAATTCCCAAGGACAATTCCATCTTGCATCTCTTTTTCTTCTTTGCATCATGTGCTGTTTGGGGACTATTTTTTTAAAGTGCCATCCTGTCTGACACTTCCGTATATGTACAGTGGTACTGCCATATAATTCCAGTGATACTGCCGTATATATGTCCAGTGGTACTGCCACATAATTCCAGTGATATTGCCGTATAATTCCAGTGATATTGCTGTATAATTCCAGTGGGAATTGTTTGTGTCGCTTGGCTTAGTCATACAGCTACCTCATTGCACCTCTTCTACATCTTTGCATGAGGTGCTGTTTGGGGCCTAGTTTTTATATCTGCCCTCCTGTCTACCACTGCAGTGCCACTCCTAGATGGGCCAATTGTTTGTGTTGCTTGGCTTAATCATACAGCTACCTCATTGCACCTCTTTTACATCTTTGCATGAGGTGTTGTTTGGGGCCTAGATTTTGAAAAGTGCCATCCTTTCTGACACTGCAGTGCCACTCCTAGATGGGCCAGGTGTTTGTGCCGCACACCAGTGTCGCTTGGCTAAGTCATACAGCAACCTCGGTACACCTCTTTTCTTCTTTGTGCTGTTTGGGGCCTTTTTTTTTATCTGCCCTCCTCTCTGACACTGCAATGCCACTCCTAGATTGGCCAGGTGTTTGTGTTATCCACTTGAGTCGCTTTACTTAGTCATCCAGCAACCTCGGTGCAACCTTTTGGCCTAAAAACAATATTGTGAGGTGTGTGAGGTATTCAAAATAGACCGGAAATGAGTGGAAATGAATGTTACTGAGGTTAATAATACCGTAGCATAAAAATTACCCCCAAATTCTGTGATTTTAGCCATTTTTATCAAAAATCATCCAGATCCAAAACCAAAACACGAAAGGGTGTTTTTGGCAAAACCAAGCCAAAACCAAAACACGAAAGTTGAATTAGAACCAAAACACAAAACATGAAAAGTGCCAGCCGCACATCTCTAATTCTCACCAGTATCTATATATACCGCGAGGGAATTGTCCTACATCAACTTTGTATCTGTTATGATAACAATGGGGAGCTACAAAGATTATGCGTGAGAATATGAATATACAGTATGTCACAATCAATTAATTTTATATTAAGATAAATGTACAAATATAACATTTTGATTGCTTTGTTGACACAAACAGCACTTTAATAGATTTTTACAATAGTGCACTAGCACAGCAGAGTATATTGACTTTCTTTGTTGTACTAACAATGTGCAACCATGCTGTCCACTCATTATACTCTGCTTGACCGTATCTATGGAGGGAATCAGGGAGGGTCCTCTTTGTCTCACCATATTCTTCCCTGTGACATACAGTTCTATTGAGAACTTATATATAATAATTCACATACCAGCGAATACAATTATATTAAAGGTTGAGTATCCCATATCCAAAATGCTTGGGATCAGAGGTATTTTGGATATCGGATTTTTCTGTATTTTGTAATAATTGCATATCATAATGAGGTATCATGGTGATGGGACCCAAGTCTAAGCACAGAATGCATTTATGTTACATATACACCTTATACACACAGCCGAAAGGTAATTTTAGCCAATATTTTTTGTAACTTTGTGCATTGAACAAAGTGTATCTACATTCACACAATTCATTTATGTTTCATATACACCTTATACACACAGCCTGAAGGTCATTTAATACAATATTTTTAATAACTTTGTGTATTAAACAAAGTTTGTGTACATTGAGCCATGAAAAAACAAAGGTTTCACTATCTCACGCTCACTCAAAAAAGTCCGTATTTCGGAATATTCCGTATTTCGGAATATTTAGATATGGGATACTCAACCTGTATTATTATTTCAGTACCATGGCCTAAAAAGCTAGGAGTCTGGGCGCTTTATGGGAATTATCATCTAGTACATGTACTGTAGTTAATTATCACTGGGCAATGACACCCGCAAAAGGCCTGGAGGTTCACTTACCAGGTAATGAGTAGTTTGTAACAATATCACTGCTTGTTGCTGGTAAAGAAACAGTACACACTAATTTGTAACGGGTATTGAGATTTGTGTTCTAGTTTTGAATTGGACCAGTCAGAAAATTTTAATCCCTTGTGATTTGACACGAGTCCAAATATGTACAAAGTAACCAAGCTTCTATCAGCATAAGGCAGAGACATAGGGAAGAAAGGAAAAACCTTTCTACTGTGCTACAATGTTTGTTATGACTGACATAACAAGGCACGTGCTAATGCTGCTCCTGTGATTACAACAGCATGAAGATAAGTGTTTAAAGGGGTTCAGTATGAAAAGCCGGCGGTTAGTATCCCGATGCCGGTATCCGATCGCGGCAATGTCAACAAGGGTGCGCAGGGTGCCCTAACCACCCTCCCCTACCCCCTAACCCTCCCTGTTTGCTGCCTAAACCTAACCTCCCCTATTGGTGCCTAACCCTAACCTCCCCAGGTGGTGCCTAAATCTAACCACCCCCCTTCCCACAGCTTAAACCTAACCCTCCTCCCTTATTACCTAACACTCCCCCAGTGGTGCCTAACCCTAACCCCCCCTCTCTGCAGCCTAACCCTAACCTCCCCCACCGCGCAGCCTAACCCTACCCCCCACTCCCGCCCGCTAAACCTAACCCGCAGTTGATTCTTACCTTCGGGATCCTGACCTTCGGGATATCATCGCCGGGATCCTGATGTCTTCGGGATGCCGAATCGGCGTTCTGTCGACTGTCGGGATTCCGGTGATAATATTACGGTTGCCGGGCTCCCGACATCCGGGATTCTGAACGCATACCATTTAAAGCATAGTTGGTATCATTTAGATGGTTGAGGCCAAAAAAGTATAAGACAAGTCCAGTAAATGTCATTGTGCATTGTCTCTGGGATTCCTCGGGTCACTGACTCACTCTGCCTGCTTAATGCTTGTATACAGGGATTCGGTATGATATACCGATGGATGGGATGCCGACATTCATAATACCGACATCAGTATCCTGACCATTAAAATCCTGACAGCTCCCCAGAAAGTACCCTAACCCTCCCCTGCCCGCCACCCTATCCCTCGCTTGTGGGTGCCTATCCCTAACCCTCTTCGGTGGTGCCTAACCCTAACCTTCCCTTCCCCGCTGCCTAAATCTAACCCTCCCTGCTTGGTGCCTAACCCTAACCTCCCCATGTAAGTGCCTATTCCTAACCCCTACTCCCCGGTACCTAACCATCCCCTTCCCGTCCCTGCACCCTAACCCCTCTATTAGTGCCTAAATCTAACCTTCCGTTCGGGATCCCACTCCCAGGTGCTAGTATTTGAGACTGGTTTCCCGAGCTCCGTCGGGATTGTAATGCCGGCATTATGCTGCCGTTTGTAATTCTGGCTTCGGTCTTTTGACTGCTGGGATCCCGTCCGGCGCCATTTTAACTACATTCCGTATACCAGATCCATCTGTACACCTTGTATACACAATGCTGAAAGGATTGTTTATTTATCTGAGCTCATTGTGTGGGGATAATGCACCTACAGACAGTGTATAAATAGACAAAGTAACAATGACTGTCTGTACCAACACACGGCACTCACACCCTTGCTGGTCATATACTTCAGTATTTTATAATGTAGCATGTTTGCTTAATAGAGGGCGGAGTCTACATGATATGAACACAAAACCCTTGTGTTGTTTATTTGTAGAAGTATCTCTGGATGTAAGATCACAGTGTGGGGAGAGTATTTAGATTGTGTTTCAGCAGAGCCTGCACTAACAATGTATTATATACACTATTTATTATGCCTTGTGAGCTGCACACCTATCATCTGTCATATGTCACAGTGAGAGTGTACTGTCCATAATGAAAAAAAAACCCTTATCCCATCAGACAGGGCAATTATGGCAGAATCTTCCATACAGCATTGTGGGCTGTATGTCAGATAGTGAGTTGAGAACAGCACCACTTATCTCCTCAGTGAGGGCCCCTTTCTTTGTACCTCTGCTGCTTCCTCATATGTTAACCTGCCACCCCACCACACTATGGCTAGTGGTTGAGATCAGTGACGAAGACCATATACATTCCTCCCAACTTTTGCCGCTGAAATGGGGGGGGGGGGGGGGTGACCTCGAGATGAGTGCGTGGGGCCTCAGGTGGAGAGGTGTGGCCTAGCGAACACAGTATTCATCATCTTGAGGGCATGCCCAGCATTCCCTGAGCAGCTGGGCAGTCCCCAGCTAACCCTCCATGCACTGATAGATGCATGCGCACGGAATCTATTCAGTGATCACCGACTTTGCAGAGCAGAGCAGTGGTGATCACTGGCTCTCCCAATCTGACCCCCCGCCCTCAGGACTTTGCTACCCGCGGGAGGGAGAGTGGGACAGTGTCCAATTAGTGGGACTGTCTTGCTGTATTCAGGACATTTGGGAGGTATGTATATACAGTGCGATATAACTCATCAAAAGGATAATAGGTAAGCACAATTTTCATTGATAATTATGATAGATTTTTTCTTTTGACAATGCTAAATTCCTTGTCGTATAAACAACCCTTTATGAAGCTAAGAACACTGTACGCTGTTTGCTTAAGAAGTACCGTAATGGTACGCTATTGGCGTAGCGATCGCTCAGCCGTAGGCGAGACGCTCAAGCGTCACGTTCGCTCACGGCCCAGTGGTCACAGGACACGTTATTGGTTATGACTAGGGGAATGATTCGCTGTAGCGTAGCGTGCGCTCGAGACCACGAGGAGGTCACCAGCGATGCAGACGCTCACAACACTATACCTTTATGTTAAAACCTTATACCAATGAAATACACTGAATACCTTAATGTGAGTACAGGGTGTAAATGCAACCTTGTGTAACCTGACTAACTACAAAGCTGCTTGAGCGTCACCGACGCTCAAGTGAACACTTAACACTATAGAAAATACACAGATACTGGTTTAGGTTCCAAAGCCTATTAACTGTATTATATCTAATATACTTGTAAAAGGGGATAACAGTACAAATGATACACTACAATATAACAGAGACTTCCTAACCACAGAACTAAACAATAAATACAAAAAGACAATACTACTCTGACCTAAATGAAATACAATACAATACTATAATACTATGGGAGATATAAGAGAAAAGAGGTGAGAGAGAGAGAGAGAGAGAGAGAGAGAGATGGAGAGAAATTGGCTCACAGAAAGACAATGATTACGGAGAGAAACTTACGCACAAAGGGTTTGATCGCCTGCGCCTCGATATCCAGCTCCCGGCTATCAGCAGATAACCGTTGATGAGAGAGTGAGAGCTGGATGTGGTCGGCCTGCCTATTTATGCCCCACACACAATGCAATCTCATAGTCCCTACAATCCCATTGTCCATTGGCCGAAGGAATTCGGCCCTGCATCATAACAAAAGGTCATAGGGTGATTCATACAGGTGGGCTGTGACGATTTCCAACAGCTCAGGTGGGTGGGAAACTGGGTTTCCCGCCGCATACCTGAGTATGAGTAAATAATAGAAATGGACATAAACTTCTCATGTCCATAACTATTCGCACGAGCGATTAATACGCTCCAAACCAACACCGGAATATTGCTAATTAAATACTCTTCCGATGGGTACCAAACACTGCTGTATGATTCCTGTTAGACCCTTCGTACGATATAAAGAGGGATTCCTCAGCTCTGGGACATTGTATTTTAACCAAACTTTCAGAATCTATCAAAGGGACCATGATCTATAAACTACATTAATTGTGAAAATATGTAACGAATGAGTCGCACGCTACGACTACATAAACTCTACCGTAAATACGCATACCGCGCCTGCGAGTGCACGCTATTGCGGGTATGCGCCTCCACGGGAGAGCGTACGCACGCGCAGCGCGGACCAGTGTGCGGTGCAAATATGGCAACGTGCATTGAGACATTTTTCTGACTTTGACAGTCCACCCTTTGGCAGTCAATAATAACTGCCACAAAACATTTAAGGAGAAAAATGTAAGTCAGGGGTTAATTGATTTCCATGGTTGGGTAGGGGAGAAGAGTGGAGTAGGTGTGAAGAGGGTATGACCTAGTGAGAAAGTAGAAGCATGTGTGTATGAGTCCATGTTTGGAGGGTCATGTATCATCGTGCCGTACGTGTGGTAAATCAAGCTTCGAGGTATTGCGAAGTATACATTTGAATTCCTTCTTGTCCTGTGGTACAGGTCTGTGGATGGGCTGTCAAACTCTACCGAGCTCATTTCGGCTGTGGTTGTAACAAAATGGGGATGCACATTTTAGTTGATGATACATGAATGGGGGAGGTATGTGGTTGCTGATATCTGTGCCTGTATTCCCTATCGTCTATGTGTGTCGTTACCTGAGGGTTGTAGAGATGAAGATAAAGAACACTTACGAAAAATGCAATGATATTCTATGTCAGGGAAATGTACATCTGTTGTTGAAGTTGTGTTCGGTATCTGTTGAGAGTCGTCTTCTTTGCGCTGTATTGCTCCTTGGGCATGAGCAAATAGCTTTGTCTGAGCCATCAGATTTACAAAAAATGTTGGGCTAGCGTGAGTTTAAAAATACTAGGGAAACTGGGGATCCATGGCAAAGTTCATCAAGTGTCCATATTTAAAGTTGTCAAATCTTCTTCTTTGGTGCTTGTCTGTTGTCTCTATAGCGTCTCGTCAACTTCCTCGTCCAAGGGGGTCTTTGTATCTTGGAGAAAAACAGAAAAACAGGTGAAAGAAACGGACCGTATAATCGCATTTTTATCACATTCTGGTTTCTATCATTGGGTCATAAATCAAATCCAGGTTAATTACAGTTTCCTCGCTCCTCAAGCTCATCACTTTTGTACTTTGTTTGCACCTCATTAAAGCCTGCCCGCATCTAAATATCAATCCAATCGATATAACGACACCCAAGATACATAGTAGAAACTTTCCAACATCCATTATGACTCCTTGAGCCCAGTCTCCTAAACCGGAGAACCAATTTCGCGGGTTCAACCATGATACCCAACTAGTCAGCTCATTACCTACAGCAGCAAGGGTGAGATTGTGTTTTCGACGAAATTCCCACTTTAATTGCAGAATATCGTCCATCTTTTGGTCTATGACCTCTACCGGATCCTCGGTGCTATTTGTGATGTACGTGCAACACTTTATGCCGTACTGTGTTGCCAATGTAACACAATATCCGCCTGTTACTGCTGTAAGATAATTAAGAACCATCCTATGCTGAACTAGTTCTGTTTTGTAAGCTTGAAGTTCTCTTCCAGTGTATCTAAACGTGTCATCATACAT
Source organism: Pseudophryne corroboree (assembly GCF_028390025.1). Classification (NCBI taxonomy): domain Eukaryota; kingdom Metazoa; phylum Chordata; class Amphibia; order Anura; family Myobatrachidae; genus Pseudophryne; species Pseudophryne corroboree. The sequence goes on along the minus strand of NC_086451.1, from coordinate 226,390,284 downwards.
TTCAGTGATATTATCTAACAAATTGGCGAGTGCGGAAATGTATTTATAATTCATCACTCCCCGAGCGGTACGAGTGAAATCTAACGCTACCAGAACCTGAATCCCGGTGGATTCATGGATAAGATCAGAGGCCGGATGCTCTAACCTTTCTGACAGTTGTCTTTTAACTCGGTGCTCGTAGTGAGTGTGAGTATAAGGAGCTTGGGCACCACGGTGTATGTCCTTCATTTTGTCATGTGTAACAGTCATCACTTCAGGCAATACTTTTCCAATATAACACAATCCTTCAGAGTTTGGGGCAAGCCACTTGTACGCCTTTCTCCCGCATATGAAATATGCATCATCGGGGAGAACATATGGGACGGAGAAGGACATGACCATGTTACAAACCTTCCAGGTGAAATCTCCTGACCCTAATTCTTCCATCTGCCTAATGCACGTATCGGTTTGTACGATATGTGCACAGTATCCTGGTGATACCTCTCCAACTCTAGTAATCCTATTTCCTAGGGTATATCGATATCGGAAAGATTTTCCTCTACTGGCTATGTGGCGTACGAGCTCTGTATCTGTAGGCATTCTATCTGCTCTGTGTGAGAAGGTCATGGTGTGGTTACTCCATGACACTTCCCAATTTCCCGGTTTTCTGGGATTGGAGATGTTAAAACATAAGAGGGACCTATCCACATGGTATTGGTGGAGCTTCAAACTAGGAGGGCTGGAGATATTAAACCTCCGGTCCACCGGTCTCCCACCACTTAGCTCAAGTACCTCCCCTAACGTTAAAGGAAATGGTACTAGCCCTGATTTACTGTGACCCTGAGGTACTTGAGAGCATACCCAACAATCTGTTTGGTTTAACACGTTACCCACTAGAGAGTGATAGTCACTCAATGGATGCCGGTCCATATGGATATTAAAACTAGATTGGCATTTCTTTATGCATCCATCTTCAACCAGATTATCACAGAGCCTACAGATACAATTTTCTTCAGCTAACAATCCATCACAATTTCTTCTATCGGATCGTTTTCTGATACTCGCCTTTGCTTGTTGGTTTGGTTGATCTTGGAAAACTACGCCTCCATCATCATAATCGGAACCCATTCCAGAACCTCTCTCGACCTCTATGGTACTCTCGCCGGAACAGACTGCTCTGGTCAACATCATGGTTAACATCAAAATCCGGATCACAGTCTCTTGGGGCAAGTCCATCTTTGAGGAGGAAATAGAGAAGAATGAGAAGGGGGAAAAAGAAATTTTAAGGGAGAGGGGATGGGAAGTGGAGAAAACAATAAAAGGGAGAGGGGAGTCGACAGCTGCTTTCGATCTTCAAGGCTCAGGTGCCGCCTCAGTCCTCCTGGAACAGACACTCCAGTGATACAACCTCTACCGTCTGTTCCTTGTCACGGGACTTCTCGGGATCAGCAACCTTCTTGCAGTGGGATGAATGGACCCAAGTCTCTTTCTCAGCAACCTTCAATGCTGTGGTGCTGGTCAATAAGACCTGGTATGGTCCTTCCCATCTATCAATAAGACAACCTGAGCGTAGAAAATTTCGTATCATTACATAATCCCCAGGTTCAATGTCATGACAATTACTATCTGGTAAATCAGGAATCACCAACTTCAGATTATCATTTTGATTCCTCAACTGCTTACTCATGTTAATCAAGTATTTTACAGTTACTTCATTGTTACATTTCAAATCATCCTGAGGGTTAATCATGACATGCGGTTGTCGACCAAACAGAATTTCAAAAGGAGACAGATTAAGAGGGGACCTGGGAGTGGTTCTGATGCTATACAAAACAATGGGTAAAGCTTCTGGCCACGTCAATCCTGTCTCTGCCATTACTTTACTCAATTTATTTTTAATAGTGCTGTTCACTCTTTCGACCTTCGCACTCGCCTGTGGACGGTACGGAGTGTGCAGCTTGCTATCAATTCCCATCAACTTACACATTCCTTGAAAGACATCACCTGTAAAATGGGTACCCCTATCACTTTCAATGATTCTATGGATACCATATCTACATACAAATTCCTGCACAATTTTCTTAGCTGTAAACATAGCGGTATTTGTAGCTGCTGGAAAAGCTTCGACCCAATTCGAGAAAACATCTATACAAACAAGTACATATTTCAAATTTCGACATGGGGGTAATTGAATGAAGTCAATTTGTATTACCTGGAAAGGGCCGCCGGCAGGTGGGATATGGGATGGTTCTGTAGGTATTGCTTTTCCAATATTCTTTCTCAGACAGGTAAGGCATGACATTGCTCTTTTACCCGCATGAGAGGAGAATCCTGGGGCGCACCAGTATGCTCTTACCAATTTGTACATCCCCTCCTTGCCTAGATGAGTCAGCCCGTGAGCTGCTTCAGCCAGACATGGAAGGTATGCCCTGGGGGCCACTGGTTTACCATGTCCATCCGTCCAGAGCCCTGAGGACTCCTGGCCATATCCCTTTGCCTTCCAGACTGCTCTTTCCTGTGTGGAACACAAATTCTGCATCTCACACAACTTCTGTGTGTTGATGGTATTAAATACCATCAACTGTGTGGTGTCTGTCCGTGTGGGGGTAGCAGCTGCAAGCTTTGCGGCTTCGTCTGCTCGGCTGTTACCAAGGGATACTGGGTCTTGACTATATGTATGTGCTTTACATTTGATAACAGCCACTCTGTCGGGTTCCTGTATCGCTGTTAGAAGCCTTTTTATGTGAGCTGCATGCGCTATCGGTGTACCAGCCGCCGTCATGAAATTTCTGAGCCGCCATAGGGCTCCGAAATCATGGACTACCCCGAAGGCGTATCTAGAATCGGTGTAGATATTGGCAGACTTACCCTTAGCCAATTCACATGCTCTGGTTAGGGCGACCAGTTCAGCAACCTGGGCTGAGTGAGGTGGGCCTAGCGGTTCCGCTTCTATGGTGTCTTGGTCATCTACGACTGCGTATCCAGTACACAAGTCTCCCGAGTCTGACTGTCTGTGACAACTACCGTCCGTGTAGAACGTGAGTTCTGCATCTTCTAGTGGATTGTCACTGATGTCAGGCCTTGCGGTAAAATTTTGGGTCAAATATTCCATACAATCATGTGTATCTTCCTTTGCATTAAATCCTCCTTCCCCATCACTCTCACCTTCCACCCTTTGTGTCTGACCAGGCACACCTGGGAGAAATGTTGCAGGATTTAATGCACTGCATCTCCTTATGGTGATGTTTACTGGGGCCATTAATGCCAATTCCCATCTTGTAAACCTTGCTGATGAGACGTGTCTGGTTTGGGCAGAATTCAATAAGGCAGATACCGCATGCGGTGTATGGATTGTGAGATTGTGGCCTAGCACGACATCTTCGCTTTTCGTCACTAGCAATGCTATCGCCGCAACGCTACGCAAGCATGTGGGGAGGGATCGCGCTACCGTGTCTAGCTGAGCGCTGTAGTATGCAATTGGCCTGCTGGCGTCACCGTGTTTTTGTGTTAGTACACCTGCTGCGCACCCAGCACTTTCTGTTCCGTATAGTTCAAAGGGTTTCCCATAGTCTGGCATACCTAGTGCTGGTGCCTGCGTTAGGCACTGTTTGAGTCTCTCAAATGCTGTTTCAGATTCGTCTGTATGCGAAATCCGATCAGGTTTGTTTGAAGAGACCATTTCCTGCAAAGGTAGCGCCAATATGGAAAACCCTGGGATCCAATTACGGCAATACCCACACATTCCTAAAAACGTCCTGATCTGTTGCTGGGTTTGTGGCAGTGTCATGTCTCTAATGGCTTGGATTCTATCAGCGGTCAGGTGTCTCAGTCCTTGTGTTAGACAGTGTCCCAAATATTTTACCTTAGCTTGGCATAATTGCAACTTGTCTTTGGAAACCTTGTGACCTGTGTCTGAAAGATGAAACAGGAGCTGTTTCGTATCCTTCAGGGATGCCTCCAATGAATCAGAACACAGTAGTAGATCATCCACGTACTGTATCAACACTGATCCACTCTCCGGTTGGAAAGACTGTAAACAATCATGCAAAGCCTGAGAAAATATACTTGGACTATCTATGAAACCTTGGGGTAACCGAGTCCACGTGTATTGGACTCCTCTGTATGTGAATGCAAACAAATATTGGCTGTCAGGGTGCAGAGGTACCGAAAAGAAAGCGGAGCAGAGGTCAATAACAGTGAAAAATTTGGCAGTGGGAGGAATTTGCATTAGGATGACAGCTGGATTAGGCACTACGGGGAACTGACTCTCAACTATTTTGTTAATCCCCCTTAGATCCTGCACTAGCCTGTAACCCCTCCCCCCACTCTTTTTAACAGGGAAGATGGGACTATTTGCTGTGCTGGACGTTCTTACTAGAATGCCCTGTTGTAGCAAGCGCTCTATTACGGGAAAAACTCCTAGCTCCACCTCTGGCTTCAGAGGATACTGTGGGATTTTTGGAGCTATCCTACCATCTTTTACTTGCACAACTACTGGAGCTACGTTTGCCATTAATCCAGTGTCCTGTCCATCTTTTGTCCAAAGTGACTCTGGTATCTGAGATGTCATCTCTTCTACTTGGGATGGATTCCTATTTGTCATAATGGAATGTGACATTAATTTTGATGGGGAGTCTAGCATGTCTCGTACTTCCTGAGCGTGATTCTCAGGAATGTCCAAGAATACACCTTCAGGAGTACAATAAATGACGCAACCCATTTTGCATAGTAAGTCTCTTCCCAGGAGATTAGTTGGTGCCGATGCAGCCAGCAAAAAGGAATGCTTGGTATGCAAAGGCCCTATTGTAATCTCGGCTGGTTTGCTAACAGGGTAGTGCTGGACTACTCCTGTTACTCCCATGGCTGGAATTGTCCTACCAGTGGTTCTCATGCCCACTGTCGAATTTATCACTGACTTGGCCGCCCCTGTGTCTACAAGAAAGTTTAAAGTTTTACCAGCCACATTGATTGCAATCTCTGGTTCGCTTCCAAGACTGGCAATCAACTTAACTGGCTGCAGATTACAGGTATGGCCACACCCCTATTGGGTATGCTGACCTCCCTGAATCCCATTGGCAGCAACTACTTGTGGGGGAGTTAGCTGGGAACTACCAGAGGCATGCCAATCTCTGTTCGGGGGATATCTTTTTGTTTCCCCTGTATGTGGCTCAAAACTCCGCCTCTGTGGACCCTGCTCCCAATGTCGTGTGTTGTGTTGTTGTCTAGGGGGTTGAAAAGATCTTTGTACATTCTTTGTTCTACATTCTCGTGCATAGTGTCCCGGTCTGTTACAAGAAAAACATGTTATTACACTTGCCTTACCCACAGGATTCGGTGGTACATACGCAGGCTGCCTTGTGGTCAGCGCCTGTATACTTACGGACATCAACTTATCACTTTGCGACTCCCTGTGCCTAGTGATATTTCTGTCGTGATCAATAGCAGCCTCTCTCAAGCCGGACACTGACAGACCTCGCCAGCATGGTTGCGTGGTCTGAACCCTAGTCTTTAATGTTTCCTTTAAACCATCCATCAGTACAGATACTGCTACTTCTCGATAGTTTGGGTTGGTCTTAATGTCTTCTATACCAGTGTACTTTGCCATTTCTAATAGTGCCCGGTGAAAATATTCTGTTGCCGTTTCGGACTCCTTTTGCTTAATGGAAAATATTTTATTCCATTTAACAACGGCTGGGAAATACTCTTTTAGCTGTAAATTTATCCTTTTTACATTATCCTTGTTGTACACGTCTGTAAGCGGTACATCTTTATCCAATGCACAATCAGCTAAAAACTGAGTTGCATCAACATTGGAAGGTAAACAAGCTCTTAGCAGTATCTGCCAATCCTTGTTGTTGGGTTCTACAGTGTTACCTAAATCCCTGATGTATTTTTGGCTAGCAACTAAATCCTTCCTGGGGTCAGGAAATTCGGACACTATTGTTCTTAATTCCATTCGGGAAAATGGAGTGTACATGGCAATGTTCCTTATGGGAGTGGCTCCAGACACATCTGTTTTTCCATTGGGAACTGCTATTACCCTTACAGGAGCAATTCTAACAGCCTCTTCCTGTGTAGATTCTACAGCTTGTTGTGGTACAATTGTTTCAGTGTAGTGCATGGTGCCGTACTTACCCGTTGACACGACCTCACCTATCCCTCCGCTAGGGGCTTTCACTAATCTCGTGGGTGTTGCTGTGCCTACTGTGGTCTCTGCTATGGTGGCCGCAAGAGAGAGAGCTGAAATTGTTGCTGAATCGTCTTCTTGATCACACTCCTGAGGAAGGTTCAAAACAGGGTACAACTTGCACGGGTTAATACTTGCATGAGTTATTTGGTTAACATCATTAACATTTACAGTGTTACTAAGAGTTTGTGTTTTACAACCCAGTGCGTTTCTCTCCGCAATCAACTTCTCTCCTGCAATGTATGGTGGAGGAGGAGCTGTGGCAATCAACTTCCTGACTGCCCCAGATCCTGCCGCCAGAGCCAAACCTCTCTGTATCTCACCTTCCTGGTGCCATAACTGTAAACAATCATGATGCTGAATTCGTCTCTTTGTTGATTTTACGAGACATATCCTCCTCCTTAAATTTTGTAACACTTCTGGACTGAAGCTACCTATTCTTGGGAATTTGTCCCTGTCTTGTACAGTCATTCTCTCCCATTCATCACATAAAACCTCTGTGTGACTACCGTATTTTTCACACATTACATATCGTGCCGACCCAACTGGTCGGTTCTCTGAATCAACCCGAACCGAGGTTGATCGCCCCCTACCTGAACAAATGGCCCCCATAATCTGCAGGCGTTGCTTATTCCTCCTTGGATCTTTATCTCAAGGTTTTCAGCGAACCCTTACAAACAAACCAAGATGTCCTTGGGCAGGCCGGCGGTGGTGGTTTATCAAGTACCCCACTTACTTCTCGCCCACGTTGGCCTGTGCTGCAATCACTGTAACCAGAGCTGCGGTACCCAACCCAGGGCCCCTGTGAACCTTTATTTACTGGGGCGCGTTCCCCAGCAAGTATCGGTTGTTGGATAGTTCCTGAGTGACCAGCGAACTTCCCTTCCAAAAATAAAAAATTACACAAATCACGTCAGAATGTACAAATAGCGTTTGTGACCACTTTACTCTAATGGTATTAGGTCAGATTACTAACTACTGCACACACTTACGTGCGGTCCAATCGTTCAGTACACGAGCACTACTTGTCATGTACTGAAAGATCAATGGAATCGATGTTTCCGGCCGCGATTCCGTCAGCAAGAGCTTGTATGGCCTATATGGGTTCTGCACCAACACCCCAGGCGTTGTGCCACTGGACTTTTATAGCGGACCTCTTTGTCTATTTTACCTGTTACCTTATGACCTCCTGGTCTGTTACCTTATGACCTCCTGGTCTTGTTACCTTATGACCTCCTGGTCTTGTTACCTTATGACCTCCTGGTCTTGTTACCTTATGGTCCGCTATACTCTAATGCTCAAATATTATTTAACCAGGGATGCCTCCCTAGCCACCGTATATGTCACTTACACGTATGTCCCTTGACGAGTACCCGGCTTTCCTTTTGGTTCCACCTTAAAGTTATATAAACTTTTGTATACAAAACACACTCACTCAACACATGTACACTTTTGTTTCTATATCTATTTCTGCGCAGAAATTGTCTTTAGGCCAAAAGTGTTACCAATTAGGAGCAGGATCTGTTAAACTAAATTTCAGATTTTTCCAAAAATAGATTTGCGTTATTTACCGCGTCGCGTTATCTACCGCTGTGCGTTAATTATCGCCTTTGCGTTACTTCACTTTATCACAGCTTGAGCTACGTGGGCGTAACCGGACGCTACGTTGCGTAATGAACGCTGCGTGCGTCTGCCTTTTGGATTGCGTACGCTAGTCTTTGTTAGCGACACGTGTACGCAATGCAAAGGATCCACCGTAACACAATATATACTTTTATCAATGTAAATGATCCCTGATCATCTACCGCACACCACACTGACTGCCTTATCTCCTAGACAAATCGTGTGTTGTTCTATACTTTAACTATTACCTCTACTATTAAATAACAGCAAATCTCTTTTTAGCACTTTCTATCAACTATAAAATTGGCAAACAGGAATAGTGATATACGAAAATGAAACAGAAATGCAGATATATGCGTGCGTACGCAAGACAAAAGAAAAATAAACAGTTTTAAAAAGACACAAGCGTTTTGTTCTTACTTCCGGTTACCGGGTTCCTTCAGCACTCTTTATCTAAGCGAAGCAGACGCTTATCCCGTCAGCAACTGCGAGACAACCTCCCACCCTTTTGCTGGAGGGATAATGTCTGCTGATCTACCTAGTGCAGATATGAGAAGGATAGGACGAGTCCCCAATTGACAATGCTAAATTCCTTGTCGTATAAACAACCCTTTATGAAGCTAAGAACACTGTACGCTGTTTGCTTAAGAAGTACCGTAATGGTACGCTATTGGCGTAGCGATCGCTCAGCCGTAGGCGAGACGCTCAAGCGTCACGTTCGCTCACGGCCCAGTGGTCACAGGACACGTTATTGGTTATGACTAGGGGAATGATTCGCTGTAGCGTAGCGTGCGCTCGAGACCACGAGGAGGTCACCAGCGATGCAGACGCTCACAACACTATACCTTTATGTTAAAACCTTATACCAATGAAATACACTGAATACCTTAATGTGAGTACAGGGTGTAAATGCAACCTTGTGTAACCTGACTAACTACAAAGCTGCTTGAGCGTCACCGACGCTCAAGTGAACACTTAACACTATAGAAAATACACAGATACTGGTTTAGGTTCCAAAGCCTATTAACTGTATTATATCTAATATACTTGTAAAAGGGGATAACAGTACAAATGATACACTACAATATAACAGAGACTTCCTAACCACAGAACTAAACAATAAATACAAAAAGACAATACTACTCTGACCTAAATGAAATACAATACAATACTATAATACTATGGGAGATATAAGAGAAAAGAGGAGAGAGAGAGAGAGAGAGAGAGAGAGAGAGATGGAGAGAAATTGGCTCACAGAAAGACAATGATTACGGAGAGAAACTTACGCACAAAGGGTTTGATCGCCTGCGCCTCGATATCCAGCTCCCGGCTATCAGCAGATAACCGTTGATGAGAGAGTGAGAGCTGGATGTGGTCGGCCTGCCTATTTATGCCCCACACACAATGCAATCTCATAGTCCCTACAATCCCATTGTCCATTGGCCGAAGGAATTCGGCCCTGCATCATAACAAAAGGTCATAGGGTGATTCATACAGGTGGGCTGTGACGATTTCCAACAGCTCAGGTGGGTGGGAAACTGGGTTTCCCGCCGCATACCTGAGTATGAGTAAATAATAGAAATGGACATAAACTTCTCATGTCCATAACTATTCGCACGAGCGATTAATACGCTCCAAACCAACACCGGAATATTGCTAATTAAATACTCTTCCGATGGGTACCAAACACTGCTGTATGATTCCTGTTAGACCCTTCGTACGATATAAAGAGGGATTCCTCAGCTCTGGGACATTGTATTTTAACCAAACTTTCAGAATCTATCAAAGGGACCATGATCTATAAACTACATTAATTGTGAAAATATGTAACGAATGAGTCGCACGCTACGACTACATAAACTCTACCGTAAATACGCATACCGCGCCTGCGAGTGCACGCTATTGCGGGTATGCGCCTCCACGGGAGAGCGTACGCACGCGCAGCGCGGACCAGTGTGCGGTGCAAATATGGCAACGTGCATTGAGACATTTTTCTGACTTTGACACTTTGTACGTGTGTGTATATACACACACACACACACACACACACACACATATATTAGAGATATGCGGCGGGCACTTTTCGTGTTTTGATTTTGGATCTGGATCCTCGCTCATGTTTTGGATCTGGATTGGTTTTGCCAAAACCACCCTTTCGGGATTTGGTTTTGGTTTGGGATCTGGATGATTTTCTGAAAAAAAACACAAAAACAGCTAAAATCACAGGATTTGGCCTTAATTTTGATCCTACAGTATTATTAACCTCAATACCATTCATCTCCATTCATTTCCAGTCTATTCTGAACACCTCACAACATTGTTTTTAGGCCAAAAGGTTGCACCGAGGTAACTGGATAACTAAGCTAAGCGACACAAGTGTGCGGCACAAACACTTGGCCCATCTAGGAGTGGCACTGCAGTGTCAGACAGGATGGCACTTTTAAAAACTAGGCCCCAAACAGCTCATCATGCAAAGAAAAAAAAGAGGTGCAATGAGGTTGCTGTATGACTAAGCTAAGCGACACTAGTGTGCGGCACAAACACCTGGCCCATCTAGGAGTGACACTGCAGTGGCAGACAGGATGGCACTTTTAAAAACTAGGCCCCACACAGTTCATCATGCAAAGAAGAAAAAGAAGTGCAATGAGGTAGCTGGATGACTTTGCTAAGCGACACAAGTGTTCGGCACAAAAACCTGGCCCATCTAGGAGTGGCACGCAGTGGCTGAATGTCGAAAGAGGGCCGCAATTTTTCGGGCCACCGACAGCATCTCCTGCACGTCCCTGTCATTTTTCAAAGAATTCTGCACCACTAAATTAATTGTATGTGCAAAATATGGGACGTGCTGGAATTTGCCCAGATGTAATGCAAGCACAATATTAGTGGACTTATACGGAAGTACCCCTGGACCTATACAGCAGTACAGCTGGACCTATACGGCAATACCCCTGGACTTATAACGCAGTACCACTGGACTTATACCGCAGTACCACTGGACTTATACCGCAGTACCACTGGAGTTATAAGGCTGCACCCATTGACTTATATTGCAGTACCCCTGGACTTTTACGGCAGTATCACTGGACTTATACGGCAGTACCACTGAATTTATACGGCTGCACCACTGTACTGAACAAATACGGCAGTACCACTGGACTTATACGGCAGTACCACTGGACTTATATGGCAGTAACCCTGCACTTATACGGCAGTAAGACTGGACTTATACGGCAGTACCACTGGACTTATACGGCAGTACCACTGGACTTATACGGCAGTACCCCTGGACTTATATGGCAGTACCACTGGACTTATACGGCAGTACCACTGGACATGTACGGCTGTACCACTGGACTGATACGGCAGTACCCCTGGAATTATATGACAGTACCACTGGACGTAAACTGCAGAACTACTGGACTTATATGGCAGTACCACTGGACTTATATGGCTGCACCACTGGACTGGACTTATACGGCAGTACCACTGGATTTATACAGCAGTACCACTGGACTTATACGTCAGAACCACTGAACTTATACGGCTGCACCACTGGACTGGATTTATACGGCATTACCCCTGGACTTATACGGCAGTACCTCTGAACTTATACGGCAGTACCCCTGGACTTATACGGCAATACACCATGACTTATACGGCAGTACCACTGGACTTATACGGCAGTACCACTGGACTTATACGGCAGTACCACTGGACTTATATGGCAGTACCCCTGGACTTATATGGAAGTTCCCCTGGATTTATACGGCATTAAGACTGGTCTTATATGGCAGTACCACTGGACTTAAACGTCTTTACCACTGGACTGGACTTATATGGCAGTACCACTGAACTTATACAGCAGTACCACTGGACATATTCGGCAGTACCACTGGACTTATACGGCAGTATCACTGTACTTATATGGCAGTACCCCTGGACTTATTTGGTAGTACCACTGGATTTATATGGCAGTACCAATGGAGTTATACGCAGTAACACTGGACTTATACGGCAGTACCCCAGGACTAATATGGTAGTACCACTGTACTTATACGGCAGTACCACTGGACTTATATGGCTCCACCACTAAACGGGAATTATATGGCAGTACCCCTGGACTTATTTGGCAGTACCACTGGACCTATACGTCTATACCACTGGACTGGACTTATACGGCAGTACCACTGGACTTATATGGCAGTACCACTGGACATATATACGAAGTACCCCTGGACTTATACGGCAGTACCACTGGACTTATATGGCAGTACCCCTGGACTTATTTGGTAGTACCACTGGACTTATATGGCAGTACCAATGGAGTTATACGCAGTACCCCTGGACTTATACGGCAGTACCCTAGGACTAATACGGTCATACCACTGTACTTATACGGCAGTACCACTGAACTTATATGGCTCCACCACTTAACTGGAATTATATGGCAGTACCCCTGGAATTATACGGCAGTACCACTGGACTTATATGGCAGTACCCCTGTACTTATTTGGTTGCACCACTGGACTGGACCTATATGGCAGTACCACTGGACTTATCCGGTAGTACCCCTGGACTTATACGGCAGTACCCCTGGATTATACGCAGTACCCCATGACGTATACGGCAGTACCTCTGGACTTATACGGCAGTACCACTAGACTGGACGTATACGGCAGTACCCATGGACTTATACGGTAGTACCCATGGACGTATACGGCAGTACCCCTGGACTGATACGACAGTACCTATGGACTTATACGGCAGTACCACGTGACTGGATGTATATGGCAGTACCCCTGGTTTTATACGGCAGTACACCTGGACTTATATGACAGTAACACTGGACTTATAAGGCAGTTTCACTGGACTTAAATGGCAGTACCACTGGACTTATATGGCTGCACCACTGGACTAAACTTATACAGCAGTAACCCTGGACTTATACGGCAGTACCCCTGAATTTATACGGCAGTACCACTGGACTTATATGGCAGTACCACTGGACTTATATGGCAGTACCCTTGGACTTATACGGAAGAACCCTTGACTTATACGGCAGTAAGATTAGACTTATATGGCAGTACCACTAGAAATGTACGGCAGTGCCACTGGACTTATACGGCAGTACCGCTGAACTTATATGGCAGTACCACTGGACTTATACGGTAGTACCCCTGGACTTATATGGCAGTAAGATTGAACTTATACGGCAGTACTATTGCACTTATACGGTAGTACCCCTGGAATTATATTACAGTCCACTGGACGTAAACTGCAGAACCACTGGACTTATATGGCAGTACCACTGGACTTATATGGCTGCACCACTGGACTGGACTTATATGGCAGTACCACTGGACTTATATGGCAGTACCATTGCACTTATACGGCAGTACACCTGGATTTATCCGGCAGTACCACTGGACATATATGGCAGTACAACTGGTATTATACGGCAGTACCACTGGACTTATACGACAGTACCACTGGACTTATACGGCAGTACACTGGACTTATTTGGCAGTACCACTGGACCTATACGTCTATACAATTGGACTGGATTTATACGGCAGTACCATTGGACTTATACGGCAGTACCACTGGACATATACGGCAGTACCCCTGGACTTATACGGCAGTACCACTGGACTTATATGGCAGTACCCCTGGACTTATTTGGTAGTACCACTGGACTTATATGGCAGTACCAATGGAGTTATACGCAGTACCACTGGACTTATACGGCAGTACCCCAGGACTAATATGGTAGTACCACTGTACTTATATGGCAGTACCACTGGACTTATATGGCTCCACCACTAAACTGGAATTATATGGCAGTTTCCCTGGACTTATACGGCAGTACCACTGGACCTATACATCTATACCACTGGACTGGACTTATACGGCAGTACCACTGGACTTAAACGGCAGTACCACTGGATATACGGCAGTACCCCTGGACTTATACGGCAGTACCACTGGACCTATATGGCAGTACCCCTGGACTTATTTGGCAGTACCAATGGAGTTATACGCAGTACCACTGGACTTATACGGCAGTACCCCAGGACTAATACGGTAGAACCACTGTACTTATACGGCAGTACCACTGGACTTATATGGCTCCACCACTAAACTGGAATTATATGGCAGTACCCCTGGACTTATACGGCAGTACCACTGGACTTATATGGCAGTACCCCTGTACTTATTTGGTTGCACCACTGGACTGGACTTATATGGCAGTACCACCGGACTTATACGGTAGTACTCCATGACTTATATGGCAGTACCCCTGCACTTATACGGCAGCACCCCTGGATTATACGGCAGTACCCCATGACTTATACGGCAGTACCTCTGGACTTATACGGCAGTACCACTGGACTGGACGTATACGGCAGTACCCCTGGACTTATACGGCAGTACCCATGGACGTATACGGCAGTACCCATGGACGTATACGGCAGTACCCCTGGACTTATACTGCAGTACCTCTGGATTTATACGGCAGTACCACTGGACTGGACGTATACGGCAGTACCCCTGGTTTTATACGGCAGTAACCCTGGACTTATACAGCAGTAACCCTGGACTTATAAGGCGGATTCACTGGACTTAAATGGCAGTACCACTGGACTTATATGGCTGCACCACTGGACTAGACTTAAACAGCAGTACCCCTGGACTTATACGGCTGTACCACTGAATTTATACGGCAGTACCACTGGACTTATATGGCAGTACCACTAGACTTATATGGCAGTACCCCTGGACTTATACGGCAGAACCCTTGACTTATACGGCAGTAAGACTAGACTTATATGTCAGTACCACTGGAAATGTACGGCAGTACCACTGGACTTATACGGCAGTACCGCTGAACTTATATGGCAGTACCACTGGACTTATACGGTAGTACCCCTGGACTTATACGGTAGTACCCCTGGACTTATATGGCAGTAAGATTGAACTTATACGGCAGTACCACTGGACTTATACGGTAGTACCCCTGGAATTATATGACAGTACAACTGGACGTAAACTGCAGAACCACTGGACTTATATGGCAGTACCACATGACTTATATGGCTGCATCACTGGACTGGACTTATATGGCAGTACCACTGGACTTATATGGCAGTACCACTGGACTTATGCGGCAGTACCCCTGGATTTATTCGGCAGTACCACTGGAATTATATGGCAGTACAACTGGCATTATACGGCAGTACCACTGGACTTATACGGCTGCACCACTGGACTGGACTTATACGGCAGTACCCCTGGACTTATACGGCAGTACCCTTGAACGTATACGGTAGTACCCCTGGATATATACGGCAGTACCCCAGGACTTATATGGCAGTACAACTGGTCTTATACGGCAGTAACCCTGAACTTATATGGCAGTAGCCCTGAACTTATACGGCAGTAGCCCTGAACTTATACGGTAGTACCCCTTGGACTTATACAGCAGTACCTCTGGACTTATACGGCATTACCACTGGACTGAACTTATATGGCAGTACCCCATGACTTGTATGGCAGTACCCCTGGACTTATACGGTAGAACCACTGGACTGGACTTTTTTGGCAGTACCATTCGACTTATACGGTAGTATCCCTGGACTTATACGGCAGTACCCTTGAACTTATACGGCAGTACCCCTGGACTTATACGGCAGTACTCCAGGACTTACACGGCAGTAACCCTGGACTGCAAGTTTTGATCATAAGTTTACACACCCTAGCAGAATTTGATTTTCTGGCCATTTGTCAGAGAATATGAATGATAACTCTCAAACTTTTCTTTCACTCATGGTTAGTGGTTGGGTGAAGCCATTTATTGTCAAACAACTAGGTTTACTCTTTTTAAATTATAATGACAACAGAAACTACCCAAATGACCCTGATCAAAAGTTTACATACCCCAGTTCTTAATACCGTGTATTGCCCCCTTTAACATCAATGACAGCTTAAAGTCTTTTGTGGTAGTTGTGGATGAGGCTCTTTAGTTTCTCAGATGGTAAAACTGCCCATTCTTCTTGGCAAAAAGCCTCCAGTTCCTGTAAATTATTGGGCTGTCTTGCATGAACTGCACGTTTGAGATCTCCCCAGAGTGGCTCAATGATATTGAGGTCAGGAGACTGAGATGGACACTCCAGAACCTTCACTTTATTCTGCTGTAGCCAATGACAGGTTGACTTGGCCTTCTGTTTTGGATCATTGTCATGTTGGAATGTCCAAGTACGTCCCATGCGCAGCTTCCGGGCAGATGAGTGCAATTTCCTCCAGTTTTTTCTGATAACATGCTGCATTCATCTTGCCATCAATTTTGACCAAGTTTCCAGTGCCTTTGTAGCTCACACATCCCCAAAACATCAGCGATCCACCTCCGTGTTTCACAGTAGGAATGGTGTACTTTCATCATAGGCCTTGTTGACTCCTCTCCAAATGTAACATTTATGGTTGTGGCAAAAAAGTTACATTTTGGTCTCATCACTCCAAATGACTTTGTTCCAGAAGTTTTGAGGCTTGTCTCTGTGCTGTTTGGAGTATTGTAAGTGGGATGCTTTGTGGCATTTGCGTAGTAATGACTTTCTTCTGGCGACTCAACCATGCAGCCCATTTTTCTTCAAATGCCTCCTTATTGTGCATCTTGAAACAACCACACCACTTTTTTTCAGGGAGTCCTGTATTTCAGCTGATGTTATTTGTGGAGTTTTCTTTGCATCCCGAACAATTTTCCTGGCAGTTGTGGCTGAAATTTTTGTTGGTCTACCTGACCATGATTTGGTTTCCACAGAATCTCTCATTTTCCACTTCTTAATTAGAGTTTGAACACTGCTGATTGGCATTTTCAATTGCTTGGATATCTTTTTATATCCCTTTCCTGCTTTATACAGTTCAATTACCTTTTCCCGCAGATACTTTGACAATTCTTTTACTTTCCCCATGACTCAGAATCCAGACACGTCAGTGCAGCACTGGATGAAAGATGCAAGGGTCTTTCAGGAGTCCAGAAACTCACTGACCTCTTATACACACACACTGATTACAAGCAAACAGATCACAAGTGAGGACGGTTACCTTTAGTAGCAATTCAGACCCGTTTGTGTCAACTTGTGAGCATGTTATAAGGCCAAAATATCCAGGGTATGTAAAATTTTAATCAGGGTCATTTGGGTAGATTCTGTTGTTATTATGATTTAAAAAGAGTAAACACAGTTGTTTGACAATAAATGGCATCACCCAACCACTAACCATAAGTGAAAGAAAAGTATGTGAGTTATCATTCATATTCTCTGACAAATGGCCAGAAAATCACAAATTCTGCTAGGGTATGTAAACTTATAAGCACAACTGTATATGGCAGTACCACTGGACTTAAACGGCAGTACCACTGGACTTAAATGGCTGCACAACTAGACTAGACTTATACGGCAGTACCCCTGGTCTTATAAGGCAGTACCCCTGAATTTATACAGCAGTACCACTGGACTTATATGGCAGTACCACTGGACTTATATGGCAGTACCCCTGGACTTATACGGCAGTACCCCTTGACTTATACAGCAGTAAGACTGGACTTATACGGCAATACCACTGGACTTATATGGCTGCACCACTAGACTGGAATTATACGGCAGTACCCCTGGACTTATTCGGCAGTACCACTTGACTTATATGGCAGTACCCCTGGACTAATTTGATTGCAACACTGGACTGTACTTATATGGCAGTACCACTGGACTTATACGGTAGTACCCCTGGACTTATATGGCAGTACCCCATAACTTATATGGCAGTACCCCTGGACTTATACGGCAGTACTGCATGACTTATATGGCAGTACCTCTGGACATTAACAGCAGCACCACTGGACTGGACGTATACGGCAGTACCCCTGGACTTATATGGCAGTACCTCTGGACTTATACGGCAGTACCACTGGACTGGACATATACGGCAGTACCCCTGGCCTTAAACGGCAGTACCCCTGGACTTATACGGCAGTAACACTGGACTTATACGGCAGTACCACTGGACTTAAATGGCAGTACCACTGGACTTATTTGGCAGTACCAATGGAGTTATACGCAGTACCACTAGACTTATACGGCAGTACCCCAGGACTAATACGGTAGTACCACTGTACTTATACGGCAGTACCACTGGACTTATATGGCTCCACCACTAAACTGGAATTATATGGCAGTACCCCTGGACTTATACGGCAGTACCGCTGGACTTATATGGCAGTACCCATGTACTTATTTGGTTGCACCACTGGACTGGACTTATATGGCAGTACCACCGGACTTATACGGTAGTATCCCATGACTTATATGGCAGTACCCCTGTACTTATACGGCAGTACCCCCGGATTATACGGCAGTACCCCATGACTTATACGGCAGTACCTCTGGACTTATACGGCAGTACCACTGGACTGGACGTATACGGCAGTACCCCTGGACTTATACGGCAGTACCCATGGACGTATACGGCAGTACCCCTGGACTTATAGTGCAGTTCCTCTGGATTTATATGGCAGTACCACTGGACTGGACGTATACGGCAGTACCCCTGGACTTATACGGCAGTACCCATGGATGTATACGGCAGTACCCATGGACATATACGGCAGTACCCATGGACATATACGGCAGTACCCCTGGACTTATACTGCAGTACCTCTGGATTTATACGGCAGTACCACTGGACTGGACGTATACAGCAGTACCCCTGGTTTTATACGGCAGTAACCCTGGACTTATACGGCAGTAACCCTGGACTTATAAGGCAGTTTCACTGGACTTACATGGCAGTACCACTGGACTTATATGGCTGCAGCACTGGACTAGACTTACACAGCAGTACCCCTGGACTTATATGGCAGTACCCCTGAACTTATACGGCAGTACCACTGGACTTATATGGCAGTACCCCTGGACTTATATAGCAGAACCCCTTGTCTTATACGGCAGCATGACTAAACTTATACGGCAGTACCCTTGGACTTATACAGCAGTACCCCTGGACTTAAACGGCAGTACCTCTGGACTTATACGGCATTACCACTGGACTGATCTTATACGGCAGTACCACTGGACTTATATGGCAGTACCTCTGGACTTATACTGCAGTCCCCCTGGACTTATACGGCAGTACCCCATGATATATATGGCATTACCACTGGACTTATATGGCAGTACCACTGGACTTATTTGGTTGCACCACTGGACTGGGCTTATTTTGCAGTACCATTCGACTTATACGGTCGTACCCTTGGACTTATATGGCAGTACCCCTGAACTTATACGGCAGTAATCTGGATTTATATGGCAGTACCCCTGTATTTATACGGCAGAACCCCTTGACTTATACAGCGGTAAGACTGGACTTATACGGCAGTACCAATGGAGATGTACGGCAGTACCACTGGACTTATACGGCAGTACCACTGGACTTACACGGTAGTACCCCTGGACTCATACGGCAGTAAGACTGGATTATACGGCAGTACCACTGGACATGTACTGCAGTACCACTGGATTTATACGGCAGTACCACTGGACTTATATGGCAGTACTCCGTACATATTATGTTGCACCACTGGACTGGACTTATATGGCAGTACCCCTGGACTTATATGGCAGAACCCCTCGTCTTATACGGCAACAAGACTGGACTTATACAGCAGTACCTCTGGACTTATACGGCATTACCACTGGACTGAACTTATACGGCAGTACCACTGGACAATTATGGCAGTACCCCTGGACTTATACGGCAGTACCACTTGACTTATATGGCAGAACCACTGGACTTAAATGGCAGTAACACTGGACTTATATGGCTGCAGCACTGGACTAGACTTATACAGCTGTACCCCTGGACTTATTTGGCAGTACCCCTGAATTTATACGGCAGTACCTCTAGACTTATACGGCAGTACCCCTAGACTTATACGGCAGTAACCCTGGACTTATATGGCAGTACCACTGGACTTAAACGGCAGTACCACTGGACTAAAACAGCAGTACCACTGGACTTAAATGGCTGCACCACTAGATTAGACTTATACGGCAGTACCCCATGTTTTTTACGGCAGTACCCCTGAATTTATACAGCAGTACCACTGGACTCATATGGCAGTACCACTGGACTTATACGGCAGAACTCCTTGACTTATACAGCAGTAAGACTGGACTTATATGGCAGTACCACTGGACTTATACGACAGTACCACTGGACTTATGTGGCTGCACCACTAGACTGGAATTATACGGCAGTACACCTGGATTTATACGGCAGTAACACTTGGCTTATATGGCAGTACCCCTTTACTTATTTGATTGCACCACTAGACTGGAATTATATGGCAGTACACCTGTACTTATACGGCAGTACCACTTGACTTATACGACAGGTACCCTGGACTTATACAGCAGAACCACTTGACTTATATGACAGTACCAATGGGCATGTACGGCAGTACCACTGGACTTATACGGCAGTACTCCTGGACTTATATGGCAGTACCCCATGACTTATATGGTAGTACCCCTGGACTTATATGGCAGTAAGACTGGACTTATACAGCAGTACCACTAGACATGTACGGCAGTACCAATGGACTTATATGGCAGTACCCCTGTACTTATTTGGTTGCACCACTGGATTGGACTTATATGGCAGTACCCCTGGACTTATATAGCAGAACCCCTTGTCTTATACGGCAGCATGACTAAACTTATACGGCAGTACCCTTGGACTTATACAGCAGTACCCCTGGACTTAAACGGCAGTACCTCTGGACTTATACGGCATTACCACTGGACTGATCTTAAACGGCAGTACCACTGGACTTATATTGCAGTCCCCCTGGACTTATACGGCTGAACCACTGTATTTATACGGCAGTACCACTGGACTTATATGGAGGCATCACTGGACTGGACTTATACGGCAGTACCCCTGGACCTATACGGCATTACCACTGGACTTATATGGCAGTACCACTGGACTTATATGGCAGTACCACTGGACTTATTTGGTTGCACCACTGGACTGGGCTTATTTTGCAGTATCATTCGAATTATACGGTAGTATCCTTGGACTTTTATGGTAGTACCCCTGAATTTATGCGGCAGTAATCTGGATTTACATGGCAGTATCCTTGGACTTATACGGCAGAACCCCTTGACTTATACAGCAGTAAGACTGGACTTATACGGCAGTACCAATGGACATGTACGGCAGTACCACTGGACTTATACGGCAGTACCCCTGGACTTATATGGCAGTACCACTGGACTAACACGGTAGTACCCCTGGACTCATACGGCAGTAAGACTGGATTATACGGCAGTACCACTGGACTTATACGGCAGTACCACTGGACTTATACGGCAGTACCACTGGACTTATATGGCAGTACTCCGTACTTATTATGTTGCACCACTGGACTGGACTTATATGGCAGTACCCCTGGACTTATATGGCAGAACCCGTCGTTTTATAGTGCAACAAGACTGGACTTATACAGCAGTACCCCTGGACTTATACAGCAGTACCCCATGACTTATACGGCAGTACCCCTGGACTTATACGGCAGTACCACTGGACTGAACTTATACGGCAGTACCCCTGGACTTATACGGCTGAACCACTGTTTATACTGCAGTACCAATGGACTTATATGGCTGCACCACTGGACTGGACTTATACAGCAGTACCCCCTGGACTTATATGGCAGCACCCCTGGACTTATACGGCATTACCACTGGACTTATATGACAATACCCCTGGACTTATTTGGTTGCACTACTGGACTGGACTTATTTGGCAGTACCATTCGAATTATACGTAGCACCCCTGGACTTATATGGCCGTACCACTGAACTTATAAGGCAGTACCCCTGGACTTATTCAGCAGTACCTCTGGACTTATACGGCATTACACTGGACTGGACGTATATGGCAGTACCCCTGGACTTATACGGCAGTACCCCTGGATTTATACGGCAGTGCCTCAGGACTTATATGGCAGTACCACTGGACTGGACGTATACTGCAGTACCCCTGGACTTATTCGGCAGTTCCCCTGGACTTATACGGCAGTAACACTGGACTTATATGGCAGTTCCACTGGACTTAAACGGCAGTACCACTGGACTTATATGGCTGCACCAATAGACTAGACTTATATGGCAGTACCCCTGGACTTATACGGCAGTGCCCCAGAACTTATATGGCAGTACCACTGGACTTATATGGCAGTACCCATGGATTTATACGGCAGAACACCTTGACTTATACGGCAGTAAGACTGGACTTATACTGCAGTACCACTGTACTTATACGACAGTACCACTAGACTTATACGGCAGTAGCACTGGACATGTATGGCAGTAGCATTGGACTTATATGGCTGTACCATGGACTGGACTTATACGGCAGTACCAGCTGGACTTATACAGCAGTGCAATGAACTGGACGTATATGGCAGTACCCCTGGACTTATATGGCAGTACCCCTGTACTTATACGGCAGTACCTCTTGACTTATACGGCAGTACCTCTGGACTTATACGGCAGTACCTCTGGAATTGACGTATACGGCAGTACCCCTGGACTTATACGGCAGTAACACTGGACTTATATGGCAGAACCACTGGTCTTATACGGCAGTATCCCTGGACTTATACGGCAGTATCCCTGGACTTATACGGCAGTACCTCTGGACTTATACGGCATTACCACTAGACTTATATGGCTGCACCACTGGAGTGAACTTATATGGCAGTACCACTGGACTTATACAGCAGTACCACTGGACTTATACGGCAGTACCCCTGGATTTAATCGGCAGTACTGGCATTACCACTGGAGTAATACGGCAGTACCACTGGACTTATACAGCTGCACCACTGTACTGGACTTATAAGGCAGTACCACTGGACTTATACGGCAGTACGACTGGAATTATATGGCTGCACCACTGTACTGGACTTATATGGCAGTACCCATGGACATATACGGCAGTACGCCTGAACTTATATGGTAGTTCCCATGGACATATACGGCATTACCACTGAACTTATACGGCAGTACAACTGGACTTATACGGCAGTACCACTGGACTTATACGGCAGTACCCCTGGATATATATGGCAGTACCCCTGGACTTATAATGCAGTATTACTTGAATGGACTTATGCGGCAGTACCCCTTGACTTATACGGCAGTACCATTGGACTCATACAGCAGTACCACTGGACTCAAACGGCAGTATCACTGGACTCAAACGGCAGTACCACTGGACTCATACGGCAGTACCACTGGACTCATACGGCAGTACCACTAGACTTATACGGCAGTACCCCTGGACTTATACAGCAGTACCCCTGAACTTATACGGCAGAACAACAGGACTTATACGGCAGCATCACTGGACTTATATGGCAGAAACCCTGGACTTATATGGCAGTACCACTGGACTTAAACGGCAGTAACACTGGACTCAAACGGCAGTACCACTGGACTTATACAGCTGCACCACTGGACTAGACTTATACGGCAGTACCCCTGGACTTATACAGCAGTACCCCTGAACTTATACTGTAGAACCACAGGACTTATACGGCAGTACCCCTGGACTTATACGGCAGTAACACTGGACTTATATGGCAGTACCACTGGACTTAAATGGCAGTACCACTAGACTTATATGGCTGCACCACTAGAGTAGACTTATATGGCAGTAGTCCTGGACTTATACGGCAGTTCCGCTGAATTTATACGGCAGTACCACTTTACTTATATGGCAGTACCACAAGACCTTTATGGCATACCCCATGACTTATACGACAGAACCCCATGACTTATACGGCAGTAAGACTGGACTTATACGGCAGTACCACTGGACTTATACGACAGTGCCACTGGACTTATACTGCAGTACCACTGGACATGTACGGCAGTACCACTGGACTTATATGGCTGCACTACTGGAATGCACTTTTACGGCAGTACCCCCTTGACTTATATAGCAGAACCCCTGGACTTATACAGCAGTACTACTGGATCTATATGGCAGTACCCCTAGACTTATTTGGTTGCACCACTGGACTGGACTTCTATGACAGTACCACTGGACTTTTACAGTAGTACCCCTGGACTTATATGGCAGTAAGACCGGACTTATACGGCAGTATCACTGGACATGTACGGCAATACCACTGGACTTATACGGAAGTACCCCTTGACTTATATGGCAGTATCACTGGACTTAAATTGCAGTACCACTGGACTTATATGGCAGTACCACTTAGACTTATATGACTGCACCACTGTACTGGACTTATATGGCAGTACCACTGCACTTATACGGCAGTACCCCTGGATTTATTTGGCAGTACCACTGGACTTATATGGCAGTACCACTGGAGTTATACGGCTGTACCAATGGACTTATATGGCTTCACCACTGGACTGGACTTACAGTATACGTAAGTACCACTGGACTTATATGGCAGTACCACTGGACTTATACGGCTGCACCACTGGACTGGACTTATACGGCAGTACCCCTGGACTTATACGGCAGTACCCCCGTGTTTATATGGCAGTACCTCTGAACTTATAAGGCAGTACCACTGGACTGAACTTATACGGCAGTACCCCTGAACTTAAACAGCAGTACCACTGGACTTATATGGCAGTATCACTGGACTTACATGACAGTAAACCTGAACTTATACGGCAGTACCCCTTGACTTTTATCGCAGAAACACTGGACTTACAACGCAGTACCCCTGGACTTATAATTCAGTAACACTGGACTTATACGGCAGTACCCCTGGACTTTTATGGCAGTACCACTGGACTTAATCAGCAGTACCACTGGACTTATAAGGTAGTACCACTGGACTTATACGGCTGCACTACTTGACTGGAATTATACGGCAGTACCACTGGACTTATACGGCAGTACCAATGGACTTATGTGGCTGCACAACTAGACTTGAATTATACGGCAGTAACACTGGACTTATATGGCAGTACCACTGGACTTAAACGGCAGTACCACTAGACTTATATGGCTGCACCACTAGAGTAGACTTATATGGCAGTACTCCTGGACTTATACGGCAGTTCCCCTGAATTTATACGGCAGTACCACTTTACTTATATGGCAGTACCACGGGACTTTTATGGCATACCCCATGACTTATACGACAGAACCCCATGACTTATACGGCAGTAAGACTGGACTTATACGGCAGTACCATTGGACTTATACGACAGTGCCACTGGACTTATACGGCAGTACCACTGGACATGTACGGCAGTACCACTGGACTTATATGGCTGCACCACTGGAATGCACAATACCCCCTTGACTAATATAGCAGAACCCCTGGACTTATACAGCAGTACTACTGGACCTATATGGCAGTACTCCTAGACTTATTTGGTTGCATCACTGGACTGGACTTCTATGACAGTACCACTGGACTTTTACAGTAGTACCCCTGGACTTATATGGCAGTAAGACCGGACTTATACAGCAGTATCACTGGACATGTACGGCAATACCACTGGACTTATACGGAAACCGTATGGATACCATTGAAATTATACAGTAGTACCCCTTGACTTATATGGCAGTAAGACCGGACTTATACGGCAGTATCACTGGACATGTACGGCAATACCACTGGACTTATACGGAAACCATATGGATACCATTGAAATTATACAGTAGTACCCCTTGACTTATATGGCAGTATCACTGGACTTAAATTGCAGTACCACTGGACTTATACGGCTGCACCACTGGACTGGACTTATACGGCAGTACCCCTGGACTTATACGGCAGTACCCCTGAACTTATATGGCAGTACCCCTGGTACCCTCAATAAAGGGTATATGTAATATTGATTATGAAATTCCAATTGACGCGGTGCACCTTAATGCTGCCACTTTTTCTTTTTTGTAACCCAATTATACAGCAGTACCCCTGAACTTTAACGGCAGATCCACAGGACTTATACGGCAGCATCACTGGACTTATATGGCAGTACCACTGGGCTTATATGGCAGTACCACTGGACTTATATGGCTGCACCACTGGACTGGACTTATATTGCAGTACCACAGGACTTATACGGCAGTACCACTGGACTTATATAGCAGTACCCCTGGATTTGTTCGGCAGTACCACTGGACTTATATGGCAGTACCACTAGAGTTATATGGCAGTACCACTGAACTGAACTTATACGGCAGAACCACTGGACTTATATGGCAGTACCCCTGAACTTAAACAGCAGTACCACTGGACTTATATGGCAGTATCACTGGACTTATATGACAGTACACCTGAACTTATACGGCAGTACCCCTTGACTTTTATGGCAGAAACACTGGACTTACAAGGCAGTACCCCTGGACTTATAAGGCAGTAACACTGGACTTATACGGCAGTACCCCTGGACTTTTATGGCAGTACCACTGGACTTAATCAGCAGTACCACTGGACTTATAAGGTAGTACCACTGGACTTATACGGCTGCACTACTTGACTGGAATTATATGGCAGTACCACTGGACTTATACGGCAGTACCAATGGACTTATGTGGCTGCACCACTAGACTTGAATTATACGGCAGTAACACTGGACTTATATGGCAGTACCACTGGACTTAAACGGCAGTACCACTAGACTTATATGGCTGCACCACTAGAGTAGACTTATATGGCAGTACTCCTGGACTTATACGGCAGTTCCCCTGAATTTATACGGCAGTACCACTTTACTTATATGGCAGTACCACAGGACTTTTATGGCATACCCCATGACTTATACGACAGAACCCCATGACTTATACGGCAGTAAGACTGGACTTATACGGCAGTACCATTGGACTTATACGACAGTGCCACTGGACTTATACGGCAGTACCACTGGACATGTATGGCAGTACCACTGGACTTATATGGCTGCACCACTGGAATGCACAGTATCCCCTTGACTGATATAGCAGAACCCCTGGACTTATACAGCAGTACTACTGGACCTATATGGCAGTACTCCTATACTTATTTGGTTGCATCACTGGACTGGACTTCTATGACAGTACCACTAGACTTTTACAGTAGTACCCCTGGACTTATATGGCAGTAAGACCGGACTTATACGGCAGTTTCACTGGACATGTACGGCAATACCACTGGACTTATACGGAAACCGTATGGATACCATTGAAATTATACAGTAGTACCCCTTGACTTATATGGCAGTAAGACCGGACTTATACGGCAGTATCACTGGACATGTACGGCAATACCACTGGACTTATACGGAAACCGTATGGATACCATTGAAATTATACAGTAGTACCCCTTGACTTATATGGCAGTATCACTGGACTTAAATTGCAGTACCACTGTACTTATACGGCTGCACCACTGGACTGGACTTATACGGCAGTACCCCTGGACTTATACGGCAGTACCCCTGAACTTATATGGCAGTACCCCTGGTACCCTCAATAAAGGGTATATGTAATATTGATTATGAAATTCCAATTGACGCGGTGCACCTTAATGCTGCCACTTTTTCTTTTTTGTAACCCAATTATACAGCAGTACCCCTGAACTTTAACGGCAGATCCACAGGACTTATACGGCAGCATCACTGGACTTATATGGCAGTACCACTGGGCTTATATGGCAGTACCACTGGACTTATATGGCTGCACCACTGGACTGGACTTATATTGCAGTACCACAGGACTTATACGGCAGTACCACTGGACTTATATAGCAGTACCCCTGGATTTGTTCGGCAGTACCACTGGACTTATATGGCAGTACCACTAGAGTTATATGGCAGTACCACTGAACTGAACTTATACGGCAGAACCACTGGACTTATATGGCAGTACCCCTGAACTTAAACAGCAGTACCACTGGACTTATATGGCAGTATCACTGGACTTATATGACAGTACACCTGAACTTATACGGCAGTACCCCTTGACTTTTATGGCAGAAACACTGGACTTACAAGGCAGTACCCCTGGACTTATAAGGCAGTAACACTGGACTTATACGGCAGTACCCCTTGACTTTTATGGCAGTACCACTGGACTTAATCAGCAGTACCACTGGACTTATAAGGTAGTACCACTGGACTTATACGGCTGCACTACTTGACTGGAATTATACGGCA
Source organism: Pseudophryne corroboree (assembly GCF_028390025.1). Classification (NCBI taxonomy): domain Eukaryota; kingdom Metazoa; phylum Chordata; class Amphibia; order Anura; family Myobatrachidae; genus Pseudophryne; species Pseudophryne corroboree. The sequence goes on along the minus strand of NC_086451.1, from coordinate 226,362,234 downwards.
GTACCACTGGACTTATACGGCAGTACCCTTGGACTTATGCGGCATTACCACTGGACTTAAGTAGCAGTACCACTGGACTTATACGGCTGTACCACTGGTCTAGACTTATACGGCAGTACCCTGGACTTATACGGCAGTACTCCTGATTTTATACGGCAGTACCACTGGACTTATATGGCAGTACTACTGGACTTATATGGCAGTACCGCTGGACTTATATGGCAGAACCCCTTGACTTATACGGCAGTACCACTGGACTTAAATGGCAGTACCACTGGACTTTTACGGCTACACCACTGGACTAGACTTATACATCAGTACCCCTGGAATTATACGGCAGTACCCCTGAATTTATATGGCATTACCTCTGGACTTATATGGCACTACTACTGGACTTATACGGCATAACCCCTTGACTAACAGTATATGGCAGTAAGACTTGACTTATATGGCAGTCCACTGGACATGTATGGCAGTACCACTGGACTTATACAGCAGTACCCGTGGACTTATATGGCAGTACCAGTGGAATTAAATGGCACTATCACTGGACTTATATGGCAGTACCACTGCACTTATATGGCTGACCACTGGATTGGACTTATAAAGCAGTACCACTGGACATATATGGCAGTACCACTGTCTTATACGGCATTACCCCTGGATTTATTCGGCAGAACCACTGAACTTATATGGCAGCACCACTGGAGTTATTTGGCAGTACCACTGGACTTATACGGTTGCACCACTGGACTGTACTTATATGGCAGTACCCCTGGAATTATACGGCAGAACCCCTTGTCTTATACGGCAGTAAGACTGGACTTATACGGCTGCAACATTGGACTGGATTGGACTTATACAGCAGTACCCTTGGACTTATACGGCAGTACCCTTGAACTCATACGGTAGTACCCCTGGACATATACAGCATTACCCTTGGACTTATATGGCAGTACAACTGGACTTATACGGTAGTACCCGTGGACTTATACAGCAGTACCCCTGGACTTATACGACAGTACCTCTGGACTTATTCGTCTGTTTCAGTGGACTGAACTTATACGGCAGTATTACTGGACTTATGCGGCAGTACCCCTGGACTTATTTGGCAGTACCACTGTACTTATACGGCAGTACCACTGGACTTATATGGATGCACCACTGGACTGGACTTATTTGGCAGTACCCCCTGGACTTAAACGGCAGTAAGCCTGGACTTATACGGCAGTACCACTGGACTTGTATGGCAGTACCCCTGAACTCATTTTGTTGCACCACTGGACTGGACTTATATGGCAGTACCATTGGACTTATATGGTAGTGACCCTGGACTTATATGGCAGTACCCCTGAACTTATACTGCAGTACCCTTGGACTTATACTGCAGTACCCCTGGACTTATAAGGCAGTACACTGGAATGGACATATATGGCAGTACCCCTGAACTTATATGGCAGTACCCCTGGACTTATTCGGCAGTACCTCTGGATTGGACGTATATGGAAGTACCCCTGGACTTATATGGAAGTACCCCTGGACTTATATGGCAGTAACACTGGACTTATATGGCAGTACCACTAGACTTAAATGGCAGAACCACTGGACTTATACGGCTGCACCACTGGACTAGACTTATACAGCAGTACCCCTGGACTTATATGGCAGTACCCTTGAACTTATACGGCAGTACTACTGGACTTATATGGCAGTAACCTTGAACTTATACGGCAGTACCACTGGACTTATATGGCAGTAAAACTGGACTTTTATGGCAGTACCACTGGACTTAATCGGCAGTACCACTGGACTTATAAGGTAGTACCACTGGACTTATACGGCTGCACTACTTGACTGGAATTATACGGCAGTACCACTGGACTTATACGGCAGTACCACTGGACTTATATGGCAGTTCAACTGGACTTATGCGGCTGCACCACTGGACTTTTATGGCAGTACCACTGGACGGGACTTATACAGCAGTACCACTGGACTTTAACGGCAGTACCACTGGACTTATACGGCATTACCACTGGACTATGGCCCTCATTCCGAGTTGTTCGCTCGTTAGCTGCTTTTAGCAGCATTGCACGCGCTAGGCCGCCGCCCTCTGGGAGTGTACTGTATCTTAGCATAGCAGAATAGCGAACCCAAGGATAGCAGATTTGCTATTACATATTTCTTTGCAGTTTCTGAGTAGCTCCGGATCTACTCACAGATTGCGATCAGCTCAGTCCGTTTAGTTCCTGGTTTGACGTCACAAACATGCCCTGCGTTCTGCCAGCTACTCCCCCGTTTCTCCAGCTACTCCCGCGTTTTTCCCTGGCACGCCTGCGTTTTTTAGCAAACGCCGTGAAAACGTTGAGTTGCTGCCCAGAAACAACCACTTCCTGTCAATCACACTACGATCACTCGAGCGTTGAAAAACTGGATTTATATGGCAGTACCACTGGACTTATTCGGCTGCACCACTGGACTGGACTTATATGGCAGTACCACTGGACTTATATGGCAGTACCTCTGGATTTATTCGCCGTAGCCCTGGACTTATACGGCAGTACCACTGGACTATATGGCAGCACCCCTGGACTTATTTGGTTGCACCACTGTACTGGACTTATATGGCAGTAACACTGGACTTATACGGTAGTACCCCTGGACTTATATGGCAGTACCCCTGAACATATACGGCAATAGCCCTGGACTTATACGGCAGTACCTCTGGACTTATACGGCAGTACCACTGGACTGGAAGTATATGGCAGTACCCCTGGATTTATATGGCAGTACCCCTGGACTTATACGGCAGTACCCCTGGACGTATACGGCAGTACCACTGGACTTATACGGCAGTACCTCTGGACTTATACGGTAGTGCCACTGGGCTGGACGTATACGGCAGTACCCCTGAACTTATGCGGCATTACCACTGGACTTAAATGGCAGTACCACTGGACTTATATGGCTGTACCACTGTTCTAGACTTATATGGCAGTACCCTGGACTTATACAGCAGTACCCCTTATTTTATACGGCAGTACTACTGGACTTATATGGCAGTACTACTGGACTTATATGGCAGTACCGCTGGACTTATACGGCAGAACTCCTTTACTTATACGGCAGTACCACTGGACTTAAATGGCAGTACCCCTGGAATTATAAGGCAGTACCCCTGAATTTATATGGCACTACCACTGGACTTGTACGGCAGTACCACTGGACGTATACAGCTGCTCCATTTGACTGGACTTATACGCCAGTACACCAGAACTTATACAGCAGTACCCCTGAACTTATATGGCATTACCACTGGTCTTATACAGCAGTACCCGTTGACTTATATAGCAGTACCACTGGAGTGGACTTATATGGCAGTACCCCGTGATCTTATATGGCAGTACCCCATAACTTATACGGCAGTACCCGTGAACTTATATGGCAGTACCCCCGGGACTTATATGGCAGTACTACTGGACTTATACGACATAACCCCTTGATTTATATAAGTCCAGTACAGTGGTGCAACCAAATAAGTCCAGGGGTGCTGCCATATAGTCCAGTGGTACTGCCGTATAAGTCCAGGGCTACTGCGAATAAATCCAGAGGTACTGCCGTATAAGTCCAGTGGTACTGCCATATAAGTCCAGTCCAGTGGTGCAGCCGAATAAGTCCAGTGGTACTGCCATATAAATCCAGTGGTAAACGGCACTATCAGTAAGACTTGACTTATATGGCATTACCACTGGACATGTATGGCAGTACCACTGGACTTATACAGCAGTACCCCTGGACTTATATGGCAGTACCAGTGGAATTAAACGGCACTATCACTGGACTTATATGGCAGTACCACTGCACTTATATGGCTGACCACTGGATTGGACTTATAAAGCAGTATCACTGGACATATATGGCATTACCACTGTCTTATACGGCAGTACCCCTGGATTTATTCGGCAGAACCACTGAACTTATATGGCAGCACCACTGGAGTTAATTGGCAGTACCACTGGACTTATACGGTTGCACCACTGGACTGTACTTATATGGCAGTACCCCTGGAATTATACGGCAGAACCCCTTGTCTTATACGGCAGTAAGACTGGACTTATACGGCTGCAACACTGGACTGGATTGGACTTATACAGCAGTACCCTTGGACTTATACGTCAGTACCCTTGAACTCATACGGTAGTACCCCATGACATATACGGCAGTACCCTTGGACTTATATGGCAGTACAACTGGACTTATACGGCAGTACCCGTGGACTTATACAGCAGTACCCCTGGACTTATATGGCAGTACCTCTGTACTTATTCGTCAGTTTCAGTGGACTGAACTTATACGGCAGTATTACTGGACTTATGCGGCAGTACCCCTGGACATATTCGGCAGTACCACTGTACTTATACTGCAGTACCACTGGACTTATATGGATGCACCACTGGACTGGACTTATTCGGCAGTACCCCCTGGACTTAAACGGCAGTAACCCTGGACTTATACGGCAGTACCACTGGACTTGTATGGCAGTACCCCTGAACTTATTTGGTTGCACCACTGGACTGGACTTATATGGCAGTACCATTGGACTTATATGGTAGTTACCCTGGACTTATATGGCAGTACCCCTGAACTTATACTGCAGTACCTTTGGACTTATACTGCAGTACCCCTGAACTTATAAGGCAGTACACTGGAATGGACATATATGGCAGTACTCCTGGACTTATATGGCAGTACCCCTGGACTTATTCGGCAGTACCTCTGGACTGGACGTATACGGAAGTACCCCTGGACTTATATGGAAGTACCCCTGGACTTATATGGCAGTAACACTGGACTTATATGGCAGTACCACTGGACTTAAATGGCAGAACCAGTGGACTTATACGGCTGCACCACTGGACTAGACTTATACGGCAGTACCCCTGGACTTATATGGCAGTACCCTTGAACTTATGCGGCAGTACCACTGGACTTATATGGCAGTACCCTTGAACTTATATGGCAGTACCACTGGACTTATATGGCAGTACCACTGGACTAATATGGCAGTACCACTGAACTTATATGGCAGCACCCCTGGACTTATACGGTTTCTCCACTGGACTGGACTTATACGGTAGTACCCCTGGACTTATACGGCAGTACCGCTGAACTTATACGGTAGTACCCCTGGACATATAGAGCAGTACCCCATGACTTATATGGCAGTACAACTGGACTTATACGGCAGTACCCCTGCACTTATACAGCAGTACCCCTGGACTTATACGGCAGTACTTCTGGACTTATACGGCAGTACCACTGGACTGAACTTATACGGCAGTACCACTGGACTTATGCGGCAGTACCCCTGGACTTATACGGCAGCACCCCTGGACTTATACGGCGGCACCCCTGGACTTATACGGCATTACCACTGGACTTATATGGCAGTACCCCTGGACTTATTTGGTTGCACCATTGGACTGGTCTTATATAGCAGTACCATTGGAATTATACGGTAGTACCCCTGGCCTTATATGGCATTACCCCTGAACTTATACGGCAGTACCACTGGACTTATATGGCAGTACCCCTGAACTTATTTGGTTGCACCACTGGACTGGCCTTATATGGCAGTACCATTGGACTTATACGGTAGTACCCCTGGCCTTATATGGCAGTACCCCTGAACTTATATGGCAGTACCCTTTGACTTATATGGCAGTACCCCTGGACTTATAAGGTAGTACACTGAACTGGATGTATATGGCAATACCCCTGGATTTATATGGCAGTACCCATGGACTTATACAACAGTACCTCTGGAATTAAACGGCAGTACCACTGGACTGGACGTATACGGCAGTACCCCTGGACTTTTACGGAAGTAGCCCTGGACTGATATGGCAGTAACACTTGACTTATATGGCAGTACCACTGGGCTTAAATGGCAGAACCACTGGACTTATATGGCTGCACCACTGGACTAGACTTATACAGCAGTACCCCTGTACTTATATGGCAGTACCCTTAAACTTATACGGCAGTACCACTGGACTTATATGGCAGTACCACTGGACTTATATGGCAGTACCACTGGACTTATATGGCAGTACCCCTGGACTTATACGGCAGAACCCCTTGACTTATACGGCAGTAACACTGGACTTATACGGCAGTAACACTGGACTTATATGGCAGTACCACTGCACTTAAATGGCAGTACCACTGGACTTATACGGCAGTACCCCCTGGACTAATACGGCAGTAACCCTGGACTTATACGGCAGTACCACAGGACTTATATGGCAGTACTACTGGACTTATACGGCTGTACTACTGGACTGGACTTATACAGCATTACCCCTGGACTTTAACGGCAGTACCCCTGAACTAATACGGTAGTACCCTATGACATATATGGCAGTACCACTAGACTCATACGGCAGTACAACTGGATTTATACGGCAGTACCCCTGAACTTTTACGGCAGTACCACTGAACTTTTACGGCAGTACCCCTGGACTTATACAGCAGTACCGCTATACTTATACGGCAGTTCCTCTGGACTTATACGGCAGTACCACTGTACTTATACAGCAGAACACCTGGACTTTTACGGCTGCACCACTGGACTTATACAGCTGCACCAATGGAATAGACTAATACAGCAGTACCCCTGGACTTATACGGCAGTACCCCTGAAATTATACAGCAGTACCCCTGGACTAATGCGGCAGTGCCCAAGGACTTATACGGAAGTACCATTGGACTTATATGGCAGTACCCCTGGACTTTTACGGCTGCACCACTGGACTGCACTTATACGGCAGTACCACTGTACTTATACAGCAGTACCACTAGACTATTACGGCAGTATCACTGGACTTATTTGGCTGCACCACTGGACTTTACTTATATGGCAGCCAGGGGCATCAGAACATTTTTTGGTTGGGGGGGCAAGATAAAATCTCAGTTTGGCGCCCCTAGCTCCAGGACACCTTAGACAGGTCTCTTTCACCTGTATGGAACTCTATGGAGCAGCTGGGAGTGGCCCCTTGTACACATTACACCTGGTAGAGCCCATTATACACATTATGCCAGGTAGAGCCCATTATACACATTATGCTAAGTGGAGCTCATTATACACATTACACCTGGTAGAGCCCATTATACACATTATGCCTGGTAGAGCCCATTATACACATTACGCCTGGCAGAGCCCATTACACATTACGCCTGGTAGAGCCCATTACACATGTTACACATTACACCTGGTAGAGCCCATTATACAAATTACGCCTCGTACAGCCCATTACACATTACACCTGGTAGAGCCCATTACGCATATTACACATTACGCCAGATAGAGCCCATATATACATTATGCCTGGTAGAGCTAATTATACACATCTGCTAGTTAAGTTCCTCCTCCTCATTGTTCATCTCCCTACTGCTTTTCCAATGCAATGCAAAGGTCATGAACTTGGGATTGAACTGTAAGCAGGTGATGGATCCGGTGTGCTTGACATCCAGTATGGACACTTTCATGCTGCTCTCTCCATTACATACATGGATCTTGCCATCTTCCAACCCGATCATAATGAACTGAGAATCCGGGGTGAAAGAAGCTTCTAGTGTGACCATTTTACTTTTGTTATAACCCCCAAAGGTGTGTAGCACAGCTCTTTAAATGCATCAACCAGCCTCAGGAAGCCGCCATTGGTAGAGAGAAGAATTCATTTTCCATCGTTGCTAAATCTGAGTGACGTCCATTCGCAGGTGCGGTCATAGGGGGTCATTCCGAGTTGTTCACTCGCTAGCAGTCCCATTGGGAGTGTATCTTAGCTTAGCAGAAGTACGAACAAATGCATCGCAGAGCGGCAGCAAAAAAAAATTGTGCAGTTTCAGAGTAGCTCCGGACCTACTCAGCGCTTGCGATTACTTCAGACCATTCAGTTCCAGATTTGACGTCACAAACACGTTCTGCGTTCTCCCAGCCACGCCTTCATTTTTCTTGGCACGCCTGCATTTTTCCGAACACTCCCTGAAAACGGTGAGTTGACACCCAGAAACGCCCCTTTCCTGTCAATCACTCTGCGGCGGCCATTGCGACTGAAAAGCTTCGCCTGACCTTGTGTGAAACTACATCGGCTGCCGTGAAAGTACTTTGCGCGTGCGCGTTGCGCCGCATGCGCAGAAGTGCCGTTTTTCCACTTAATTGCTGTGCTGCGAACATTTTTAGCTAGCGATCAACTCGAAATGACCCCCACAGTTCATCTTAAAGGTGGCAAACGGACCCTTATCAAAAGAGCGAAGATCATACAGATTCACCATCTCGGAATTAACTCCTGCAGCAAAAATAAGACCCTTTGGATCAAATGAGCACACTAGCTTCCCCTGTCAGTGCATCAGACCCTGACAGTTCTGAGACCGGAGGTCCCACAGGCGGATAGTTTTATCCAAGGACCCAGAAATAAACGCATCGTCCACCGGAGACATAGATAACGCAATGGCCCTTTTATTGTGGCCGGGAAATAACGGCTATATTTATTATCATGAAGAGAGATGGTATCATCAATTTTGTTGGAGCTATAAACCACGGTATTTGCTGCATGTGTGTATCGGATGAGATCCACACAGTACTTCTTGCTGTACAGCGTCCTCTTGGGCTTGTCCTCCTGGCAGTCCTACAGCACGATGGAGTCGTCGTCGCAGCTGGAAATGACTGTCTTAGTGTTTCCCCTAGGATGAGGCAGGGGCAGGGCGCTGGAGTTCGTGGCCATGCAAATTAGGGTTAGTGGCAGCTTAAAGCACCTATTTAAGGAAGTCGTCATTCCAATACATACAAATGGCGCTGCATCTAACTTCATTAGGACAGTGTCCATACTTTGTACAGTACATGTGATATAGGACAAAAAAAATATTAAATTTGCTGATCTTGTCTTCTTGAGTATGAATTCACCAAACAATAGAGCTGACACCAGTGTCTTCTGTCTTCCTAAAACACATCAGAGGATCTTTGACTAGCAATATATCAGGCCATTCTGAATGGGACACATTCAGACAGCATACTAGGTTGTTGGATATTGCAATTTTCTCAAATGATGAACCCTATAGATAACATCTAAGAGGGATATCACTGTCCAAGACTGGACTTGGTGAGCAAGACATAGTTATCATTTACTTTGGCAGGTGTCCCAGAGACTCCTCCTTACAAAACTAGGCACAGCTGAGGAGGTCCTTCGGTTGGGATGAAGTGTGAGATACCAATACTTTCTTTGAGATAAGTCTGTACGCTTTCTACCAGTTCAAAACTGCTTGAATGTATTATCACAGCATCAGGTGCTACTCATCACATGTTTCTTTATATAATTTTGTTGTCTGGTATAATGCTGTTTTTTTTTCAAAATGGACTTGGGTTCTTTTTACAAACACATATCCCATCAATGATGTCAACAAACTCTTGTTCTCTGTGCCATGTCAGAAACAAACTGTTGTTGCTGTCACTTATGCTCAGTGTCAGCGGACTACCCAGTGGTGCAGGGGCGATTGGTGTTTCAGGAGGTTAGGCTGGTGCCGAGAGCACACACGAGCTCTCGCCAGTACAGGCAGAAGTGGCTGCAATAGGTGAACATTGTTGATGCTTTTTAAATAAAAGAAAAAAATCTATTCAGGCAAAACAATTTTACTCATCTGGAGGCAGCAGCGTTTGCAATGCACAGCAGGAATTTCTCTGCAGACACTGAAGCTTTGAGCCTTACAAACAAAAATTATAAATAAAAGGAGATTGAGTGACACACCAGCCATTCACTTACTGGATCTGATTCTTAAATATTTGCTAAGATTTGCTTTAAGATATCAATTTTAAATCAAGACTAGCATAACACCTTGAGGTGAAACACTGCCTTAATCTCACTGGTAGAAGCGGTAACACATCTGCATATACACCTATTTAGAGTCTTTAATAATTCAATTACCTTTAATTGTTAACATTAGTTACTGGTGGAATTCTGAGGCTGAAAGGAGGCATTTAAAGGTGAATTGGAGACTCAGCGAAACCAACATGTGTTAGTGTTTATGTATTGAGCATGTAAAACTATAGCATCCTCTTTTCTCAGCACCATTACATAGCATAACATACTTACTCATACAACCCTGTGCTGCTAAACATCACACTCCTATTCACCGACGATAGATTCTCCAGTCAATCATTGCTTTATGCCTGTGTATCATGATCTTGCAGCTCATCGGTATAATACTGCTGGATTTATATTGTATAACCATGTAAATGTCAGTTGGCATTTCCAACACACCAGTTATTGTTTTGCAAGAGTTTTCTTTATTGTCCTGGGCAAGCTGACATTAGCGTACACTCATTATTTGGAAGCTTTCGTTATATGCAACATGTAAATAATAATTAGGCTCATTTATCAATGAGTGATACATTTCACTGTGAGTGATAAATTTCACCAGCCAATCAGCTCCGAACTGTCATTTTTCAAACACAGCCTGTGACATGGAAGTTAGGAACTGATTGGCTGGTGCAATTTATCACTCACAGTGAAATTTATCACTCATTGATAAATGAACCTGTATGTATCAAAGGCTATAGATTACTGTGATTCCCAAAGTTGAATAATATGTTTGTTTATGTGTGCGATAAGGTGTGCATGTGTGGCATCTGGGAGCGCAGCTCGAAGAAAGTCTGTTAAGTGGAGAGGGCAGACTAAAGAAAGCCTGGGAAGTGAGGGGTTTGTGATACGAGTGACCCACAACGGGATGCCGGCAGTCAGAAGACTGAAAGTGGCATCCCAAAGGAGAGAATCCCAAAAGGGGTTCGGTAAGTATACTTACCCTCCCCATGTACCCTCCTAACCCTCCCTTTCTGCAGTCTAACCCTCCCCTGTAGCCTAACGTAGCTGGCAGATTGGCCGGCTAGGTCTCTATGCTGTGGGGTGGAGATAGGGAGGAGCAAGAGTGCAGCAGAAGAGTGCCGAGGTAAGAGTGAATACCTGATGACACACCACGGTCAAGTAACAACAGGCTTGTGATAAGTCAACTCACTGCAACATCCATAATACATTTGTTTGGGGTTCCACGTATGTTAACCCACCCTCACACATACAGGATAAATTCAGATAATGCAAAATAGAGGGAGAAACAGATATTGAAAATAATGGCTCTCTAGTCAAAATAAGATGCATATAAATTGAAATCGGGATGCTGTCATGTGACCGGCGCTTGGAATCCCGGCGGTCACCATGCTGACGCTGGAATCCCGAGTGCGCAAAATGTGGGCTGACGGAATGCCGACCCACAGGGTCTATTCCCATTCGTGGGTGTCCATGACACCCATAGAGTGGGAATAGAACCTGTGGCGAGCCACCAAGCACGCTGCATGGTCATCTTGCATAACCACCATGCTTCTGAAGAAGGAGCTCTATACTTAATGTCAGAAACGCGTTAAACAGGTGGCTTTATTGGTGAGTCCGAGAGGAACTACTGGGACTTTAATGGTTATATCTGATGATCCGGACCCAGACCATGTGTTCCATGGACTTATTGGTATCTTTCCTTGCCCAGTGAGAGCCTGATCCCTATATTGTGGAGGGGTGGTCTTCTGTATGCCGGCGGCCGGGCTCCCGACGTCCAACATCCCGGTGCCGGAATCAGGACCGCTGGCATACCGACATTTATTCTCCCTCTTGGGGGTCCACGACCCCCCTGGAGGGAGAATAAATAGCCGTGCTCGCAGCGTAGCGAGCCCGCACGGGGCTCATTTGCGCTCGCCCAGCTGTCGATATGCCGGCGGTCGGGATTCCGGCGCCGGTATGCTGGTCGCCGGGAGCCCGGCCACCGGCAAACACTACTACACCCTTGTGGAGTATTTTATGCAATTTTTGCATTTTTCAAATGTGAGTTTAATGAGTTATTAAAGTGTGTTTTAAATAGTCCGATGATGTTGCGCTAAATCCTTCTCCTTTTGAGTTTTTATGTGCTGGAACGGAGAAACATTTATTAAGAAAAGGATATGCATCTGTATTGATGGAGGTTTATTATGGGGCTAATTCAGATCTGATCCTAGATGTGCTAAATTTAGCACAGCTACGATCAGTCACAGTGACATGAAGGGGGCACGACCAGCACAGGGCTAGTCCACCCCGCATGTCAGTCCCTGCCCCATTGCACAAGTACAAAAGCATCGCACAACGGCAATGCTATTGTACTTCAAGAGTAGCTCACTGCCAGCGCAGCTCCTGCACGCTGGCAGGGAGCTACTCGTCGCTGCCCAGGTCACAGCAGCTGCGTGTGACGTCACACAGCTGCCGCGGCCCGCCCCCCCCAACGTCCGGGCACACCTGCGTTGCCCAGACCGCGCCCCCTAAACGGCGGCCAAATGCCGCCGGCACGCCCCCTCCCATCCAGCGAATCAGAGGCGTAAGAGCAGTAAGGATTTGGAATTCTCTGTCAGAGAAGGTAGTAATGATGGACTCAATCAATAAGTTTAAAAATGGACTAGATAAATTCCTAATTGAAGGAAATAACCAAGGATACAACATTTACATGATATAAAATGTTATAATACAGGTTGAACCCGATGGACATTTGTCTTTTTTCAACATCAACAACTATGTAACTATGTATGTAATGTAAGGGAATACATTGAATAACCAGGGACAGTCCAAGAAATGCAGATAGGTCATAAGTAAATCAGAAAAAGCCCTGGTATTAGGAGGGCACTTACAGACATAAAAAAGAATATTGCAATTTATCGGCTTTCTGGGGTAATAATAATAACACTTTCAAGTCACTAAAATTAGTGAACTGAGAATGGAAACGTTGCAACTGTGTTTCCAACAAGTGGCTGCTTGTAGAGAATATAGAGTCACCAGTGAAGCAGAATCATATATAGAAAAGTATCTATTAATCAAAATATAGCAACTTAATTTTGGTTGCATTTATGGCTGTGGCCTCTAGGGCAAGGCATGGACTCGTATTGTTGCTATATCTGTATAAAGCAGTCCTGTGGTGTATACTGTATAGAATAAAATGCACTATGGGGTACAGCAGTTCTTACCTGAGTAAAATATATATATACGAGCAGCAGCGTTTAAACCATGAAGTATTTTGTGTATAGATATCATTACATAAAAGACATACGACATTGGGTAAAGGATAGTAATTGACTGAAAAATCTGCTGGCATGCATTTACCATCTCTGGCCTGTTGATGTCACCAATGTGGTTCCCACTCTGTTAGTGGAGTGCTGGGTGATTTGCACCACTGCTTCCGTCCTACCCCCCAGCTTGAATAGTATGGGTTGACGTGGCCGTTTGCTGGGCAGAAAAGTGCTGTATGGCTAAGAGTCCACTGTAAGTGCCGTCCTAGCCCTTATGGAAGATGCCGCTGCTGCTGCTGACAAATGATGCACTGCACTGCTCCCGCTGCTGCCACCTTCTGGAAGACGTGTTTCACCCAGGTTCTAGGCTTATTCACTTACTGTTTCATCCTGCATCATCCCTATAGTGTAAATTGTAATCAGGGCAAGATTAATGTTTGTGGGGGACCCAGGGCAAATAACTTGTGGGATCCCACAACTAGAAAATGGACACCATGCTGCCACCATGCACCTTACAACAGTAAGCTTCCAATATGCCCATCAGTGCCCCCTGTATGCTACACAGTGCCCACCCCTTACGTGCCCCCCCCCCCAAGTATTTACCTCACGTGGCATGGCTGCTCCACTTGAATGCTTGCAGCTCTTTATTATGCAGCACAGTGCATACAGCACAGAGCATCTCCTGAGTACCCTCATCAGTATCGCGGGCGTGATGTATCATGTGACATAGATGAGTGGACTCAGGAGCTGTTCTGCACTGTAAGTACTGTGTATGTAGAACACAGAGATGCAGGAGCTAGTTTCCTTTATTTGCCTTTTATTGTTGCTCCAGTGGAGCTATTTTTTCTGTCTGCTAATTTGCTTATATTCTCTCTATAATACCCCTTTCACATCACCAATGCAAGTCCCACCCGGGAATTGGAAACGGGCCCTTCACGGGTGGGACACGGCATTGGACCCTACACGATGCTATCTGGGGGCGGGGATTGCGGCATCATCAGGGGCGGGTGCTGGAGATGAGCTCTCTCTATGTAGTGAATGGGTCCCAGGTCGCATCAACCCGGCAACCTGTTCACACTGCCACTGACCCGGTATTCAACCCTGGAATAACCCTTCTTTTAACCCGGGTTGAACTACCGGGTTAAGCGACACATGACTTCTGAAGGGACCCTTTCACACCGCACAGTGACCCGTGTCGATCCGGCAATATACCGGGTCCATACTGGGTTATTTGTGAGATGTGAAAGGAGTATTAGATATTGTCATACATATTTTCATGTTCTGCTCTATATGAGCAACATTTATTTGTTGCTCCATATGAACCTTCTACCTACTAATAATATTCAATCTATACCTAAGCATTTGTTTTTAATGAAAGTCCTGTTATCAGTACATACCATACGACTGTTTTCAGGGTATTACACAATATTGTTCCCTCTTTAATTTCAACATACTGTATATGTTGAGATATGTCCAACACCTTAAAATTAGAGATGAGCGGGTTCGGTTTCTCTGAATCCGAACCCGCCCGAACTTCATGTTTTTTTTCACGGGTCCGAGCGACTCGGATCTTCCCGCCTTGCTCGGTTAACCCGAGCGCGCCCGAACGTCATCATGACGCTGTCGGATTCTCGCGAGGCTCGGATTCTATCGCGAGACTCGGATTCTATATAAGGAGCCGCGCGTCGCCGCCATTTTCACACGTGCATTGAGATTGATAGGGAGAGGACGTGGCTGGCGTCCTCTCCGTTTAGATTAGGGTTGAGAGAGAGAGAGAGAGATTGACCTGAGGCTGTGATACTGTAGAAGAGAGTGCAGAGTTTAGTGACTGACGACCACAGTGACCACCAGACAGTGCAGTTGTTTGTTTTATTTAATATATCCGTTCTCTGCCTGAAAAAAACGATACACACAGTGACTCAGTCACATACCATATCTGTGTGCACTGCTCAGCCCAGTGTGCTGCATCAATGTATATATATATATCTGACTGTGCTCAGCTCACACAGCTTATAATTGTGGGGGAGACTGGGGAGCACTGCAGTGCCAGTTATAGGTTATAGCAGGAGCCAGGAGTACATAATATTATATTAAAATTAAACAGTGCACACTTTTGCTGCAGGAGTGCCACTGCCAGTGTGACTAGTGACCAGTGACCTGACCACCAGTATATATAATATTAGTAGTATACTATCTCTTTATCAACCAGTCTATATTAGCAGCAGACACAGTACAGTGCGGTAGTTCACGGCTGTGGCTACCTCTGTGTCGGCACTCGGCAGCCCGTCCATAATTGTATATACCACCTAACCGTGGTTTTTTTTTCTTTCTTTATACATACATACTAGTTACGAGTATACTATCTCTTTATCAACCAGTCTATATATTAGCAGCAGACACAGTACAGTGCGGTAGTTCACGGCTGTGGCTACCTCTGTGTCGGCACTCGGCAGCCCGTCCATAATTGTATATACCACCTAACCGTGGTTTTTTTTTCTTTCTTTATACATACATACTAGTTACGAGTATACTATCTCTTTATCAACCAGTCTATATATTAGCAGCAGACACAGTACAGTGCGGTAGTTCACGGCTGTGGCTACCTCTGTGTCGGCACTCGGCAGCCCGTCCATAATTGTATATACCACCTAACCGTGGTTTTTTTTTCTTTCTTTATACATACATACTAGTTACGAGTATACTATCTCTTTATCAACCAGTCTATATTAGCAGCAGACACAGTACAGTGCGGTAGTTCACGGCTGTGGCTACCTCTGTGTCGGCACTCGGCAGCCCGTCCATAATTGTATATACCACCTAACCGTGGTTTTTTTTTCTTTCTTTATACATACATACTAGTTACGAGTATACTATCTCTTTATCAACCAGTCTATATATTAGCAGCAGACACAGTACAGTGCGGTAGTTCACGGCTGTGGCTACCTCTGTGTCGGCACTCGGCAGCCCGTCCATAATTGTATATACCACCTAACCGTGGTTTTTTTTTCTTTCTTTATACATACATACTAGTTACGAGTATACTATCTCTTTATCAACCAGTCTATATTAGCAGCAGACACAGTACAGTGCGGTAGTTCACGGCTGTGGCTACCTCTGTGTCGGCACTCGGCAGCCCGTCCATAATTGTATATACCACCTAACCGTGGTTTTTTTTTCTTTCTTTATACATACATACTAGTTACGAGTATACTATCTCTTTATCAACCAGTCTATATATTAGCAGCAGACACAGTACAGTGCGGTAGTTCACGGCTGTGGCTACCTCTGTGTCGGCACTCGGCAGCCCGTCCATAATTGTATATACCACCTAACCGTGGTTTTTTTTTCTTTCTTTATACATACATACTAGTTACGAGTATACTATCTCTTTATCAACCAGTCTATATATTAGCAGCAGACACAGTACAGTGCGGTAGTTCAAGGCTGTGGCTACCTCTGTGTCGGCACTCGGCAGCCCGTCCATAATTGTATATACCACCTAACCGTGGTTTTTTTTTCTTTCTTTATACATACATACTAGTTACGAGTATACTATCTCTTTATCAACCAGTCTATATATTAGCAGCAGACACAGTACAGTGCGGTAGTTCACGGCTGTGGCTACCTCTGTGTCGGCACTCGGCAGCCCGTCCATAATTGTATATACCACCTAACCGTGGTTTTTTTTTCTTTCTTTATACATACATACTAGTTACGAGTATACTATCTCTTTATCAACCAGTCTATATTAGCAGCAGACACAGTACAGTGCGGTAGTTCACGGCTGTGGCTACCTCTGTGTCGGCACTCGGCAGCCCGTCCATAATTGTATATACCACATAACCGTGGTTTTTTTTTCTTTCTTTATACATACATACTAGTTACGACTCAGTATACTATCTCTTTATCAACCAGTCTATATATTAGCAGCAGACACAGTACAGTGCGGTAGTTCACGGCTGTGGCTACCTCTGTGTCGGCACTCGGCAGCCCGTCCATAATTGTATATACCACCTAACCGTGGTTTTTTTTTCTTTCTTTATACATACATACTAGTTACGAGTATACTATCTCTTTATCAACCAGTCTATATATTAGCAGCAGACACAGTACAGTGCGGTAGTTCACGGCTGTGGCTACCTCTGTGTCGGCACTCGGCAGGCAGTCCGTCCATAATTGTATACCACCTAACCGTGGTTTTTTTTTCTTTCTTCTTTATACATACATAGTTACATAGACATCTCTTTATCAACCAGTCTATATTAGCAGCAGACACAGTACAGTACGGTAGTTCACGGCTGTGGCTACCTCTGTGTCTGCACTCGGCAGGCAGTCCATAATTGTATACTAGTATCCATCTCCATTGTTTACCTGATGTGCCTTTTAGTTGTGCCTATTAAAATATGGAGAACAAAAATGTTGAGGTTCCAAAATTAGGGAAAGATCAAGATCCACTTCCACCTCGTGCTGAAGCTGCTGCCACTAGTCATGGCCGAGACGATGAAATGCCAGCAACGTCGTCTGCCAAGGCCGATGCCCAATGTCATAGTACAGAGCATGTCAAATCCAAAACACCAAATATCAGAAAAAAAAGGACTCCAAAACCTAAAATAAAATTGTCGGAGGAGAAGCGTAAACTTGCCAATATGCCATTTACGACACGGAGTGGCAAGGAACGGCTGAGGCCCTGGCCTATGTTCATGGCTAGTGGTTCAGCTTCACATGAGGATGGAAGCACTCAGCCTCTCGCTAGAAAAATGAAAAGACTCAAGCTGGCAAAAGCAGCACAGCAAAGAACTGTGCATTCTTCGAAATCCCAAATCCACAAGGAGAGTCCAATTGTGTCGGTTGCGATGCCTGACCTTCCCAACACTGGACGTGAAGAGCATGCGCCTTCCACCATTTGCACGCCCCCTGCAAGTGCTGGAAGGAGCACCCGCAGTCCAGTTCCTGATAGTCAGATTGAAGATGTCAGTGTTGAAGTACACCAGGATGAGGAGGATATGGGTGTTGCTGGCGCTGGGGAGGAAATTGACCAGGAGGATTCTGATGGTGAGGTGGTTTGTTTAAGTCAGGCACCCGGGGAGACACCTGTTGTCCGTGGGAGGAATATGGCCGTTGACATGCCAGGTGAAAATACCAAAAAAATCAGCTCTTCGGTGTGGAGGTATTTCACCAGAAATGCGGACAACAGGTGTCAAGCCGTGTGTTCCCTTTGTCAAGCTGTAATAAGTAGGGGTAAGGACGTTAACCACCTCGGAACATCCTCCCTTATACGTCACCTGCAGCGCATTCATAATAAGTCAGTGACAAGTTCAAAAACTTTGGGTGACAGCGGAAGCAGTCCACTGACCAGTAAATCCCTTCCTCTTGTAACCAAGCTCACGCAAACCACCCCACCAACTCCCTCAGTGTCAATTTCCTCCTTCCCCAGGAATGCCAATAGTCCTGCAGGCCATGTCACTGGCAATTCTGATGAGTCCTCTCCTGCCTGGGATTCCTCCGATGCATCCTTGCGTGTAACGCCTACTGCTGCTGGCGCTGCTGTTGTTGCCGCTGGGAGTCGATGGTCATCCCAGAGGGGAAGTCGTAAGCCCACTTGTACTACTTCCAGTAAGCAATTGACTGTTCAACAGTCCTTTGCGAGGAAGATGAAATATCACAGCAGTCATCCTACTGCAAAGCGGATAACTGAGGCCTTGGCATCCTGGGTGGTGAGAAACGTGGTTCCGGTATCCATCATTACTGCAGAGCCAACTAGAGACTTGTTGGAGGTACTGTGTCCCCGGTACCAAATACCATCTAGGTTCCATTTCTCTAGGCAGGCGATACCGAAAATGTACACAGACCTCAGAAAAAGAGTCACCAGTGTCCTAAAAAATGCAGCTGTACCCAATGTCCACTTAACCACGGACATGTGGACAAGTGGAGCAGGGCAGGGTCAGGACTATATGACTGTGACAGCCCACTGGGTAGATGTATGGACTCCCGCCGCAAGAACAGCAGCGGCGGCACCAGTAGCAGCATCTCGCAAACGCCAACTCTTTCCTAGGCAGGCTACGCTTTGTATCACCGGTTTCCAGAATACGCACACAGCTGAAAACCTCTTACGGCAACTGAGGAAGATCATCGCGGAATGGCTTACCCCAATTGGACTCTCCTGTGGATTTGTGGCATCGGACAACGCCAGCAATATTGTGTGTGCATTAAATATGGGCAAATTCCAGCACGTCCCATGTTTTGCACATACCTTGAATTTGGTGGTGCAGAATTTTTTAAAAAACGACAGGGGCGTGCAAGAGATGCTGTCGGTGGCCAGAAGAATTGCGGGACACTTTCGGCGTACAGGCACCACGTACAGAAGACTGGAGCACCACCAAAAACTACTGAACCTGCCCTGCCATCATCTGAAGCAAGAAGTGGTAACGAGGTGGAATTCAACCCTCTATATGCTTCAGAGGTTGGAGGAGCAGCAAAAGGCCATTCAAGCCTATACAATTGAGCACGATATAGTAGGTGGAATGCACCTGTCTCAAGCGCAGTGGAGAATGATTTCAACGTTGTGCAAGGTTCTGATGCCCTTTGAACTTGCCACACGTGAAGTCAGTTCAGACACTGCCAGCCTGAGTCAGGTCATTCCCCTCATCAGGCTTTTGCAGAAGAAGCTGGAGACATTGAAGGAGGAGCTAACACGGAGCGATTCCGCTAGGCATGTGGGACTTGTGGATGGAGCCCTTAATTCGCTTAACAAGGATTCACGGGTGGTCAATCTGTTGAAATCAGAGCACTACATTTTGGCCACCGTGCTCGATCCTAGATTTAAAGCCTACCTTGGATCTCTCTTTCCGGCAGACACAAGTCTGCTGGGGTTGAAAGACCTGCTGGTGACAAAATTGTCAAGTCAAGCGGAACGCGACCTGTCAACATCTCCTCCTTCACATTCTCCCGCAACTGGGGGTGCGAGAAAAAGGCTCAGAATTCCGAGCCCACCCGCTGGCGGTGATGCAGGGCAGTCTGGAGCGACTGCTGATGCTGACATCTGGTCCGGACTGAAGGACCTGACAACGATTACGGACATGTCGTCTACTGTCACTGCATATGATTCTCTCAACATTGATAGAATGGTGGAGGATTATATGAGTGACCGCATCCAAGTAGGCACGTCACACAGTCCGTACTTATACTGGCAGGAAAAAGAGGCAATTTGGAGGCCCTTGCACAAACTGGCTTTATTCTACCTAAGTTGCCCTCCCACAAGTGTGTACTCCGAAAGAGTGTTTAGTGCCGCCGCTCACCTTGTCAGCAATCGGCGTACGAGGTTACATCCAGAAAATGTGGAGAAGATGATGTTCATTAAAATGAATTATAATCAATTCCTCCGCGGAGACATTGACCAGCAGCAATTGCCTCCACAAAGTACACAGGGAGCTGAGATGGTGGATTCCAGTGGGGATGAATTGATAATCTGTGAGGAGGGGGATGTACACGGTGATATATCGGAGGGTGATGATGAGGTGGACATCTTGCCTCTGTAGAGCCAGTTTGTGCAAGGAGAGATTAATTGCTTCTTTTTTGGGGGGGGTCCAAACCAACCCGTCATATCAGTCACAGTCGTGTGGCAGACCCTGTCACTGAAATGATGGGTTGGTTAAAGTGTGCATGTCCTGTTTTGTTTATACAACATAAGGGTGGGTGGGAGGGCCCAAGGACAATTCCATCTTGCACCTCTTTTTTCTTTTCTTTTTCTTTGCATCATGTGCTGATTGGGGAGGGTTTTTTGGAAGGGACATCCTGCGTGACACTGCAGTGCCACTCCTAAATGGGCCCGGTGTTTGTGTCGGCCACTAGGGTCGCTAATCTTACTCACACAGTCAGCTACCTCATTGCGCCTCTTTTTTTCTTTGCGTCATGTGCTGTTTGGGGAGGGTTTTTTGGAAGGGACATCCTGCGTGACACTGCAGTGCCACTCCTAGATGGGCCCGGTGTTTGTGTCGGCCACTAGGGTCGCTAATCTTACTCACACAGCTACCTCATTGCGCCTCTTTTTTTCTTTGCGTCATGTGCTGTTTGCGGAGGGTTTTTTGGAAGGGCCATCCTGCGTGACACTGCAGTGCCACTCCTAGATGGGCCTGGTGTTTGTGTCGGCCACTAGGGTCGCTAATCTTACTCACACAGCTACCTCATTGCGCCTCTTTTTTTCTTTGCGTCATGTGCTGTTTGGGGAGGGTTTTTTGGAAGGGACATCCTGCGTGACACTGCAGTGCCACTCCTAGATGGGCCCGGTGTTTGTGTCGTCCACTAGGGTCGCTTATCTTACTCACACAGCGACCTCGGTGCAAATTTTAGGACTAAAAATAATATTGTGAGGTGTGAGGTATTCAGAATAGACTGAAAATGAGTGTAAATTATGGTTTTTGAGGTTAATAATACTTTGGGATCAAAATGACCCCCAAATTCTATGATTTAAGCTGTTTTTTAGTGTTTTTTGAAAAAAACACCCGAATCCAAAACACACCCGAATCCGACAAAAAAAATTCGGTGAGGTTTTGCCAAAACGCGTTCGAACCCAAAACACGGCCGCGGAACCGAACCCAAAACCAAAACACAAAACCCGAAAAATTTCAGGCGCTCATCTCTACTTAAAATACCAATGAAAGCAAGTATTTTATAATAAGTTGTTTTCTACACTTTTCTGTACCAAGTTATAGTGCCCAGGGCATGTTACCATTTTTTCTTCACATTTCGTACTCTGGGTTTTGGGTTACTCTGTGTAATTTGACCCAGGCAGCTTTGTTGTGCGCCTTTGAGTTTTGCTTCCATATTATACATGAAACTAATAAAATGAGGCATATCATAATACTCATGTGTTTATAGAAATCCTCACAGTCTCTTATTGGTGACTCATCAATTACTGGGAATATGCACATAAATCACTAGATACACAATAGCAAATCTAAAAAATAGCTGCTCAAAAGATATCAGAGTAAAAAAGGCCTATCTGAATATCAAACTCCACCTGGAATATGATGTAGCAGTTGCGGAAAGTGGAGTGCAGTACTGGGCAGACTCCATGTTGCTACTCCTCAAGTGAAGCTTCATTCCTTGTACCAAGATGGCCACCGAGGCTACTACTGAGAATGTGTGGATCCCTCATGAGAATGTGTTAGAGTGGGAAGAATGTAGTCTTCCAGACCTACGATTACCTGCTGTTTTAGATGCTGTTCCAGTACTTACATACTCTCATCGGCTGCTGAGCGGATTCACACACCACACCATTCAAGCTTCACTCCATCTACCAGTATGTGTTACAGTGAGTACGGCTGTACCTGCTTTATCTTCAATAAATCCACGCACTGTTTAAGTAACTGGGCTGTTCATAGCTGCACAAAACAAACATATTTACGACAGCTTTTGCCCACAAAAATGTCCACTGACACACTAAAATCACAATGCCTTCCAAGTAGTTCTAGACCAAACAGCAACTCAACATGCGAGGTCAGCCTACGTGTTTCATCACCAAAAATTCATACAGTTCTTTGGAGCATGGGAGGAAAATGGAGCACGTGGAAAAAAAACACGAGAACATGAGGAAAACATGCAAACTGCACATACTAGTTGGAATTTAACCCATACATAGCCCTAGTTCTACAGATTGTTTAGGCACTATATAAATTCAGGTAAAAGTAAAGATATATAGTTATTCACAATATGGAGCAGTAGATATCTGTAGCAGGCTGCATAAATAATCATATATAAAAGTCCAGCGTAACACTAATAACAGGTTGTAGAAATCGCAGACACACAATGTGGAGGATGTTGGTCAAAATTAGATTCCTGTTTGTAGATGTAAAATAGAAATCTAACATACTGTATATTTGGTGTGAGAAAATGTTAGGTGCTGTACAAGGCAATGCTTCCATCATGCTATATTCATTTTTCATTTTTATTTGTGTAAAATAAACCTGCATGCACTTTATTCTTCTTCTTCTTCTTATTATTATTATTATTGTTATTATTATCCTTTATTTATATGGCACCACAAGGGTTCCGCAGCGCCCAATTACAGAGTACATATGCACATAATCAAAACAGGAAAACAGTGACTTACAGTTGAAGACAATATAGGACAAGTACAGGGTAACTAAGCATAACTACACCAGTAGACGACATAGAGATCAGTTTCGAGGTGGCCAAAAAACTGCGGGATTTGGGCAGTTGAGGATTATTAAAGTAAGAAAAGGATAAGCACATGAGGGAAGAGGGCCCTGCTCGTAAGAGCTTACATTCTAAAGGGGAGGGTCAGACAGACAGGGGTGACACAGATGGGGTAAACCGAGCATGGGACAGAGGGTTAGGATGAGATTTGGCTGGGTTTGGTAAAGAAGTCGGTCTTAAGAGCCCGTTTGAAGTTTTGTAGAGAGGTGGAGAGTCTGAGGGGGAGAGGTAGAGAATTCCAGAGAAAGGGAGCAGCATGTAAAAAATATTGGTGATAAGAGTGGGAGGAAGTAATCAGAAGACAGGAGATTCGGCATGCATTAGCAGAGCGAAGAGGACGGGTGGGAGAGTAAAGGGAGATAAGGTCAGAGATGTAAGTGGGAGAGGAGAGGGTGAGTGCTTTGTAAGTGAGTGTGAGAAGTTTGAATTGGATTCTGAAAGGGAAGGAAAGCCAGTGAAGGGCTTGTTAGAAAGGGGAGGTGGATGTAGTGCGTTTGATGAGGAAGATGAGCCAGGCTGCAGCACTGAGGAGATAGATAGGAGGGGAGAGAGGAATTTGTCAGGGAGGCCAGTTAGGAGGAGATTACAGTAGTCCAGTCTGGAAATAATCAGTGAGTGAATCTTAGTGGCATCCTGGGTGAGAAAAGGTCTGATCCTGGAAATGTTTTTGAGATGAAAATGACAGGTTTGTGAGAGGTGCTGAATGTGTGGTTTGAAGGAGAGGGAAGAGTCAAGGATTACGCCAAGACAGCGCACTTGGGGGCTAGAGGAGATAGTCGTGCCATCAATAGATAAGGAGATTGTGGGAGGTGAGGTTATGCGGGAGGGTGGGAAGATGATCAGCTCAGTCTAGACATGTTGAGTCTAAAGGTGCATACACACGGAGCGTTATAACTGAGCGATTTTGACTATATAGTCAAAATCGCTCAGAAAGTTAGTGCATATCTCTCCATGTGTACACAGCCAGCGATAGCGATGCGCGTCCCCGCCAGGTCGCTATCGCTGCTAAAAATAGACTGTGCAGGCAAGTCAATTTTGGCTAGGTCGCTGGAAAAGAAAAAGCATCCCCTTGCTTAAATGAGTTAGCCAAAATCGCTCATAGCCAAAATCGCTGGAAAAGCTAGTCAAAATCTCTGGTAAAGTTAGTCAAAATCTCCTACTGCCAGTTCAAGGGAAATCTCTCAGTCCAAATCTCTCATAGTCAAAATCTCTCCGTGTGTATGTACCTTAAGATTCACTTCAGCTATTAAAAGCTTTTTATCATCTAGTGCCGAACATATTGTGCCAATGTTGTATACAACATGTCAACATACAGTATTCTCAAGAAACAAATTACTTTAAACACTTGTTAATTAATCTGCAGTGTGTACAGTACCCTTCGGAGATTATTTAATATACATATAACAAAGCTTAATACTAACCTAGCAGGTGGCCGAGAAAGCAATATACAGGGGAGTCAGACAGACTAGACCACCTATTTCTTACACACTGTTGTTCACGGCCTGTACGGGCAGGTTACTATGACATACAAAGCACTCACTCTTTTAGGCCAGAAACATGTCTTCTGTCACAGGGAATCTTATTAGAGGGGTTTCCCAGTGTGCTTTATCAACAAAAGCTCTGACACACTCATAGCTTAAAATTGCTTCAAAAACATCATTATTAAAATAGGCCTATTAGTATTAAAGCAGAGACCATAGGGGTCAACCAATAATTTTCTGTTGGCATGTTTCAGAGGAACAGGCTAGTTATTGTAGGGGGTGGGGGCACACTTGTTGCTCCATCTGTCACATAAGAAAACAGTCATAGGGTGGTTGCAAGAAACTTCACTCATACAATATTCAGAAGGTCTCCAAACAAACATGGGGGTAAATTTACTAAGGTCCCGATTTTGACCGAGATGCCGTTTTTTCATCAAAGTGTCATCTCGGTAATTTACTAAGCAATAAATGGAAGTCCAACAAAAAAAATACAAATGAATACACCATCGGTCAAAACGCGGCTGTTTAAGTATGAATCTCGGTAATTTACTAAGAAGTGCAAAGCAAAAAAAAAACCAAACACTGCCGTGAAAAATTACAACTCGTAAAAAAGTGCTAAAAAAAAACAGACCTGCTTTTTTAATCCGTGATTGTATAGGCATGCAGGGATCCATGAGATCCGTGCATGTATATCAGTGGGAAGGGGTGGGAAAGTGGTTATTTTATTAAAAAAAATTACGTGGGGTCCCCCCTCCTAAGCATAACCAGCCTCGGGCTCTTTGAGCCGATCCTGGTTGCAGAAATATGGGGAAAAAATTGACAGGGGTTCCCCCATATATAAGCAACCAGCATCGGGCTCTGCGCCTGGTCCTGGTTCCAAAAATACGGGGGACAAAAAGAGTAGGGGTCCCCCGTATTTTTAAAACCAGCACCGGGCTCCACTAGCTGGACAGATAATGCCACAGCCGGGGGTCACTTTTATATAGTGCCCTGCGGCCGTGGCATCAAATATCCAACTAGTCACCCCTGGCCGGGGTACCCTGGGGGAGTGGGGACCCCTTCAATCAAGGGTTCCCCCCCCCCAGCCACCCAAGGGCCAGGGGTGAAGCCCGAGGCTGTCCCCCCCCATCCAATGGGCTGCGGATGGGGAGGCTGATAGCCTTTTGTGATAATGAAAAGATATTGTTTTTAGTAGCAGTACTACAAGGCCCAGCAAGCCTCCCCCGCATGCTGGTACTTGGAGAACCACAAGTACCAGCATGCGGCGGAAAAACGGGCCCGCTGGTACCTGTAGTACTATTACTAAAAAAATACCCCAAAAAAGACAAGACACACACACCGTGAAAGTAAAGATTTATTACATACATGCACACAAACATACATACATACTTACCTTATGTTCACACGCAGGTCGGTCCTCTTCTCCAGTAGAATCCAAGGGGTACCTGTTGAATAAATTCTACTCACCAGATCCAGGGTCCCAGGGTCCGCGGGGCAACCATTTGTAATCCAGGTACTTGAATAAAATAACAAAACGGAGAGCCGAGCCACGCACTGAAAGGAGCCCCATGTTTTCACATGGGACTCCTTTCCCCGAATGCCAGAAACCCACTCTGACTTCTGTCTAAGTGGGTTCTTCAGCCAATCAGGGAGCGCTACGTTGTAGCACCCTCATGATCGGCTGTGTGCTCCTGTACTGTATGACAGGCGGCACACGGTAGTGTTACAATGTAGCGCCTATGCGCTCCATTGCAACCAATGGTGGGAACTTTCTGCCCTGCGGTTGACCTAAAGTGACGTCACCGCTGAGCAGAAAGTTCCCAGCATTGGTTACAATGGAGCGCATAGGCGCTACATTGTAACACTGCCGTGTGCCGCCTGTCACTCAGTACAGGAGCACACAGCCGATCAGGAGAGTGCTACAACGTGGCGCTCCCTGATTGGCTGAAGAAACCCACTTAGACAGAAGTCAGAGTGGGTTTCTGGCATTCGGGGAAAGGAGTCCCATGTGAAAACATGGGGCCCCTTTCAGTTCGTGGCTCGGGTATCTGTTTTGTTATTTTATTCAAGTACCTGGATTACAAATGGTTGCCATGAGGACCCTGGGACCCGGGATCTGGTGAGTAGAATTTATTCAACAGGTACCCCTTGGATTCTACTGGAGAAGAGGACAGACCCTCGTGTGAACATAATGTAAGTATGTATGTATGTTTGTGTGCATGTATGTAATAAATCTTTACTTTCACGGTGTGTGTGTGTGTCTTGTCTTTTTTTGGGTATTTTTTTAGTAGTAGTACTACAGGTACCAGCGGGCCCGTTTTTCCGTCGCATGCTGGTACTTGTGGTTCTCCAAGTACCAGCATGCGGGGGAGGCTTGCTGGGCCTTGTAGTACTGCTACTAAAAACAATATCTTTTCATTATCACAAAAGGCTATCAGCCTCCCCATCCGCAGCCCATTGGATGGGGGGGCAGCCTCGGGCTTCACCCCTGGCCCTTGGGTGGCTGGGGGGGGGGACCCCTTGATTGAAGGGGTCCCCACTCCCCCAGGGTACCCCGGCCAGGGGTGACTAGTTGGATTTTTGATGCCACGGCCGCAGGGCACTATATAAAAGTGACCCCCGGCTGTGGCATTATCTGTCCAGCTAGTGGAGCCCGGTGCTGGTTTTAAAAATACGGGGGACCCCTACTCTTTTTGTCCCCCGTATTTTTGGAACCAGGACCAGGTGCAGAGCCCGATGCTGGTTGCTTAAATATGGGGGAACCCCTGTCATTTTTATCCCCATATTTCTGCAACCAGGATCGGCTCAAAGAGCCCGAGGCTGGTTATGCTTAGGAGGGGGGACCCCACGCAATTTTTTTTTTGATTTTACACTGTTTAATTTAAAAAAAAAAAAAAAAAACCCAGCACGGATCACACAGATCCGGCCGAGATTCATTTTTAAAAAGTCGGCAGTGTTTTGCTAATCACTGCCGTTAAAAAAAAAAAAAAAACACGAATGACATCGACATCGGAACAAAAGAAAAACCCGAATACGACAGCTTAGTAAATCCATCGTAACAAATTCAAAAAGTTGCAGTTTTACACTTTCGATGTCATTCGTGATTATTCTCCCACCAAATCGGGAGAATTACAAATGTTAGTAAATATACCCCATGGAACAGAGATTGCAAATGCATTCTCGTGTCCTCAGTATGTTACCAGCATGATACTGAAGAGGGGGATTGTGGGTCTAGGACCTAGACACATGTAGAACATTGTATAATTGTATGGCCTACCGACTTCTACGATCTTCTTTGGTACTTTGTACATTCATGCAAATGTTCTTATTCCTCACCACATCACAACATTTGATAAAACTATTATTATTTCCTTTCCTTGGTAAAGTGAACTGCATAGAGCAGTGATTTTCAACCTTTTCTCACAGCGCACAGAATAAGATGCTAAAATTGTCAAGACACACCATTTGTTTTCTTATAGTTTATAAGAAAAAAATGGTGTGTCTTGACAATTTTAGCTCTCTTTTCTGTGCGCTGTGAGAAAAGGTTAAAAATCACTGCTCTATAGAGTTCACTTTACCAAGGAAAGGAAATAATAATAGGCAAAACTCGGGGGTGGTCCGGGGTGTTTTTTAGCAGCATTTGCAATCCTTTGACTCGCATGCTGGGGGCCACCTATTGCAGGGCAAGGCCCCCCAGCATGCTACTTCCGCCCCCCAACTGCAACCATGCACTAATTGTGATCATGCTGCAAATAGTGTGCGGTCGCAGGAATTATAAAAGCCTGATCTTTTTGATCCGAGCGGCTGCGTGTGATGTCACACAGCCGCCCTGATAACGCCACCACCATGCGCCATTTGTAAGCTGTCACCCCTGCAATGCTCCATCTCCAACTTGGGAACGGAGCGTTGTCGCCCCCTTGAACACCTCTGCCTGTCAATCAGGCAGAGGCATTTGCAAATACTGCGGGGCACACTGCGCATGCGCCGCAGGGTGAACATAATTATTGTGGTTGGATCGCAATTTGTGATCCAGCCTGAATTAGCCCCCTAGCTCTGACTAGGGATGGCCATCGACAATCGATGATTCATAATCATTGATGGTTTTTGTCCTATGTAGAATACTTTTGCCATCGATGGGGGAGAACCAGATGGTTTCCCTCCATCGATGGCATAACCAAATTTTTTTTTTTAACTAGGTGCCGGGACATGGAGCATAGCTCCACCCCTGACACCCACAAAGCCACACCCCGGGTCTTGATTGTCCCATGGCTCGCTCAATACTAAAGTTGGGGGTGACCATCAATGGGTGAAACCATTGATGGTTCCCTTACAGATGGTTTTCCACCATAGAGGTTATCCACCAATGGTCCATCGATGATAACAATCGATGGATAGCTCACCGATGGCCATCCCTAGCTCCAACTTTCATTGTCGGTGTCGGGCCAGCCGCAGGCATGTGATTGTACTGGTGACGCGATGGTGGGCAGGTACCCTCATTATGTGGAGCAGTGAGAACCGCTGCCACAATTACAAACCAGTTTGAGCAGCCACCAGTCTCCCCCTTACCCAGAACTCACTGCCACCTGCCATGTCTGTGTAAGACCCATGGCAGGATAAATCATATTGAAGGTGAGTTGACTCCGGGGTTGCGGTCACTGCTGTGCTGGGGTAGTACTGGACTCCGGACCAGGGGACGGCAGGGGAGGCAATGTCACCAATCTCACTGCTGCGTGTTCCCTCTCTGTGTGACTCTTGGTATTGTTTGATAACATTGTTCTAAAGTGGCATTTTAAAATAAATATATATATATATATATATATATATATATATACCAATGCTGTGAAACCCCTGGCAATGAGCATGATATCCGTTACACAAGCATGAGACCCCTGGCAGTGAGCATAAAATCCCTTGCAACGAGCATGAAACCCCTGGCAGTTAGTATGAAACCACTAGCAACAAGCATGAGACCCCTGATACAAGCATGAGGCCCTTGGCAACGAACATGAAACCCATCGCATGAAACCCCAGACGAGCATGAGACCCCTGACAACGAGCGGGTAATTTAAAAGTAATTAGAAGCCTTACTGTGTGGCATAATTTGTAAGGGGCATTATTGTGTGTGGGGCATAAAATGATGTCAGGGCCATAACTGTGTGTGGCATAATGTGTAATGGGCATTGCGGTGTGTGGCATAATGTGCAAAGGGCATTACGGTGTGTGGCATAATTTGTAATGAGCATTACGGTGTGTGGCATAATGTGTAATAGGCATTACGGTGTGTGGCATAATGTGTAATGGGCATTACGATGTGTAGCATATTGTGTAAGGGGCATTACTATAAGGAGGTAAAATTACAAATAATATAAGGGGCATGAATCAGGATTTTTTTTTTCTGTGGTGGGCAATGTCTGGATGTGCAGGTTGCAAAACTGGGGTATAAAGTAGTCTTTTCCTGCAAGGCCATTCTTTAATATTGCAAAGGATAATTATTTATTTTTACAAAGGTGCCCCCCACACTGTAGCGCCTTGCACATTACCCACAGTTCCACCCACCACTGCCCACCCCGGAAATTCCTGAACCTATTTTTCTACAAAAATAGCACTGGGATCACCCATTACATAATGTTTAGTTTCACCTATGCTTATAAGAAGAAATTTTGGGAAAAATGTAATAGCCTGCGAGCATAGGCATAAGCAGCACATTTTATTAGGAGGTGCACCATTGTAGGGGCATGTCTAGCACCACCTATTGGCACTCGCTGCAATACAAAATGTCTCTCAGCTACACCATCATCTCCTCCTTGCGTCGTGTCTCATCCCCAATATCTCCTACCTGTGTTGTCTCTCAGCCGCACCATCATCTACCTGCATCATCTTTCAACCACACCATCATCTCCTTGTGGCATCTCCCACCCACAATATCATCTCCCTAAATTATCTCTCAGCTACGCCATCATCTCCCTGTGTAATCTCTCAGCCACACTATCATCTCCCTGCGTTCTCTGTCAGCACACCGGCAATCTTCCTGAATCATCTCTCAGCCACACAGTCATCTCCTCCCCGTGTTGTCTCTCAGCACACAATCATCTCCCTGCATCGTCTCTCAGCACACCATCAATCTCCTCCCTGAATTGTCTCAGCCACACCATCATCTCCCTGCATTGTCTCTCAGCCACACCTTCATCTCAATGCGTCAACTCTTAATCACTCCATCATCTTTTCTGTGAGTCAGTTCTCAGCCACACCATCTTCTCCTCCATGTGTCATCTCTCAGGCATACCATCAACTCCTTCCTGACTCATTTCTCAGCACACCATCATCTCCTCCCTGCATTGTCTCTCTTCCACACCATCATCTCCCACCTGCATTTCTCACCATCACCTTACTTTGTGTCTCTCAGCCTGCCCCCCTTCAGTTCGTGCCTCTCAGCCTCATATCTTTCACTATCTCTCAGTCTGTCCCCCTCCACTATGTCTCTCTGCCTGCCCCCTTTCATTCTGTGTCTCACAGCTTCATACCCTTCACTGTCTTCAAGCCTGCCTCCCTTCATTCTGTGTCTCTCAACCTCATACCCTTCACCACCCCTCAACCTACCCCCCTTCACTCTGTGTCTCTCAGCCTGCCTCCTTCATTCTGTGTCTCTGCTAGGTACACACTATACAATTATCTGACAGTTTTAGCTGGTTGGAATGAAAAACTGGTTATGGATGAAAGCAAATGACAATCGACCGTTTGCTCCCAAACACTGCAAAACAGTCATTCATCCAAGTTGGTTAAAATTGTGTTTAACAAATTTGTATGAACGTCAGGTTTTGTTAGTTTTCCAGTGTTTGGGAGCAAATGGTCGATTGTCATTTGTTCTCATCCATTACCAGATTTTCATTCCAACCAGCCAGATCTGGCAGACTATCTGCCAGATAATTGTATAGTGTGACTGTGTACCTAGCTTTAGTCTTATACCCTTCACTGTCTCTCAGCCTGCCCCCCTTTATTCTGTGTCTCACAGCCTCATATCCTTCACTGTCTCTCAGTCCCTGCCTCCCCTCACTCTGTGTCTCTCAACCTGCCCCGTTCACTTTGTGTCTCTCAGGACTGTAATTCCAACCCCCCCCCCCCCCACACACACACACACACACACACACACACACTCTGTGTCTCTCAGCTCCACAACTCCCCCACTCTGTGTCTCTCAGCACCGCAAACCACCACCCCCATTCACTGGCAGCCACTCGCACCTGTGTGCATGTGTGAGCCACGGACAGGGAGGCCATGCGGATGCCTCAGTCACAAATGTTGACTCCGTCTCCCGCCTCCCAGAAGCCTAGTGGCCTGTCAAAATTGGAGACAGCGGCAATGGTGGACCGGGTCACAGGTGCAAAGTATACGGCGGGCACTGTGGTACCCGAGCGTACCCAACCTCATACTTGCACCACTGGCAGCTCTCTACATTAGTGTATGGCTGTGCTCACCAAGCACACCCCATGGCAAGCCTATGCTTGCGAGATGCAGGCTGTTTGGAAATTCCTGCAAGTTTTTTTAAAGTGACAATCATTTACAAGGCTATTCATTTAACCCTTTATCATGAAAAAAAGAGTTTATATTTAAAAGTGCAATAGATAAAATTATATTAATTGTGTTTCAAAAACAATATTTGGTATTCCTTGAAAACAGATATCATTGAAAAGGGCATTTAAAAAAAAACTATGAGCAGACTTAAAATATCTTAACTTACATTGAAATTAGAGATGAGCGGGTTCGGTTCGCCGAGAACCGAACCCTACCGAACTCCACGTGTCAAACACGGTTCCAAGCCCGGCTCTGTTATTCCCGCCTCACTCAGAAAACCCAAACGATGCAAAACGTCATCATTCCGCTGTCGGAATCTCGTGGAATTCGGATTCCATATAAAGAGTCGTGCGTCGCCGCCATTTTCACTCGGGAATTGTAGAGAGTACAGAGAGGACGTGGCTACATTCTCTCAGTGTCAGTTCTCACTCAGTATCAGTGCTCAGTATCAGTGCTCATTGTCTTGTGCTGCTCAGTAATACTAATACTAGTACAGTGTCTTGTGCTGCATCTTGCTGCTGTAGGGTGCTGTGGTAGTAGTGTCCTGTGACTATGCATCGGTCATCACCATTCCAGTCACAGTGGTATCTGGGGGGTGACAATTCCAGAGTGCTTTTGTGCTGCTCACTAATACTAGTACAGTGTCTTGTGCTGCTCGGTCAGAGCCGGACATAGGCATAGGCAAACTAGGCAATTGCCTAGGGCATGCTGATTAAAATGATATGCGGCATGCCTATATTCTGTGTGTAGCGTTTCATATGCAGATACAGCCACAGTCTCACACAGTATATAGGCATGCTGCATATCATTTTAATCAGCAGAAGCTGTTTGTGCATCCTAGCCACATAGCAATGCAAATAAGATGCATTTTCATTCAAAAAAATGTGCCCGACGTTAGCATTGAGGCA
Source organism: Pseudophryne corroboree (assembly GCF_028390025.1). Lineage (NCBI taxonomy): Eukaryota > Metazoa > Chordata > Amphibia > Anura > Myobatrachidae > Pseudophryne > Pseudophryne corroboree. The sequence continues at coordinate 226,328,938 of NC_086451.1, read as the reverse complement.
AAATTTATGAGGACACATCTGTATTCAAGCAGAGGCAGAGGTCACAGTATTAGTGGCAGTGTGAGTGCTGTGTGCATGTGAGTGGGTTGGTTGTGCAGTAGTGTTCGGAATATGTGTAAGGAGCATTATGTGTCTCATGTAAAAATGCATTAATAATGTGCAACATATGTGTAAGGGGCACTATGTGTGTCATTATGTGTATAAGGGCATTAACAATGTGCGGCATATGTGTAACAGGGTACTACTGTATGTGTGTCATTATGTGTATAGGGGCACTAATAATGTGCAGCAAATGTGTAGGGGGCACTGTGTGTGTCATTATGTGTATAAGGGCATTAATAATGTGCGGCATATGTGTAAGGGACATTAGGTGTAAAAGGGCATTAATAAAGGTTGTCCTAATGTGTAAGGTGCATTATGTTCATAAGGACATTAATAATGTGTCTCATATGTGTAAGGGGCATTACTGTGTGGCATTATGTGTATAAGGTGCTTTACTATGTGGCGTTGTATATAGAAAGGGCACTACTGTGTCGTCTAATGTGAATAAAGAGCAATAGGATGTGGTGTAATATGAATAAGGAGCAATTCAGTGTGATGTAATGTGAATAAGGGCTCTACTGTGAGGACTAACGTTTATAAGGTAAAGTGATACTACTGTGGGATTTAATATGAATTATGCGCATGATCACTGGCTCACTGCTGATCACTATTTGGAAGGTATCATATCCATAGGATACCATAAGGACTCTGTATAGATTTTAGTGATGAGCACCGAAAATTTTTCGGGTTTTGTGTTTTGGTTTTGGGTTCGGTTCCGCGGCTGTGTTTTGGGTTCGAACGCGTTTTGGCAAAACCTCACCGAATTTTTTTTGTCGGATTCGGGTGCGTTTTGGATTCGGGTGTTTTTTTCAAAAAACCCTAAAAAACTGCTTAAATCATAGAATTTGGGGGTCATTTTGATCCCAAAGTATTATTAACCTCAATAACCATAATTTCCACTCATTTTCAGTCTATTCTGAACACCTCACACCTCACAATAATATTTTTAGTCCTAAAATTTGCACCGAGGTCGCTGGATGACTAAGCTCAGCGACCCAAGTGGCCGACACAAACACCTGGCCCATCTAGGAGTGGCACTGCAGTGTCACGCAGGATGGCCCTTCAAAAAACTACTCCCCAAACAGCACATGACGCAAAGAAGAAAAAAAAGAGGCACAATGAGGTAGCTGTGTGACTAAGATAAGCGACCCTAGTGGCCGACACAAACACCTGGCCCATCTAGGAGTGGCACTGCAGTGTCACGCAGGATGGCCATTCCAAAAAACACCCCCCAAACAGCACATGACGCAAAGAAAAAAAGAGGCGCAATGAGGTAGCTGTGTGACTAAGATAAGCGACCCAAGTGGCCGACACAAACACCTGGCCCATCTAGGAGTGGCACTGCAGTGTCACGCAGGATGGCCCTTCCAAAAAACACCCCAAAAACAGCACATGACGCAAAGAAAAAAAGAGGCGCGATGAGGTAGCTGTGTGACTAAGATAAGCGACCCAAGTGGCCGACACAAACACCTGGCCCATCTAGGAGTGGCACTGCAGTGTCACGCAGAATGGCCCTTCCAAAAAACACCCCCCAATCAGCACATGACGCAAAGAAAAAAAGAGGTGCAATGAGGTAGCTGTGTGACTAAGATAAGCGACCCAAGTGGCCGACACAAACACCTGGCCCATCTAGGAGTGGCACTGCAGTGTCACGCAGGATGGCCCTTCCAAAAACTACTCCCCAAACAGCACATGACGCAAAGAAAAATGAAAGAAAGAAAAGGTGCAAGATGGAATTGTCCTTGGGCCCTCCCACCCACCCTTATGTTGTATAAACAGGACATGCACACTTTAACCAACCCATCATTTCAGTGACAGGGTCTGCCACACGACTGTGACTGAAATGACGGGTTGGTTTGGACCCCCACCAAAAAAGAAGCAATTAATCTCTCCTTGCACAAACTGGCTCTACAGAGGCAAGATGTCCACCTCATCATCATCCTCCGATATATCACCGTGTACATCCCCCTCCTCACAGATTATCAATTCGTCCCCACTGGAATCCACCATCTCAGCTCCCTGTGTACTTTGTGGAGGCAATTGCTGCTGGTCAATGTCTCCACGGAGGAATTGATTATAATTAATTTTAATGAACATCATCTTCTCCACATTTTCTAGGATGTAACCTCGTACGCCGATTGCTGACAAGGTGAGCAGCGGCACTAAACACTCTTTCGGAGTACACACTTGTGGGAGGGCAACTTAGGTAGAATAAAGCCAGTTTGTGCAAGGGCCTCCAAATTGCCTCTTTTTCCTGCCAGTATAAGTACGGACTGTCTGACGTGCCTACTTGGATGCGGTCACTCATATAATCCTCCACCATTCTTTCAATGGGGAGAGAATCATATGCAGTGACAGTAGACGACATGTCCGTAATCGTTGTCAGGTCCTTCAGTCCGGACCAGATGTCAGCATCAGCAGTCGCTCCAGACTGCCCTGCATCACCGCCAGCGGGTGGGCTCGGAATTCTGAGCCTTTTCCTCGCACCCCCAGTTGCGGGAGAATGTGAAGGAGGAGATGTTGACAGGTCGTGTTCCGCTTGACTTGACAATTTTGTCACCAGCAGTTCTTTGAACCCCAGCAGACTTGTGTCTGCCGGAAAGAGAGATCCAAGGTAGGTTTTAAATCTAGGATCGAGCACGGTGGACAAAATGTAGTGCTCTGATTTCAACAGATTGACCACCCGTGAATCCTTGTTAAGCGAATTAAGGGCTCCATCCACAAGTCCCACATGCCTAGCGGAATCGCTCTGTGTTAGCTCCTCCTTCAATGTCTCCAGCTTCTTCTGCAAAAGCCTGATGAGGGGAATGACCTGACTCAGGCTGGCAGTGTCTGAACTGACTTCACGTGTGGCAAGTTCAAAAGGTTGCAGAACCTTGCACAACGTTGAAATCATTCTCCACTGCGCTTGAGACAGGTGCATTCCACCTCCTATATCGTGCTCAGTTGTATAGGCTTGAATGGCCTTTTGCTGCTCCTCCAACCTCTGAAGCATATAGAGGGTTGAATTCCACCTCGTTACCACTTCTTGCTTCAGATGATGGCAGGGCAGGTTCAGGCGTTTTTGGTGGTGCTCCAGTCTTCTGTACGTGGTGCCTGTATGCCGAAAGTGTCCCGCAATTCTTCTGGCCACCGACAGCATCTCTTGCACGCCCCTCTCGTTTTTTAAATAATTCTGCACCACCAAATTCAAGGTATGTGCAAAACATGGGACGTGCTGGAATTTGCCCATATTTAATGCACACACAATATTGCTGGCGTTGTCCGATGCCACAAATCCACAGGAGAGTCCAATTGGGGTAAGCCATTCTGCGATGATCTTCCTCAGTTGCCGTAAGAGGTTTTTAGCTGTGTGCGTATTCTGGAAAGCGGTGATACAAAGCGTAGCCTGCCTAGGAAAGAGTTGGCGTTTGCGAGATGCTGCTACTGGTGCCGCCGCTGCTGTTCTTGCGGCGGGAGTCCATACATCTACCCAGTGGGCTGTCACAGTCATATAGTCCTGAGCCTGCCCTGCTCCACTTGTCCACATGTCCGTGGTTAAGTGGACATTGGGTAAAACTGCATTTTTTAGGACACTGGTGAGTCTTTTTCTGAGGTCTGTGTACATTTTCGGTATCGCCTGCCTAGAGAAATGGAACCTAGATGGTATTTGGTACCGGGGACACAGTACCTCCAACAAGTCTCTAGTTGGCTCTGCAGTAATGATGGATACCGGAACCACGTTTCTCACCGCCCAGGATGCCAAGGCCTCAGTTATCCGCTTTGCAGCAGGATGACTGCTGTGATATTTCATCTTCCTCGCAAAGGACTGTTGGTCAGTCAATTGCTTGGTGGAAGTAGTAAAAGTGGTCTTACGAGTACGACTTCCCCTCTGGGATGACCATCGACTCCCAGCAGCAACAACAGCAGCGCCAGCAGCAGTAGGCGTTACACGCAAGGATGCATCGGAGGAATCCCAGGCAGGAGAGGACTCGTCAGAATTGCCAGTGACATGGCCTGCAGGACTATTGGCATTCCTGGGGAAGGAGGAAATTGACACTGAGGGAGTTGGTGGGGTGGTTTGCGTGAGCTTGGTTACAAGAGGAAGGGATTTACTGGTCAGTGGACTGCTTCCGCTGTCGCCCAAAGTTTTTGAACTTGTCACTGACTTATGATGAATGCGCTGCAGGTGACGTATAAGGGAGGATGTTCCGAGGTGGTTAACGTCCTTACCCCTACTTATTACAGCTTGACAAAGGCAACACATGGCTTGACAAATGTTGTCCGCATTTCTGTTGAAATACTTCCACACCGAAGAGCTGATTTTTTTGGTATTTTCACCAGGCATGTCAATGGCCCTATTCCTCCCACGGACAACAGGTGTCTCCCCGGGTGCCTGACTTAAACAAACCACCTCACCATCAGAATCCTCCTGGTCAATTTCCTCCCCAGCGCCAGCAACACCCATATCCTCCTCATCCTGGTGTACTTCAACACTGACATCTTCAATCTGACTATCAGGAACTGGACTGCGGGTGCTCCTTCCAGCACTTGCAGGGGGCGTGCAAATGGTGGAAGGCGCATGCTCTTCACATCCAGTGTTGGGAAGGTCAGGCATCGCAAACGACACAATTGGATTCTCCTTGTGGATTTGTGATTTCGAAGAACGCACAGTTCTTTGCTGTGCTTTTGCCAGCTTGAGTCTTTTCATTTTTCTAGCGAGAGGCTGAGTGCTTCCATCCTCATGTGAAGCTGAACCACTAGCCATGAACATAGGCCAGGCCTCAGCCGTTCCTTGCCACTCCGTGTGGTAAATGGCATATTGGCAAGTTTACGCTTCTCCTCCGACAATTTTATTTTAGATTTTTGAGTCCTTTTTTTACTGATATTTGGTGTTTTTGATTTTACATGCTCTGTACTATGACATTGGGCATCGGCCTTGGCAGACGACGTTGATGGCATTTCATCGTCTCGGCCATGACTAGTGGCAGCAGCTTCAGCACGAGGTGGAAGTCGATCTTGATCTTTCCCTATTTTTGGAACCTCAACATTTTTGTTCTCCATATTTTAATAGGCACAACTAAAAGGCACCTCAGGTAAACAATGGAGATGGTTGGATACTAGTATACTTATGGATGGACGAGCGACTGCCGACACAGAGGTAGCTACAGCCGTGGACTACCGTACTGCGTCTGCTGCTAATATAGACTGGATGATAATGATATAAAAAATATATATATATCACTACTGCAGCCGGACAGGTATATATTATATAATGACGGACCTGCTGGACACTGTCAGCACTGCAGACTCCTAAAGTAAGCTACTAGTATCAAGAAGATAGAAAAAAAAAACACCACAGGTAGGTGGTATACAATTATGGATGGACGAGCGACTGCCGACACAGAGGTAGCTACAGCCGTGGACTACCGTACTGCGTCTGCTGCTAATATAGACTGGATGATAATGATATAAAAAATATATATATATCACTACTGCAGCCGGACAGGTATATATTATATAATGACGGACCTGCTGGACACTGTCAGCACTGCAGACTCCTAAAGTAAGCTACTAGTATCAAGAAGATAGAAAAAAAAAAACACCACAGGTAGGTGGTATACAATTATGGATGGACGAGCGACTGCCGACACAGAGGTAGCTACAGCCGTGGACTACCGTACTGCGTCTGCTGCTAATATAGACTGGATGATAATGATATAAAAAATATATATATATCACTACTGCAGCCGGACAGGTATATATTATATAATGACGGACCTGCTGGACACTGTCAGCACTGCAGACTCCTAAAGTAAGCTACTAGTATCAAGAAGATAGAAAAAAAAAACACCACAGGTAGGTGGTATACAATTATGGATGGACGAGCGACTGCCGACACAGAGGTAGCTACAGCCGTGGACTACCGTACTGCGTCTGCTGCTAATATAGACTGGATGATAATGATATAAAAAATATATATATATCACTACTGCAGCCGGACAGGTATATATTATATAATGACGGACCTGCTGGACACTGTCAGCACTGCAGACTCCTAAAGTAAGCTACTAGTATCCAGAAGATAGAAAAAAAAAACACCACAGGTAGGTGGTATACAATTATGGATGGACGAGCGACTGCCGACACAGAGGTAGCTACAGCCGTGGACTACCGTACTGCGTCTGCTGCTAATATAGACTGGATGATAATGATATAAAAAATATATATATATCACTACTGCAGCCGGACAGGTATATATTATATAATGACGGACCTGCTGGACACTGTCAGCACTGCAGACTCCTAAAGTAAGCTACTAGTATCAAGAAGATAGAAAAAAAAAAAACCACAGGTAGGTGGTATACAATTATGGATGGACGAGCGACTGCCGACACAGAGGTAGCTACAGCCGTGGACTACCGTACTGCGTCTGCTGCTAATATAGACTGGATGATAATGATATAAAGTATATATATATATCACTACTGCAGCCGGACAGGTATATATTATATAATGACGGACCTGCTGGACACTGTCAGCACTGCAGACTCCTAAAGTAAGCTACTAGTATCAAGAAGATAGAAAAAAAAACACCACAGGTAGGTGGTACACAATTATGGATGGACGAGCGACTGCCGACACAGAGGTAGCTACAGCCGTGGACTACCGTACTGCGTCTGCTGCTAATATAGACTGGATGATAATGATATAAAAATATATATATATATCACTACTGCAGCCGGACAGGTATATATTATATAATGACGGACCTGCTGGACACTGTCAGCACTGCAGACTCCTAAAGTAAGCTACTAGTATCAAGAAGATAGAAAAAAAACACCACAGGTAGGTGGTATACAATTATGGACGGACGAGCGACTGCCGACACAGAGGTAGCTACAGCCGTGGACTACCGTACTGCGTCTGCTGCTAATATAGACTGGATGATAATGATATAAAAAATATATATATATCACTACTGCAGCCGGACAGGTATATATTATATAATGATGGACCTGCTCGACACTGTCAGCACTGCAGACTCCTAAAGTAAGCTACTAGTATCAAGAAGATAGAAAAAAAAAACACAACAGGTAGGTGGTATACAATTATGGATGGACGAGCGACTGCCGACACAGAGGTAGCTACAGCCGTGGACTACCGTACTGCGTCTGCTGCTAATATAGACTGGATGATAATGATATAAAAATATATATATATCACTACTGCAGCCGGACAGGTATATATTATATAATGACGGACCTGCTGGACACTGTCAGCACTGCAGACTCCTAAAGTTAACTACTAGTATGAAGAAGATAGAAAAAAAAAAAAACTACCACAGGTAGGTATACAATTATGGACGAGCGACTGCCGACACAGAGGTAGCTACAGCCGTGGACTACCGTACTGCGTCTGCTGCTAGTATAGACTGGATGATAATGATATAAAAAATATATATATATCACTACTGCAGGACAGGTATATATTATATAATGATGGACCTGCTGGACACTGTCAGCAGAATGCGTTTATAGAATAAAAACACCACACGACGAGTGTTTAACTTTTTCAGGCAGACAATCACAATATACTGGTGGTCACTGGTCACTGGTCAGTCACACTGGCCGTGGCACTCTGGCAGCAAAAGTGTGCACTGTTAAATATATGCACTCCTGCTATAACTGCTCCCCAGTCTCCCCCACAATTAAGCTGTGTGAGCAGTGAGCACTCAGCACAGTCAGATATACATAGATGATGCAGCACACTGAGGCTGAGCACAGATATGGTATACTGTGTCACTGTGTATCGTTTTTTTTCAGGCAGAGAACGGATTATATTAAATAATAATAAAACTGCACTGGTGGTCACTGGTCAGTCACTAGTAAACTCTGCACTCTCTGAGTACTCCTAAGCTCCAGTAAATCAAGTGTCTCACTCTCACTATCTATTTCTATTCTAAACGGAGAGGACGCCAGCCACGTCCTCTCCCTATCAATCTCAATGCACGTGTGAAAATGGCGGCGACGCGCGGCTCCTTATATAGAATCCGAGTCTCGCGATAGAATCCGAGCCTCGCGAGAATCCGACAGCGGGATGATGACGTTCGGGCGCGCTCGGGTTAGCCGAGCAAGGCGGGAAGATCCGAGTCTGCCTCGGACCCGTGTAAAAAGCGTGAAGTTCGGGGGGGTTCGGTTTCCGAGAAACCGAACCCGCTCATCACTAATAGATTTCTGCATTTTTCACCTGTATTGTGACTTCTGAGGTCCTCCATGTGTGCATGAAGTTGCCGATTCCTCTTTTTTTCATACGAATGCTTCCCTTTTGAGCTTTTCGTAATCTGAGTTACAAGACTCACGAGGCTGACTTTATGCCCTTATTTCACGCCTCATTGATGTTTGGAAGCCCACGTATGAACCTATTCGGCCAATGATCTAGGCCTATCACTCTTTTGGATAGACATTATTATCTAAGACGCACCCCCGATGAAGTCTAGTTCCTAGACGAAATGCGTTGGGTTACTGTATTTCTTGTTGATGTTATCTCCGAATATTTAATGAGGAAGAATAAGGATACAACAGAAAGGTTGCCTTCTTTCCTCCATATCCCATTGATGGATTTCTGTAGGAGAAACTACATCATAATGTACATGTAATAATGATGGATATACTTCATGTTTCTGTATAATTGTTTTAATAAATTTTTATGAAAAGTACAGTCCGTTATGTGTTTTAAAAACCTGTATAAATATTGATTGCAAATCCTGTTAAGCAATAGTCTTTGTATAAGGGTATTTGTAAACCCCTGGGGCGCCATTTTTCCTCTTTTTCTATACTCTATAATAAATATATATATATATATATATATATATATATATATAATATCATCATCATCTCCTGCAGTGGTGTCTATATAACCATAATGCTGCTTGTTCCCCCCCTCTGGTGGGACCAGTGAGTAGTACTACTAATCGAGCTGCTGGCACCTGCTTGTTGTACTTAATGCTGCTGTAGAATTAGTTTATTTATTCTTATTATTTTTACTTATAATTGGACCAACAGTAAAAGAACAATACTGGATATTAACAGACAGACATAGAGGTAGGAAGGCCCTGCTTGCAGGCTTACACTCCATTGGGAGATAGGCATTAATACACAAGGATATGTGCTACGTATTATTGCCAGTGGGTTGGGGACAGGATGCTGGCGGTCAGACGGTTTGAAATCCCAACAGGGGCAGTGGAGGTACAGATGTAGCCTCCATTATCTTTGCTCCCTCTGTGACTAGGCGTGCCTGCCTGGGTGCACCTAGTCACTGTGAGCGTCTCCATCTGGACGGGCGCGGGCGCCCAGACAGACGCTTACAATGGGAAGCTGCTCTGTGCACTCCCGGTGTGACGCGGCAGGCATAATGGAGGCTCCATCTGTTAGTATCCCTAATTCTAACTCTCCCTCCCCGCAGCCTAAACCTAACCCTTTACCCGCAGCCTACACTCTCCTGTGTATACTTACGTTCGGGATTCTGGCGTCGGTATTGTGATAGATTTCAGGATTTGAGTGCCAGTATTCCGAGTGCTGGGATATTTATATAGCACACACATATTCCGCAGCGCTTTACACAGAATATTTGCCCATTCACATCAGTACCTGCCCCAGTGGAGCTTACACTCTATTTTCCCTACCACATGTACACACACACACACATTCACGCTAGAGTTAATATTGTTGGAGCCAGTTAGCTTACCAGTATATTTTTGGATTGTGGGAGGAAACCGGAGTAACCGCAGGAAATCCACTCAAGCACATGCACATACAAACTCCACACAGTTGGGACCATGGTGGGAATCAATGACCGCAGTGCTGTGAGGCAGTAATGCTAACCATTACAATGTCTGTCCTATTGCATAAAGGTCTGTGCAGATTGCAAATGTTCTTACTGGGTTGGATGATAAGTTCACACAGCAATATTGGCCAGGGGTCAGGAGGATGTGAACGTGAAGAAAGACAAAATATATGAGGTTATGTATGGACTGTACAGAGAGGATGAAATTAGATAAGGAGGCATTGAAGGTTATTTGGGTGGGTCCGGAACTTATAAGACCCCGACTCCATACTTTCACCTGAGGGACTGGGAAGTGGTGGGCGGGACGGCTGCAGTTTTGCCTAGGGTGCCGAGAAACCTTGCACCGGTCCTGATCACTGCTCAGTAGTATCATCAGTGCTCAGTATCACTGGTCAGTGTCATGTCAGAACAAAATGTTTTGGAGGTTGTGGAGGTGTCTTCCTCAGAGGAGTCTGTACCAGGTACTCAGGATTGCCTTGAGTGGTTTCATCCCATTAGGATGGAGACAGAATGGCTGGATAGCCTAGGAAATAAGATTCCTCAGAGTTCAGTAGGGCATACTCTATTAAGTTGCTGGAAAAAAGCTACGAAGAATGCTCTAGATATGGATCAGTCCATTTCATCTAGGACCCCCTCAGCTCCTGATACACAGGTCTTGCAGGCCAACGCGGACATCGACACAGAAGTTAGAGGGGGGCACTATGATAGATTGGAATATAAAATTCAGCAATTTATCAATGCCATTAGGGATGTGTTAGAAAAACCTACACAAATTGAGGAAAATTCTTGTATGCTAACTGCAAAATCATTAGTGACATTCCCGGTTTTGGAAGAGTTGAATACCCTATTTGAAAAGGGAGGTATTTATGTGACCGCCGGTCAGCTGACCGACAGTCAAATGACCTCCTCCACCATCCCGACGGCTCACTATCCCGATGGTCGGCATGCCGACCAACAGGGACTATTTCCACTCGTGGGTGTCCACGACACCCATAGAGTGGGAATAGAACCCATGTGGACCGCAGGTCGCCACCGAGCCCGCAGCGTGGCGAGCACAGCGAGCCCGCAAGGGGCTTGCTGCACTCGCCTTTCCCAGCCGGGATCCCGGCGTCGGTATGCTGCTGGGATCCCGGCGTCGGTAAGGTGACCAGCGGTCTCCTGACCGCCGGTCAGCCGTACTACACCCATTTGAAAGATCCTGGTTAAACCCAGAAGAAGTTTTTCACATCCCCAATACAGTACTTAAGACACATCCCTTTCCTGAGGAGGATAGAAGGAGATGGGAGATTCCTCCCATAATGGACATTTCAGTGTCCAGGCCATCAGGGGTAATTACATTACCTGTACCAGGCTCGTCCTCATTATAGAGACAACTCTAAAATCCATTTACACGGCTACTGAAGCCGCCCTTAGGCCCACTATTGCATGCACTTGGGTAGCTAGGGCTATGTTAAAATGGTTAGACAATTTAATAGAAGACCTTGATACAATCCATAGGGATGATGTTGTCTTGATTCTAGGTCACATAAAGGATTCATCTAAATTCACGGTGAAAGCCATGAGGGACATTGGGCTGATGAATTCTAGAGCATCCTCCATGGCAGTAGCGGCTCGCAGAGGTCTCTGGATTCGCCAATGGAATGCAGACACCGAATCCAAGAGGTACCTCCCCTTTGCAGGTAAGACACCACTTGGGAACACTCTGAATATAAAGGCTACTTCGGGTAAGTCAGCTTTGCTTCCTTCCGCAGCACCACCTGTGAGAAGACGTAACTCTGCTTCACTGATGCAGTCCCCTTGGGCTGCCAGATCAAGAAAATTCGGGAGGGCCTACTTCTGCACGAGGCTAGGCCATAGAAAGAGCAGAAAGTCTGCACCCACTACAGGTGCACGGGTTCAGAGGTTGGATTCTACTCCCTTAGCGTCCTCAGCATGACGCGGAAGGACTCCCATGTGGGGGTCCAGTGGGGGGGAGGATCTCATCTACACATAGTTGCCTACCCTCCCTCATTCTGCAGGAGACTCCCTGAAACAGCAGCAATCTCCCTCACTCCCTGAAAAGTCCAGCAATCTCCCTGATTGCACCTTACCCCCATTATGCAGCTATTACATTCTTGGGGGGAAAAAGAAATCAGAGCTACATACATTCAAATGGAATCATTGGTGCCATTTCCCTGCATTGGTTATATGGAACTTCTTGTAAAACACAATACACAAACAAATTCTGCAAAATATTAGTGTCTTTTTTTCAACAAACAGATCTTGCTAACTGGGGCTCATTTACATTTGGCTGTAAGTCATTTTCATGACACGCCTCTCCGATGTAGCAGTACACGCCCGCGCTGATAGGTGTTACTTTCACATCTCCCTGAAATGCTTTTTCAAAAGTAGGCAAGTATGCATTTACATCACTACAGGGGAGCCTTAGTGATTATTATTATATCCCGGGTAATAAAAATTATTACCCAGGGTTACAAACTGGATTCAGGAGTTTCCCCCTGGCAGTTTGTTTAATCAGCCCTGCCAATTGTTAGGACAATGGGTTTGTCCCTGTCATATAAAAAAAAAAAAGTTTTTTAAAAGTGCCATCCTATCAGACACTGCAGTGCCACTCCTAGGGGTATATTTACTAAGCTCCCGATTTTGACCGAGATGAGCCAATATTTACTAATATTCGTGTTTGAGTCGGTTTGTGTGGTGTTTAAACTCATTTTGTATCGGGTGCATTTTCATGCAACTTTTTGAATCCATATACGCAAAGTTATGAAGCAGTCGACTTTATGGTTTTCGTGTTTTCCGATGTCGATGCCAGTCGGTTTTTTTTGACACATTTATGGCCGTCATTGTCGTTTGCGTTCATGATTTTGTTTTTTTTTCCTGATTTTTTTTTTCAAAGTTAAACGCGGCAGGTTTTTTTTTTTCCCGCGGCCGCATTTTCACTTTCAGTTTCGTTTTTCATCCCCGTTCGTGATTGGTTGTGTTTCAGATGGTAGGAGTGTCTGTGCGCAACCATATAAATACGCCCCAACCCGTCTGCACCTCGTGGGTTTAGTTAGTGGTGAGGAGGAGGGAGGTTGTGCTGTGGAGGTAGGTGAATTTGTGGTTTGGTGAGGAGTGTTGGTAGCGATTTTTGAGTGTGGTATTGTGTTTGAAAGTCGTCTTGTCATTCTTGTAGTCTTGTATTTTGTGGTTTTGTCTCATTTTTAGTCCAAGTTGTTTTTATTTATAGTCCCTTGTCAGTGTGTGTGTGTGTGTGTGTGTGTGTGTGTGTGTGTGTGTGTGTGTGTGTTGTGTAGTGGTAGTGGAGGAGTGTGTTGTTTGTCTATTTTTTTTTCAGTGTTAACTGTTTAGACACACAATTATGTGTGACTCAGAGGTGGAGGGTGTGAGTGAGGGGGAGGAGGTCGGTCAGGTGGAGGAGGTGAGTGTTAGTGAGGTTAGTGAGGTGGAGGAGGTGGGTGAGGTTACTGCAGCAGCCTCAAGTTTTAGTGACAGTCAGAGTGCTCCGCAGCCACGCACCACTACTAAGACTGGGCGGAATGTAAAGTTTAGTTTTGCTGAAAATGTGGCATTGGTGCGTGAGCTGATGAAGTATCAGAGGCAGCTATTTGGCCCTGAGTCCGCCAAGGTGCCAACACGGAGGAAGACGGTGTTGTGGGCGAAAGTTGTTGCTGCTGTCAATAGTGAGGGGGTGGTCAAGCGGACGGAGGACACGTGCCACAAACGGTACTATGACATAAAGCGACGTGTCAAGTCCAAAATGGGCAAGGAGGCGAAGTCGGCTCGAAAAACCGGTGGTGGGCAGCCCTATATTGCAACATATCTGGAGTATGAGGAGCCCATGCGGAGTGTCATACCTTCTGAAGTAGTCTCTGCAACCCATGTCCGGGATTCCGATAGGCCCAGGAAGAATGGTGAGCATGTGTATTTGCATTTACATTCTATGACCTTATTTTTTTTTTTTAAATGTGTGTCATGTGACGTGGCATATTACTCCCATCTTCAAGTGTGTGTCAGCAAATACATTGTTTTGGGTAATGTTTTAGACAAAAGCCAATGTAACATCTAACTTTATTGTTTGTCATGTGTTTTTATGAAAGATATTTTGCATGTGTAGTTTGGACTTGGTGTGTCTCTGAATTGTCCTGCAATAATGTTTTCCTTTTGGGCCTTTTTTTTTTAAATAATTGTGACTATGTTTTATATTTATGTGATCCATGTACAATGTTTCAAAAACAGTGGTTGTCATGTTAGAGGTAGAGATGAGCGCCTGAAATTTTTCGGGTTTTGTGTTTTGGTTTTGGGTTCGGTTCCGCGGCCGTGTTTTGGGTTCGAACGCGTTTTGGCAAAACCTCACCGAATTTTTTTTGTCGGATTCGGGTGTGTTTTGGATTCGGGTGTTTTTTTCAAAAAACACTAAAAAACAGCTTAAATCATAAAATTTGGGGGTCATTTTGATCCCAAAGTATTATTAACCTCAAAAACCATAATTTACACTCATTTTCAGTCTATTCTGAATACCCCACACCTCACAATATTATTTTTAGTCCTAAAATTTGCACCGAGGTCGCTGTGTGAGTAAGATAAGCGACCCTAGTGGCCGACACAAACACCGGGCCCATCTAGGAGTGGCACTGCAGTGTCACGCAGGATGGCCCTTCCAAAAAACCCTCCCCAAACAGCACATGACGCAAAGAAAAAAAGAGGCGCAATGAGGTAGCTGTGTGAGTAAGATTAGCGACCCTAGTGGCCGACACAAACACCGGGCCCATCTAGGAGTGGCACTGCAGTGTCACGCAGGATGGCCCTTCCAAAAAACCCTCCCCAAACAGCACATGACGCAAAGAAAAAAAGAGGCGCAATGAGGTAGCTGTGTGAGTAAGATTAGCGACCCTAGTGGCCGACACAAACACCGGGCCCATCTAGGAGTGGCACTGCAGTGTCACGCAGGATGTCCCTTCCAAAAAACCCTCCCCAAACAGCACATGACGCAAAGAAAAAAAGAGGCGCAATGAGGTAGCTGTGTGAGTAAGATTAGCGACCCTAGTGGCCGACACAAACACCGGGCCCATCTAGGAGTGGCACTGCAGTGTCACGCAGGATGTCCCTTCCAAAAAACCCTCCCCAAACAGCACATGACGCAAAGAAAAAAAGAGGCGCAATGAGGTAGCTGACTGTGTGAGTAAGATTAGCGACCCTAGTGGCCGACACAAACACCGGGCCCATTTAGGAGTGGCACTGCAGTGTCACGCAGGATGTCCCTTCCAAAAAACCCTCCCCAATCAGCACATGATGCAAAGAAAAAGAAAAGAAAAAAGAGGTGCAAGATGGAATTGTCCTTGGGCCCTCCCACCCACCCTTATGTTGTATAAACAAAACAGGACATGCACACTTTAACCAACCCATCATTTCAGTGACAGGGTCTGCCACACGACTGTGACTGATATGACGGGTTGGTTTGGACCCCCCCCCAAAAAAGAAGCAATTAATCTCTCCTTGCACAAACTGGCTCTACAGAGGCAAGATGTCCACCTCATCATCACCCTCCGATATATCACCGTGTACATCCCCCTCCTCACAGATTATCAATTCGTCCCCACTGGAATCCACCATCTCAGCTCCCTGTGTACTTTGTGGAGGCAATTGCTGCTGGTCAATGTCTCCGCGGAGGAATTGATTATAATTCATTTTAATGAACATCATCTTCTCCACATTTTCTGGATGTAACCTCGTACGCCGATTGCTGACAAGGTGAGCGGCGGCACTAAACACTCTTTCGGAGTACACACTTGTGGGAGGGCAACTTAGGTAGAATAAAGCCAGTTTGTGCAAGGGCCTCCAAATTGCCTCTTTTTCCTGCCAGTATAAGTACGGACTGTGTGACGTGCCTACTTGGATGCGGTCACTCATATAATCCTCCACCATTCTATCAATGTTGAGAGAATCATATGCAGTGACAGTAGACGACATGTCCGTAATCGTTGTCAGGTCCTTCAGTCCGGACCAGATGTCAGCATCAGCAGTCGCTCCAGACTGCCCTGCATCACCGCCAGCGGGTGGGCTCGGAATTCTGAGCCTTTTCCTCGCACCCCCAGTTGCGGGAGAATGTGAAGGAGGAGATGTTGACAGGTAGCGTTCCGCTTGACTTGACAATTTTGTCACCAGCAGGTCTTTCAACCCCAGCAGACTTGTGTCTGCCGGAAAGAGAGATCCAAGGTAGGCTTTAAATCTAGGATCGAGCACGGTGGCCAAAATGTAGTGCTCTGATTTCAACAGATTGACCACCCGTGAATCCTTGTTAAGCGAATTAAGGGCTCCATCCACAAGTCCCACATGCCTAGCGGAATCGCTCCGTGTTAGCTCCTCCTTCAATGTCTCCAGCTTCTTCTGCAAAAGCCTGATGAGGGGAATGACCTGACTCAGGCTGGCAGTGTCTGAACTGACTTCATGTGTGGCAAGTTCAAAGGGCATCAGAACCTTGCACAACGTTGAAATCATTCTCCACTGCGCTTGAGACAGGTGCATTCCACCTACTATATCGTGCTCAATTGTATAGGCTTGAATGGCCTTTTGCTGCTCCTCCAACCTCTGAAGCATATAGAGGGTTGAATTCCACCTCGTTACCACTTCTTGCTTCAGATGATGGCAGGGCAGGTTCAGTAGTTTTTGGTGGTGCTCCAGTCTTCTGTACGTGGTGCCTGTACGCCGAAAGTGTCCCGCAATTCTTCTGGCCACCGACAGCATCTCTTGCACGCCCCTGTCGTTTTTTAAAAAATTCTGCACCACCAAATTCAAGGTATGTGCAAAACATGGGACGTGCTGGAATTTGCCCATATTTAATGCACACACAATATTGCTGGCGTTGTCCGATGCCACAAATCCACAGGAGAGTCCAATTGGGGTAAGCCATTCCGCGATGATCTTCCTCAGTTGCCGTAAGAGGTTTTCAGCTGTGTGCGTAGCCTGCCTAGGAAAGAGTTGGCGTTTGCGAGATGCTGCTACTGGTGCCGCAGCTGCTGTTCTTGCGGCGGGAGTCCATACATCTACCCAGTGGGCTGTCACAGTCATATAGTCCTGACCCTGCCCTGCTCCACTTGTCCACATGTCCGTGGTTAAGTGGACATTGGGTACAGCTGCATTTTTTAGGACACTGGTGACTCTTTTTCTGAGGTCTGTGTACATTTTCGGTATCGCCTGCCTAGAGAAATGGAACCTAGATGGTATTTGGTACCGGGGACACAGTACCTCCAACAAGTCTCTAGTTGGCTCTGCAGTAATGATGGATACCGGAACCACGTTTCTCACCACCCAGGATGCCAAGGCCTCAGTTATCCGCTTTGCAGTAGGATGACTGCTGTGATATTTCATCTTCCTCGCAAAGGACTGTTGAACAGTCAATTGCTTACTAGAAGTGGTACAAGTGGGCTTACGACTTCCCCTCTGGGATGACCATCGACTCCCAGCGGCAACAACAGCAGCGCCAGCAGCAGTAGTCGTTACACGCAAGGATGCATCGGAGGAATCCCAGGCAGGAGAGGACTCGTCAGAATTGCCAGTGACATGGCCTGCAGGACTATTGGCATTCCTGGGGAAGGAGGAAATTGACACTGAGGGAGTTGGTGGGGTGGTTTGCGTGAGCTTGGTTACAAGAGGAAGGGATTTACTGGTCAGTGGACTGCTTCCGCTGTCACCCAAAGTTTTTGAACTTGTCACTGACTTATTATGAATGCGCTGCAGGTGACGTATAAGGGAGGATGTTCCGAGGTGGTTAACGTCCTTACCCCTACTTATTACAGCTTGACAAAGGGAACACACGGCTTGACACCTGTTGTCCGCATTTCTGGTGAAATACCTCCACACCGAAGAGCTGATTTTTTTGGTATTTTCACCTGGCATGTCAACGGCCATATTCCTCCCACGGACAACAGGTGTCTCCCCGGGTGCCTGACTTAAACAAACCACCTCACCATCAGAATCCTCCTGGTCAATTTCCTCCCCAGCGCCAGCAACACCCATATCCTCCTCATCCTGGTGTACTTCAACACTGACATCTTCAATCTGACTATCAGGAACTGGACTGCGGGTGCTCCTTCCAGCACTTGCAGGGGGCGTGCAAATGGTGGAAGGCGCATGCTCTTCACGTCCAGTGTTGGGAAGGTCAGGCATCGCAACCGACACAATTGGACTCTCCTTGTAGATTTGGGATTTCGAAGAATGCACAGTTCTTTGCTGTGCTGCTTTTGCCAGCTTGAGTCTTTTCATTTTTCTAGCGAGAGGCTGAGTGCTTCCATCCTCATGTGAAGCTGAACCACTAGCCATGAACATAGGCCAGGGCCTCAGCCGTTCCTTGCCACTCCGTGTCGTAAATGGCATATTGGCAAGTTTACGCTTCTCCTCCGACAATTTTATTTTAGGTTTTGGAGTCCTTTTTTTTCTGATATTTGGTGTTTTGGATTTGACATGCTCTGTACTATGACATTGGGCATCGGCCTTGGCAGACGACGTTGCTGGCATTTCATCGTCTCGGCCATGACTAGTGGCAGCAGCTTCAGCACGAGGTGGAAGTGGATCTTGATCTTTCCCTAATTTTGGAACCTCAACATTTTTGTTCTCCATATTTTAATAGGCACAACTAAAAGGCACCTCAGGTAAACAATGGAGATGGATACTAGTATACAATTATGGACTGCCTGCCGAGTGCAGACACAGAGGTAGCCACAGCCGTGAACTACCGTACTGTACTGTGTCTGCTGCTAATATAGACTGGTTGATAAAGAGATGTCTATGTAACTATGTATGTATAAAGAAGAAAGAAAAAAAAACCACGGTTAGGTGGTATACAATTATGGACGGACTGCCTGCCGAGTGCAGACACAGAGGTAGCCACAGCCGTGAACTACCGTACTGTACTGTGTCTGCTGCTAATAATATAGACTGGTTGATAAAGAGATGTCGTAGTAGTATGTATGTATAAAGAAGAAAGAAAAAAAAACCACGGTTAGGTGGTATATACAATTATGGACGGGCTGCCGAGTGCCGACACAGAGGTAGCCACAGCCGTGAACTACCGCACTGTACTGTGTCTGCTGCTAATATAGACTGGTTGATAAAGAGATAGTATACTCGTAACTAGTATGTATGTATAAAGAAAGAAAAAAAAACCACGGTTAGGTGGTATATACAATTATGGACGGGCTGCCGAGTGCCGACACAGAGGTAGCCACAGCCGTGAACTACCGCACTGTACTGTGTCTGCTGCTAATATATAGACTGGTTGATAAAGAGATAGTATACTCGTAACTAGTATGTATGTATAAAGAAAGAAAAAAAAACCACGGTTAGGTGGTATATACAATTATGGACGGGCTGCCGAGTGCCGACACAGAGGTAGCCACAGCCGTGAACTACCGTACTGTACTGTGTCTGCTGCTAATATAGACTGGTTGATAAAGAGATGTCTATGTAACTATGTATGTATAAAGAAGAAAGAAAAAAAAACCACGGTTAGGTGGTATACAATTATGGACGGACTGCCTGCCGAGTGCAGACACAGAGGTAGCCACAGCCGTGAACTACCGTACTGTACTGTGTCTGCTGCTAATATAGACTGGTTGATAAAGAGATGTCTATGTAACTATGTATGTATAAAGAAGAAAGAAAAAAAAACCACGGTTAGGTGGTATACAATTATGGACGGACTGCCTGCCGAGTGCAGACACAGAGGTACACAGAACTGGATATCCGCACACTCAAACAATCAGTGTTATAATGATCTTGAGTGAATGTATATGATTCATCACCATACACTCACTTGTATAACCCCTATTTTATATTATACACAATATGAATTGAAATTAGGGGGTGCAGTCAACTACAGTTTATCAAGACTGTTTAGGAGAAAAAGAAGAGGGGATTCTGTATTGTCGACGCACAGAAAAATTTATTAATTCTAAAAAATAGCCTTTATTAGATATGTATTAAAATATGAATATGATTAATTCATTCCCAACTACAGTGAAACATAGAATTAAAATCACAGACAAACAGGTAAGTGAATCTAAACAAAAGATTGAAAATGTGTAAATAAAGATTTTAAAAAGCGTGTCCACGTGTGTTTGCAAGTATGTCTTAGTATTCGGGGGTTACTATATTGGTACAGACACCATCAATGTTTCTACATCCATCCAATGTTATTCGGCCACTGTCAACATCAACAGTGTCGGTACATACATATAATGTCGACCACTATTTGAATCTAAGATGTCTGTGTCTATTGTTTTGAATTCCAAACACTTTGGGATCGTATATAAGGTGAAACTTCAAGTTCCTCACTTTTGTTATTTATGGTGACTATAGGTCATCTGTGGATATACTCACAGATCTGATCCTCTTAGAATCTATTTCTGATATATTGAGAGCCTCTCACATTGGCTGTCAATATTATTGGGGTATCTATGCATGAAAACATACAGCTTCAGAGAGTATATTATTCCCTGCTTATATAAAGAACAACTGTCTTATACAGTGATGTTATTTGTATATATGGTGTCCACCTGTGTTACACAGATTTCAAAGATACTGCTTGTGTTAGGGGTGTTGCAGCCCCAATTGTACTAGTTAGAGAACAACTGTCTTATACAGTGATGTTATTTGTATATATGATGTCCACCCGTGTTACACAGATTTCAAGGATACTGCTTGTGTTAGGGGTATTGCAGCCCCAATTGTACTTCCAAAGCAGACCGTTTATCAATACGGTTTATTCCTTATACATCAAATATTAGCCATGGTGTCCAACTATATTACACATATTTCACAGATACTGCTTATATTAGGGGTATTGCAGCCCCAATTATACTTCCAAAACAGACCGTTTATCAGTACGGTTTATTCCTTATGCTTCAGATATTAGCCATACCATTTAGCTGATGATGTTATTATACTGTATAATAGTTTTAGTTTTTAAATTTTAAACAAGCTGATTCTCATGCATAGTACTCTCAATTAACAATAAGGGATAGGTCTTATTTACTTATATAAGTAAAGGGGTGATCAGAAATTATCAAAAATTATCAGAGAATATAGTGACCCATATATATATTCATTAGATCCACATTTATTAAACTCAGAATGATGTGTGTTTTGTTACAGATATTTAATGGTGTTTATCATTGGATAGAGTTTTGGTTTTACACTGTGCCCCAAATTCTAAGGTGTCTATCGTTGTTGGTAGTTATAGCATCACAATATATTTAATATATATTAATGAAATTTGTGAGCTATTCATGCACTGCTTTTAGCAGTAGTCACTTCGGACTGTTGAGTCTGTCTATTAGTGTGACAGAATTTTGCTACAATGTATGCACTTAAAGTATCTTATTCAGAGCATGCAGCTGCTATGCTCCTGAATGTTGCCAATTGTTGCAGTGTGATACTATTGTAACATAGGCTACTTTATCAGTACTTGCTTCAAATGGCTGTTAAAATCTGTACTATTGCAGCTACACTATTGTTCATATAGATTATAGTAGTGTAAACGCTTGGTATTCACAATGCTTTTACAGCTACATACATTCTATCCTATAGGCTCTGACTGTCTTAATCGTGGCAGTCTATGTAAGCAGGTCTGGATATGACATGCAGGTATGAGCATGTGTCACTGTACTTAATACAGATAGCTGCAATCTATTGTGCCTGATTTTCTTTATTCATTAAACTGCCAGCTGACGTCTCATGTCAATTTATATAATTGCATCATAGCTTTCTGACTGTCTTTAATCGTGGCAGTCTATGTAAGCAAGTCTGGATGTGACATACATATATAACTGTGTTTGATACAGATGGCTACAGTCTATTGAGCCTATTTTTTCTTATCAATAAACTACCAGCTAACGTCTCTAATCAATTAGTATAGTTGCATCATAGCTTCAAACACTAAAAACGCGTGGACACGCTGTGCCCTACACGCGTGTTTCACTGCACTTATGGCAGCTTCGTCAGGGAGCAACAAGAGCGCTTTCCCGTGGACATGTCATATCCAGACCTGCTTACATAGACTGCCACGATTAAGACAGTCAGAGCCTATAGGATAGAATGTATGTAGCTGTAAAAGCATTGTGAATACCAAGCGTTTACACTACTATAATCTATATGAACAATAGTGTAGCTGCAATAGTACAGATTTTAACAGCCATTTGAAGCAAGTACTGATAAAGTAGCCTATGTTACAATAGTATCACACTGCAACAATTGGCAACATTCAGGAGCATAGCAGCTGCATGCTCTGAATAAGATACTTTAAGTGCATACATTGTAGCAAAATTCTGTCACACTAATAGACAGACTCAACAGTCCGAAGTGACTACTGCTAAAAGCAGTGCATGAATAGCTCACAAATTTCATTAATATATATTAAATATATTGTGATGCTATAACTACCAACAACGATAGACACCTTAGAATTTGGGGCACAGTGTAAAACCAAAACTCTATCCAATGATAAACACCATTAAATATCTGTAACAAAACACACATCATTCTGAGTTTAATAAATGTGGATCTAATGAATATATATATGGGTCACTATATTCTCTGATAATTTTTGATAATTTCTGATCACCCCTTTACTTATATAAGTAAATAAGACCTATCCCTTATTGTTAATTGAGAGTACTATGCATGAGAATCAGCTTGTTTAAAATTTAAAAACTAAAACTATTATACAGTATAATAACATCATCAGCTAAATGGTATGGCTAATATCTGAAGCATAAGGAATAAACCGTACTGATAAACGGTCTGTTTTGGAAGTATAATTGGGGCTGCAATACCCCTAATATAAGCAGTATCTGTGAAATATGTGTAATATAGTTGGACACCATGGCTAATATTTGATGTATAAGGAATAAACCGTATTGATAAACGGTCTGCTTTGGAAGTACAATTGGGGCTGCAATACCCCTAACACAAGCAGTATCCTTGAAATCTGTGTAACACGGGTGGACATCATATATACAAATAACATCACTGTATAAGACAGTTGTTCTCTAACTAGTACAATTGGGGCTGCAACACCCCTAACACAAGCAGTATCTTTGAAATCTGTGTAACACAGGTGGACACCATATATACAAATAACATCACTGTATAAGACAGTTGTTCTTTATATAAGCAGGGAATAATATACTCTCTGAAGCTGTATGTTTTCATGCATAGATACCCCAATAATATTGACAGCCAATGTGAGAGGCTCTCAATATATCAGAAATAGATTCTAAGAGGATCAGATCTGTGAGTATATCCACAGATGACCTATAGTCACCATAAATAACAAAAGTGAGGAACTTGAAGTTTCACCTTATATACGATCCCAAAGTGTTTGGAATTCAAAACAATAGACACAGACATCTTAGATTCAAATAGTGGTCGACATTATATGTATGTACCGACACTGTTGATGTTGACAGTGGCCGAATAACATTGGATGGATGTAGAAACATTGATGGTGTCTGTACCAATATAGTAACCCCCGAATACTAAGACATACTTGCAAACACACGTGGACACGCTTTTTAAAATCTTTATTTACACATTTTCAATCTTTTGTTTAGATTCACTTACCTGTTTGTCTGTGATTTTAATTCTATGTTTCACTGTAGTTGGGAATGAATTAATCATATTCATATTTTAATACATATCTAATAAAGGCTATTTTTTAGAATTAATAAATTTTTCTGTGCGTCGACAATACAGAATCCCCTCTTCTTTTTCTCCTAAACAGACACAGAGGTAGCCACAGCCGTGAACTACCGTACTGTACTGTGTCTGCTGCTAATATAGACTGGTTGATAAAGAGATGTCTATGTAACTATGTATGTATAAAGAAGAAAGAAAAAAAAAACACGGTTAGGTGGTATACAATTATGGACGGACTGCCTGCCGAGTGCAGACACAGAGGTAGCCACAGCCGTGAACTACCGTACTGTACTGTGTCTGCTGCTAATAATATAGACTGGTTGATAAAGAGATGTCGTAGTAGTATGTATGTATAAAGAAGAAAGAAAAAAAAACCACGGTTAGGTGGTATACAATTATGGACGGACTGCCTGCCGAGTGCAGACACAGAGGTAGCCACAGCCGTGAACTACCGTACTGTACTGTGTCTGCTGCTAATATAGACTGGTTGATAAAGAGATGTCTATGTAACTATGTATGTATAAAGAAGAAAGAAAAAAAAACCACGGTTAGGTGGTATACAATTATGGACGGACTGCCTGCCGAGTGCAGACACAGAGGTAGCCACAGCCGTGAACTACCGTACTGTACTGTGTCTGCTGCTAATATAGACTGGTTGATAAAGAGATGTCTATGTAACTATGTATGTATAAAGAAGAAAGAAAAAAAAACCACGGTTAGGTGGTATACAATTATGGACGGACTGCCTGCCGAGTGCAGACACAGAGGTAGCCACAGCCGTGAACTACCGTACTGTACTGTGTCTGCTGCTAATATAGACTGGTTGATAAAGAGATGTCGTAGTAGTATGTATGTATAAAGAAGAAAAAAAAACCACGGTTAGGTGGTATACAATTATGGACGGACTGCCTGCCGAGTGCAGACACAGAGGTAGCCACAGCCGTGAACTACCGTACTGTGTCTGCTGCGACTGGATGATAAATGATATAAAAAATATATATATATCACTACTGCAGCCGGACAGGTATATATTATATATTATATAATGACGGACCTGCTGGACACTGTCTGTCAGCAGAATGAGTTTTATTTTTATAGAATAAAAAAAACAACAACACACAAGTGAAGTCACACGACGAGTGTTTAACTTTTTCAGGCAATCACAATATAAGTATACTACTAACTATACTGGTGGTCAGTGTGGTCAGGTCACTGGTCAGTCACACTGGCAGTGGCACTCCTGCAGCAAAAGTGTGCACTGTTTAATTTTAATATAATATTATGTACTCCTGGCTCCTGCTATAACCTATAACTGGCACTGCAGTGCTCCCCAGTCTCCCCCACAATTATAAGCTGTGTGAGCTGAGCAGTCAGACAGATATATAATATATATAGATGATGCAGCACACTGGGCTGAGCCTGAGCAGTGCACACAGATATGGTATGTGACTGAATCACTGTGTGTATCGCTTTTTTCAGGCAGAGAACGGATATATTAAATAAACTGCACTGTCTGGTGGTCACTCACTATATAATATGATGTACTCCTGGCTCCTGCTATAACCTATAACTGGCACTGCAGTGCTCCCCAGTCTCCCCCACAATTATAAGCTGTGTGAGCTGAGCAGTCAGACAGATATATAATATATATAGATGATGCAGCACACTGGGCTGAGCCTGAGCAGTGCACACAGATATGGTATGTGACTGAGTCACTGTGTGTATCGCTTTTTTCAGGCAGAGAACGGATATATTAAATAAACTGCACTGTCTGGTGGTCACTCACTAGTAAACTCTCTGCACTCTCTACACTTCTACAGTACTCCTCCTAGTCCTAAGCTCCAGTAAATCTCTCTCTCTTATAATCTAAATGGAGAGGACGCCAGCCACGTCCTCTCCCTATCAATCTCAATGCACGTGTGAAAATGGCGGCGACGCGCGGCTCCTTATATAGAATCCGAGTCTCGCGATAGAATCCGAGCCGCGCGAGAATCCGACAGCGTCATGATGACGTTCGGGCGCGCTCGGGTTAACCGAGCAAGGCGGGAAGATCCGAGTCGCTCGGATCCGTGTAAAAAAAGCTGAAGTTCGGGCGGGTTCGGATTCCGAGGAACCGAACCCGCTCATCTCTAGTTAGAGGCTGGAGTAGTGGAAAGTGGTTTGGAAACCACTTACATGTGTAATGTCATTATTAGATAATGTAATATTTTTTAACAAAATACCACTATTTCTTTGATAATTTTTAGTTTGTATTTGTACCGTGACACCACACTGCAGTGTAATTTTTAAAAATATTTATACATTTGGTTTGGCTCATATAGTGGTAATGTGTGTTTGGAGTGCCACATCACAGAGCAATTTTTATATTGCATCTGTAATATTTTGCCTTTCAATACAAAATGAAGATGTGTGTGTTTTTGGTTGGTAATCTTTTTTTTTTTTTCTTGTGGCCTATGTGAGTGTCCTGTACATGTTTTCCTGTGTTGATTTTTCCATAGTGCATATGTCTATTGGACAATGTTTATGGTTTTATGTATTGTATTTTTTGTTTCCGGTCCTTATATTTTTATTAAAAATAAAGCAATCATTTCTTAAAGAATTTTTTTTTTATAAGCATAATGGGTGGATGTATCAACAATAGCATGAATATTTTTTTTATTTTTTTTATACAGTGTTTGAAAAAAGCAGTACTACTCGTCGGCCAGTAACTCCTATCACATCTGATGATGATGACGCTGCGGAAGCAGGTAAAGTGTCCATTGTAGTATAGGGTATGTTTGTAAAGGAATGGCCATAACAAAATTGCACTTTCATTAATAGGTCCATCAAAAGAAGTATGGAGCAGCAGAAGTGGGACTTCTGTAAGACATCACCACAAAAAACCTGTGGCCGAAAAGAAAGCAAGGTCATATGTCCAGGGCCAACCACAGCAGGCTACCCCGCCACGAAGATTATCGTCCGTATGTTCCATCCCCCCACTCCAAATTTTGGACACACCTCCAAGATGTCATCCACACTCCCCTCATCTTGATTGTGAGTATCAAACTGAAATAAATGTAAACAATTTCTGAACGTAATCCAACTTTTTCTTAACCGCATTAAGTCAAAACACATCAAAAACTTAGATACTTACCGCAGTAAGTAAACCCTGAAATGGAATCCAAGCTAAATGGCCTTGTCCACATCCAGTAAAGATATGTATGTCCACTTGAGCCATACAGTATCACATTGTGTGTAAGATGCTGCAACAAAAATTAATGTTTTTTTTAAGAAAAAAGTAAGGTTGTTTTCCAAAGTTCACATGTGTGTTTGAGGTAACATTGCAAAATACATATAAAAACATTACTATGTTTGTTTGTTCAAAGCTATAAGGTAACACATTATGGATTCCAATGTGTTTTTATGGTGGAGTATGTGTGAGCTACAATAAAACTAAAGTGTTTGCTTTCACAATTAAGTAACCAGACACATTTGCCACAAACAGGCATATGTATGTATTTAAGTTATGAGTGATGATGTTGCTAGGCAGAATATTTGAAAGCAACAGTGAATGACATGTGTTCCATGTGTAGTGATTTGTTTACATTTCTCAAACATATGGATAGCTAACAGAGATTTGTTTAACATTTCAGGTTCTAGTCCTGACAACAGCATCCCTCCGCAACAACAGCAACACAGTGACATGGAGGAGACAAAAATCTTACAAATGCAGCCATTAAGCCAAGGAATTAGCCCCCCAGCACCTGTGAGTACACCACCACAGCAAAGCACACCACCACAACACAGCCCAACAACACCAGTAACACAAGGCCCTGATCAGGTGTTTTGGACCATTTGGGCTAGACAGCAGGCCACTAATGAAGATTGCCTGCGTAGGCAGACACAAATGTTTGCAAGCCTACCATGTCACCTCAGAAGAATATCAATAAATCTGAGTTGACAAAATGAACAAACAACCAGAATTGGCAATACCATGGAACTCATGCATACAGACATTACACAGGTCATGGGCAACTTACAGCACATATTGGAAGAACAGCACAGACTAATGTAAGAACAGCACAGACTAATGGAAGAACAGCACAGACAACAGCAAAGTTATATGAACATTTTTCAAAACAATCAAAAGATTAATGAAAGTTTATTCCGAATTGTAGACAATCAAAATGCTGCTACACGTGAACTCAATGCCACCCTCACTAACCTGAATGAAACACTCAGATCCATGCACCATCAGCAAACAAGCAGCAGTTCTGGTATGACTACTCCAAATATCATGCCAGTCTCATCACCACCAAGACGCTCCACCAGAGCACGACAACATGACAGTGCTAAAGGCAAAGGGCAGGACAAGCAGCCACCCAAAAAAACGTGAAAAAAAACCAAATTAGACATTTCTGATAACTAACTCTAAATAGTTAGTAAGTGTATGTTTGGCAAAATATATATAACACTTAGCTCCTTGACAATTTATACAACATCATTAATTATAAGTGGTACAAACAACAACATAAAATTTGTACGCACATTTCTTCTTTACAATTTTTTTTTTGTATTGGAGGAGGGAAATGTTGATGGAGCCGCACATACATGTTAGCAGGAAGTAACCAGACCACTTGATTTTTTTCTAATCATTACTCTTTCTAGATTCCAATCATTCTCATATCCTGCAGACAATCCAAATTACAATGTTATT
This sequence comes from Pseudophryne corroboree, assembly GCF_028390025.1. Taxonomy (NCBI): domain Eukaryota; kingdom Metazoa; phylum Chordata; class Amphibia; order Anura; family Myobatrachidae; genus Pseudophryne; species Pseudophryne corroboree. Next base: position 226,300,620 of record NC_086451.1, on the reverse strand, counting down.
GATAACTATTTTACCTTTCTTCTCTATACAACATTACAAGAAGAACACAATTGAGTTGCGTAAAAAGCTTTTAATATGTTGGCATTGAATATTTTTTAAAAACATAGACAAAATGAATGTCATTATTGTTGGGACATGTTTGTGTGTGTTAAAAATTAGTAAGAATGTTATTACACATGATGCAGAAACAAATAAGAACTTTTTAACCAAAAAACAAAGAATGTGTATAATAATGTATATATGTGGCAAACTGTGTATTTACTTACACATCAGCAAGTTTACTGCAGCAAACATTAGGAAATAAATTATTTTTGATTACAGTAAGTTTGTGTCCCTTAAATATGATGGAGCATCACACATAGGGACACATGTATTCCTCAAGGCTAACATATTATATGTTGAGTAGTGTTTTTTTGGAACACAGGTTGTCAAGCTTGGCCCTCAGGACCCCACACAGTGCATGTTTTGCAGGTCTACTCACAGAATCACAAGTGACATCATTAGCTCCACCTGTGAACCTATTAACATATGTCTTTGAGTAATTCATACACCTGTGCTTCTACTGGGTTACGTGAAAAACATGCACTGTGTGTGGTCCTGAGGGCCGAGTTTGTGAACCTGTGCATTAGGACGTTACACACAATGATAAAGTAAAATACTAAATGGATTATGTGTGCTTGTAATAAATTAGCACTGCAAGTTTACATACACTAATCCAGACTTAATGCATGCCACTCATAATCTGTTGTTTTGAGTTTTAAAATACACACAATACACATGCGACATTTGTTTTGCATAAAGCGAGGGTATGTTTGTATGTGTCAAGGAGACAGACACATTCTGAGTAATGGTTTTGCCAATAAAAATGGCAAAACATCTATTTATGATTACACAACAAATGAAATAAGCAAAACAAACTTACCTTAGAAATAGCGAGTGATGAGCTCTTGCCTAATCTGTACTCCAAGTATCACCAGATGTCTCTGATTCATCTGCTTGCTGGCTGCTTTCTTCCTCCTCCTCCTCCTCAACATGTGGCAGATGTTGTTGCAAACACATGTTATGAAGAAAGCAGCAGCAGAACACAATTTGAGTCACCTTGGAGGGACTATACAACAAAAGGCCACAAGACTTATCCTGACACCGAAACCTAGATTTCAGCACACCAAAACATCTTTCTATCACATTCCGCGTGGACTTATGTGCATGATTGTAATTGTGTTCAGCAGGGGTATCAGGTCGGGACAATGGAGTTAGAAGCCAAGAGAAACAGCCATATCCTCCATCACCTAAAAGACAGATATAGTAACGTGATTCATGTTAAGATACAGCAACACATAAGTAACACACTGTGGGGCAGATGTATTAACCTGTAGAAGGCATAAGGAAGTGATAAACCAGTGATATGTGCAAGGTAATAAAGGCAGCAGACAATCTGTTCCTAAATGTTCATTTACATATTGGAGCTGATTGGCTGGTGCCTTTATCACCTTCCACATATCACTGGTTTCTCACTTCCTTATGCCTTCTACAGGTTAATACATCTGCACCTGTATTTGGACAAAGTATACGCAGGCCTACACATATCAAAATACATACCCAGCAGCCATCCATCTGGCATTTGTCCATCCTCAAACTTATCAAAGAGGGAAGACAGACTGAGGATGAAGGAGTCATGGCAGCCCCCAGGGTAACCAGCAACAACACTCATTATTTTGAGATTTGCATCACAAACCACCTGCACATTTGTGGAGTGTTCGAAATGGCGATTTGTATATATGTGCTGCCTGCCCCTAGGTGGTCTCAGCTGAATGTGTGTGCAATCTATGGCTCCAAGCACATTGGGCATGCCAGCCAGCTCATAGAAATCTACCCTGACGGCATGCCACTGAGACTCCTGGGTAGGGAAGCAGATTGAGGCCTTGATGTGGGGCTGCAAGACAGCCAACACCTGTGTGTATATTTTAAAGAACAATAAACATGAGATTTTATGACAGAACTGGCCACCGAGAAATTACTACAAACAAAAAACAGAAGAGGTAGTTAGGTATACATCACCTGTGTTAAGATTCTGGAAAATGAGGGCTGTGAGATTCCTATGACATCCCCAGACACAGCCTGAAAGCTGCCAGTAGCCATAAAGTGCAACACAGCCAGGAGTTTGTGCAGGCCTGAGACAGAGCGAGAGCATGCTGTCTCAGGGTCTAGGCCCAGTTTGACAAGGTCATACAGACGGAAAATGTTTTTACGATTTAGACGGAACATCTGTATGACCTTATCATCGGACAATGCGTTCAAGTTTAAATGCCCCCTAAAAAAACGAGGCCTGCGCAGCCTCCGCGGAACCTGTACAACCTGCTGACCATGTTCAGTTTCTTGGCCCTGGGTACTTACAGGCTGATGTCTGAGTCTGAGGAATCCCACAGCACACAAAAGATCACTGGCCAACAGTCCTGCTGCCATTTCTGAGTGTAGGTGTATTGAAATGGGCCTAACATCCTTTTATAGGCATCCTAATTCAGGTGTGATTGATTTTTGAGTTGCAACACATGTAAACACGATTGAAAAAAGCAGGTCTATTTTTTTGCCGATTTTTTTTACCGATTCGCAAAAAAATCCGACCGCAATTGAGCACTCAGAAACTAACACCCAAATACGAATGAATAGTGAATTCCCGTATTGTATGAAATAACAGCCGCGTTTGACCGATGGTCTATTCATTCGTACTTCTGAACTTTGCAAATCAAACCATTAGGAATAGTCCAAACACTGCCGAGATTGGTGCTTAGTGAATTCCCGGATTGGGACTTAGAAAAAAAAACACAAATCGGTCAAACTCGAATTCTTAGTAAATATTGGCCCTGGTGTTTTTTCTTCAAAGTGTCATCTCGGGAATTTACTAAACTCAAATCTCGGCAGTGATGAGGGCATTTGTATTTTTTTGGAAGTCCAAGAAAAAAAATACGAATGAATACACCATCGGTCAAATACGACTGTTTTTTGATACAACTCGGTAATTTACTAAAAAGTGTATTTCACAAACACTGCCGGCAATAGCCAAACACTGCCGTGAAAAAATACAAATCGTAAAAAATGCAGATTTAAAACAGACCTGCTTTTTTTTACCGTGTTCTGATAGGCATGCACGGATCCATGAGATCCGTGCATGTTTATCAGTGGGAAGGGGTGGGAAAGTGTAGTATTTTCTGGAAAAAAATGCGTGGGGTCCCCCCTCCTAAGCAAAACCAGCCTCGGGCTCTTTGAGACGGTCCTGGTTGAAAAAATATGGGGGGAACAATGTCAGGGGTTCCCCCATATTTCAACAACCAGCACCGGGCTCTGCGCCTGGTCCTGGTTCCAAAAATACGGGGGACAAAAAGCGTAGGGGTCCCCCGTATTTTTGAAACCAGCACCGGGCTCCACTAGCCAGGTACATAATGCCACAGCCGGGGGACACTTTATACTGGTCCCTGCGGCCCTGGCATTACATACCCAACTAGTCACCCCTGTCCAGGGTACCCTGGAGGAGTGGGAACCCCTTAAATCAAGGGGTCCCCCCTTCAGCCACCCAAGGGCCAGGGGTGAAGCCCGAGGCTGTCCCCCCCATCCAAGGGCGGCGGTTTTCCACCGCATGCTGGTACTTGTGGTTCTCCAAGTACCAGCTTGTGGGGAGGCTTGCTTGGATTTGTAGTACTGCTACTAAAAACAATATTCACATTTTTTTCACAAGGCAATCAGCCCCCCATCCGCCGCCCTTGGATGGGGGGGGGCAGCCTCGGGCTTCACCCCTGGCCCTTGGGTGGCTGGAGGGGGGACCCCTTGACTTAAGGGGTTCCCACTCCTCCAGGGTACCCCGGCCAGGGGTGACTAGTTGGGTATGTAATGCCAGGGCCGCAGGGACCAGTATAAATGTGTCCCCCGGCTGTGGCATTATGTACCTGGCTACTGGAGCCCGGTGCTGGTTTCAAAAATACGGGGGACCCCTACGCTTTTTGACCCCCGTATTTTTGGAGCCAGGACCAGGCGCAGAGCCCGGTGCTGGTTTATGAAATATGGGGAACCCCTGTCATTTACCCCCCCATATTTTGTCAACCAGGACCGGCTCAAAGAGCCCAAGGCTGGTTTTGCTTAGGGGGGGACCCCACACATTTTTATTTAGATTTGTAACAATGTTCTTTTTTTTTATGAAAGGTCCACAATAAAGCCCTGCACGGATCTCACAGATCCGGCCGAGATTCATTGTGTTAATGTCGGCAGTGTTTTACTATTCACTCCCGTAAAACACTGCCAAAAAACACGAATGACATCGACATGGGAAAACACGAAAATGCAGAATACGACAGCTTAGTAAATTAGTCGTAATAAATTCAAAAAGTTGCAAATTTACACTTGCGATGTCATTCGTGTTTGAACTTTAACCTCATTCAGAAAAATACGAATTTTAGTAAATATACCCCCTAGATGGGCCAGGTGTTTGTGCTGCACACTTTTGTCGCTTAGCTTAGTCATAGAGCTACCTCATTGCCCTCTTACTTCTTGGTACATATGGGACAGCTACTTCTTGGCATGATGTGCTATTTGGGGACTATTTTTTTTAAAAGTGCCATCCTATCTGACATTTCCGTATATGTCCAGTGGTACTGCCATTTGATATAATTCCCGTGATACTGTCTTGTAATTCTAGTGATTTTGTCATTTTCTTCCAGTGATTTGGACCAATAAATAATACCATTGATTAGAACGAATAATTCCTGTGATATTGAGGTGTTTGTGTAGTTTAGCTTAGCCATCCAGCGACCGCCATCCAGCGACCTTGTGCAGCTCTTTTTTTCTTTGCATCATGTGCTGTTTGGGGACTATTTTTTTAAGTGCCATCCTGTCTGACACTGCAGTGCCACTCCTAGATGGGCCAGGTGTTTGTGCCGCCCTCTTGGGTCGCTTAGCTTAGTCATCCAGCGACCTTGGTGCAAATTTTAGGACTAAAAATAATATTGTGAGGTGTGAGGTGTTCAGAATAGACTGGAAATTAGAGGAAATTATGGTTATTGAGGTTAATAATACTATAGGATCAAAATTACCCCCAAATTCTAAGATTTTAGCTGTTTTTGAGGTTTTTTAAAAAATCACCTGAATCCAAAACACATCCGAATCCAAAACCCAAAAGGGTGGTTTTGCCAAACGCGTCCGAATCCAAAACACGACCGCGGACCCGAATCCAAAACCAAAACACAAACACGAAAAATGCCCGCTGCACATCTCTGTGGGAGACCTGGACTTGGCAACATCTCATGAGGTCTCTTTTGTGAGGTAGGATGCTTGGTATGCAAACCCTGAAATCATCCTCCAATTTTAATGTTTGAAGCTGCAACCTGTTCTTGTTCTTCATTGTGGCATCACCAAACAGTCTTCTCTTACAATTACTCCTTCTGTGAGGAGGAAGACACTGGAGAGAGTATGAGATCTGGCTCCAGGACCCCCTCCATTCCCACCCCTAGCAGTGCCCATGCAACTCATTCATCTTGATGGGCATCTGTGGAGCTGACACAGATATAGCGGGAAAGCCCAGCCCCCCGTCTTTCTGCAGAGTACAGGAGGCGGGCTGGGGAGAAACTCCTCCAGTGTCAGCTCTGCAGCTCCAGCACACTTGTGCACTAGTGCACACTGGTTGAAAACCGCTGCCACAGAGCATGCTTGCGAGCTGGAGATAGACAGGAAAACAAAGCAAATCCCCACAAAAAATAGAATACGTCATCCTCAGAATAAGAAGCATATCAATATGCATATCTATAATGGGTGCAAGACATGGGCCCTTGGGTACGGGGGGCCCACACCACACACCTTGTACCAATATATTTTACAGTATTTACCCCTCCTGAGTCTCATGGTGGTGGCCGGCGCTGCAGACATAAATCACTGGTAAATGGCTGCCGTGGCCATTTCCCCGGTGAGTTGCAGATGCACAATAGAGATGTCCCCATGCACGGGCACTATTTTGGTGGAGACCTGTGTAGACTTGGCATAAAGCCAGAGTCTACTCGCTGCCAAAGAGGAGAGGGCCTGCAATCACCGTAAATGCAGTACACTGCTGTACTACTCTATAGCATACTTGCCTACTTTAGAAAACTATTTTCAGGGAGATTCCAGGTGCTACCATAATGTCTCCGCAGCGCGCCGTTGAGGGTGTGCCATGCTGCGCCCATAAGGGCGTGTCTAGCTCTACCTATGGGCGTATTTATTGCCACTCAGGGGTGTGTCCCGCAATGGCAGGTAAAACTACAGTACTAAAAGCGGCAAAAAATAAAAAGAGAGTAATAATATACTGTAGGCAGGAGCGGATTGGCCCACCAGGACACCATGACAGATTCCGATGGGCCGGTCCCATATACCTCTCAGCCAGGCGATTCACCCTTAGGCTGGGCTGGCTCACACTGCTTCCATTACTTGCGGTTCACTGGAACGAAATCCAGAAGTTAGGCTAGCGGGCACTTCCAAGTGTCGCTAGCTGTGAAAAGTGGTGAAGCTGTTCTACCAATGGGGGACCTGGAGAAAGTTAACCAGCCCACCAGCATCCTCTCCCTGGCCCCGGCCAAAGGTCTCTTCAACGAGCAGCATAGCGATGGTCGGAGCCGGGTTCACTACACCTGCCGCCACCCTAGCTCCCGCACTGACACTGTACTGGCCAGAGCGGTGACTGGGCACTGAAGGGGACCCGGCAAAGAGGTTATTTTTAATTACATTATTTGCATTATCATGATGGTGTAAGGGATAGGGCGTCCCCGGTCACAGTGTATGGTTTGGGGACTGGACAGGAGCAGGATGTACCTTGTTCTCAGGATGCCAGCTGATCAGGCTGCACTCACAGCTAGCCCTGGACAATCTCTAATGCAAACTCCTTCATCCCTATAGCTGCCCAATGTCTGCCCATGATTATGGGCCTATTTATGTAACGCGGTGTCTACGTATGTAATGCGGTGTCTACATATGTAATGTGGTGGCTACGTATGTAATGCAGTGGCTACACATGTAATGTGGTGGCTATATATGTAATGTGGTGCTATTTGTGTAATGAGGTGCTATACGTGTAGTGCGGTGCTATACCTGTAATGTGGTGCTATTCGTGTTATGTGGTGCTATTTGTGTAATGCAGTGTTATACGTGTAGTGCGGTGCTATACATGTAATGTGGTGCTATTCGTGTAATGTGGTGCTATTCATGTAACAATGTGGTGGCTATGTATGTAGGGCAGATTGGCCAATGGGACAGATTCCGCTGCGCTGGTCCCCAGTGTCTGTGTTTCACTACTTGTGTGTACTCTCTCTCTGTACTGTGCTGTATGTAGTGTGTGCTCCCTCCCTGTACTGTGCTGTATGTAGTGTGTTCTCCCTCCCTATACTGTGCTGTATGTAGTGTGTTCTCCCTCCCTGTACTGTGCTGTATGTAGTGTATGCTCCCTCCCTGTACTGTGCTGTATGTAGTGTGTGCTCCCCCTCCCTGTACTGTGCTGTATGTAGTGTGTGCTCCCCCTCCCTGTACTGTGCTGTATGTAGTGTGTGCTCCCCCTCCCTGTACTGTATGTAGTGTGTGCTCCCTCCCTGTACTGTATGTAGTGTGTGCTCCCCCTCCCTGTACTGTATGTAGTGTGTGCTCCCTCCCTGTACTGTGCTGTATGTAGTATGTGCTCCCTCCCTGTACTGTGCTGTATGTAGTGTATGCTCCCTCCCTGTACTGTATGTAGTGTGCGCTCCCTCCCTGTACTATGCTGTATGTAGTGTGTGCTCCCTCCCTGTACTGTGCTGTATGTAGTGTGTGCTCCCCCTTCCTGTACTGTGCTGTATGCAGTGTGTGCTCCCTCCCTGTACTGTGCTGTATGTAGTGTGTGCTCCCTTCCTGTACTGTGCTGTATGTAGTGTGTGCTCCCCCTCCCTGTACTGTGCTGTATGTAGTGTGTGCTCCCTCCCTGTACTGTGCTGTATGTAGTGTGTGCTCCCTCCCTGTACTGTGCTGTATGTAGTGTGTGCTCCCCCTCCCTGTACTGTGCTGTATGTAGTGTGTGCTCCCCCTCCCTGTACTGTGCTGTATGAAGTGTGTGCTCCCCCTCCCTGTACTGTGCTGTATGTAGTGTGTGCTCCCTCCCTGTACTGTGCTGTGTGTAGTGTGTTCTCCCTCCCTGTACTGTGCTGTATGTAGTGTGTGCTCCCCCTCCATTTACTTTGAAACATATAAGGTAAAAAAAAAGTGGTTTGTAGAATGAAAAATCAATAAAATCAGAAGTAGATTAAAGGCATGACTGCATTGTCAGTAGACACTGAAAGTGGGCATATCAGTCCTTGTATATTCATTCAGACATACAGATGTACATCAGGGAAGGGCATTGTAGCAACATATGCATAAAGTCGCAGGTAAACATTAGCCTAACGTAAAGCAAAGGAGGCCCCAATTGTGTCTATCTCCGAATCCGGACCGCTGAGGAGTGACCCCGCCCTCTTGACTGGCCCCTCCCCTAAACAGACTCCGCACACATTAGGGCTGCTTCCATAAATTTCCCGGGCTGGTTTTCGATCCCAATCCGCCCCTGACTGTAGGTGCACTTTATAGTACTAGTGCAGGATTGTGTATATCTATCTATCTATCTATCTATCTATCTATCTATCTATCTATCTATCTATCTATCTATCTATCTATCTATCTATCTATCTATCTATCTATCTATCTATCTTTCTATCTATCTATCTATCTATCTATCTATCTATCTATCTATCTATCTATCTATCTATCTATCTATCTGTCTTTCTATCTACACACACACACCAGAGGCGTAACTAGCATGGGGCGAGCAGGGTGCGTGCCCTGGGCGCCGTGGCAGCCCCAGCAGAGGGGGGCACCACCGGCACCTGCACGGCCCGCTCGCCTCCTTGCGAACACCACCGCCGGAGCTCTGCCCTCCATGGTCACGGTGCCGCCGCCGCCGAGCAGTCCCTCATCGGCTCTCGCTGCTGACCGGGGACAACTCGCTAGCCACTGTTGGTGATCACTCACCATGGAGGTAGCGGCGGAAGTAAGCCGGCGGCAGGGGCGGGCGGTATTCTTTCTCAACTCAGTGATTGTGTGAGGCCGGAAGCCACGCATGTGACCTGAAATACACCTCCGGTCCTCCGCAGCCGCTGCTCTCAGCTCCTACTGTGGCTCCTCCTGCTGCCTCCACGGCTCACCCATACTCCAGTATATGAGGAATGTCTACAACATGCGGCCGGTGAGTAAGGGGGGGGGGCATGTAACTGGCACTGAGTGGGGCCTGGCACTGTGGGGCATGTAACTGGCACTGTGGGGCATGTAACTGGCACTGTGGGGCAATGTATCTGGCACTGTGGGGCAATGTATCTGGCACTGTGGGGCAATGTATCCGGCACTGTGGGGCATGTATCTGGCACTGCGGGGCAATGTATCCGGCACTGTGGGGCATGTATCTGGCACTGTGGGGCATGTAACTGGCACTGTGGGGTAATGTAACTGGCACTGTGGGGCATGTATCTGGCACTGAGTGGGGCATGTGTCTGGCACTGTGGGGCAATGTATCTGGCACTGTGGGGCATGTATCCGGCACTGTGGGGCAATGTAACTGGCACTGTGGGGCAATGTAACTGGCACTGTGGGGCAATGTATCCGGCACTGTGGGGCATGTATCCGGCACTGTGGGGCAATGTAACTGGCACTGTGGGGCAATGTAACTGGTACTGAGTGGGGCATGTATCCGGCACTGTGGGGCAATGTATCCAGCACTGTGGGGCATGTATCCGGCACTGTGGGGCAATGTAACTGGCACTGTGGGGCAATGTAACTGGCACTGAGTGGGGCATGTATCTGGCACTGTGGGGCACTGTATCCGGCACTGTGGGGCAATGTATCCGGCACTGTGGGGCATGTATCCGGCACTGTGGGGCAATGTAACTGGCACTGTGGGGCATGTATCCGGCACTGTGGGGCAATGTAACTGGCACTGTGGGCCATTTTCAGTGGCCACACCGCTTCTGGAGTGTGGCCACACCCCTTCTGGGTGTGTGGCCACACCCATTTTTTGGCACGCGCGCCTTAGGCGCACACACGTGCTTCTTTTTGTGTGTTTTTTCTTTTGGGGGGGGTTCCATCTTGCCCTGGGCTCCGAAAACCCTAGTTACGCCTCTGACACACACACACACACACACACACACACACACACACACACACACACACACACACACACACACATACATTACAACTAGTACAGACAGCGCCATAATACATTACATTATAAACAGCACCCACTCACCCATATTACACCTGGTACACACAGCACCATGTTATATTGTGTTATACACAACCTCACCCCCATTTAACACCCAGTACACAATGCACCATATTACATAATACACAGCCCCCCTCCCCCATATTACACCCAGTACACACAGCACCATGTATATTGTATTATACACAACCCCCCCTCAAATTCCACACAGTACACACAGCACCATATTATATAATACACTACCCCCTCCTGCATATTACACCCAGTACACACAGCCCCCTCCCCCATATTGCACACTCTACACACGGCACCATATATACTGTATACACAACCCCCCTCATATTACACAGAGCAACATTTTACATAATACACAGCCACCCTCCCCATAATACACACATTGCACACAGCACCTTATTAAATTACACCAATGCCGTAACTAGACATTTTAGCGCTGTGTGCAAGAAACAGCATCGGCGCACCCCCCATAGCTAAAATATGTCCAGTGTTCATCAGAGGGGTGAGGCAAAAAAAATTGGGTGTGGCTTCATGGGGAAGGGGCGTGTACCAATTCACATTAAACCACGCCGTAGTGACACTAGCACACATTGCGCCAGGTAGAGCACTTATACACATTGCACCAGGTTGAGCCCCTTATACATGTTACACCAGGTAGAGCATGTTATACACATTATGCCACGTAGAGCACATTATACACATTATGCCAGGTAGAGCCCTTATATACATTACACGATGTAGGGCCTATTACACACATTACACCAGGTAGAGCACATTATACACATTATGACAGTTAGAGCGTATATTAGACATTACAGCAGGTACAGCACATTATACACATTATGCTAGGCAGAGCACATTAACACATTACGCCAGGTATAGTCTCATATACACATTACGCCAAGAAGAGCCCCTTATATACATTACGCCAGGTAGAGCCTCTTACATACTCCCCCTTACCTTTAGGGTGTACTGTAGTGTAGTGTAGTGTAGTGTAGTGTAGTGTACAGTACTGTAGTGTAGTGTACGTAGTGTAGTGTGAGTGTAGATACTTACATTATTTTCTCCCTTCTGCGCTGCTGGTGGCTCCTGCCCCGGAACTCCCTCTGTACATTGTCTGCAGGAGGTGGGAGTGCCGCACACAGGGGAGAGAGTTAGACGCGGCCAGCGCTGACTAATGCTCACTAATGGTGCATCCAGTATTCAGCAACCAGCAGGGCCATCAGCGCTCTACACAGGGGTGCGGGAGGAGAGACCGCATGGTCTGTCAGCGCTCTAAACAGGGGAGTGGGAGGAGCGGCTGCAGCGTCTGTCAATGCTCTACACAGGAGCAGGATGGAGCATCCGTCAGCGGAGCACACGGGGGCAATAGGTGGCGGGCGGCCAATCGGGTGTACAGTATGTGGAAGGTGCGACCACAGGCCAAATGCGTTGCGGGCAAAGCACCTTATGCCCACACCTAGTTACGGCTCTGGGGACACAGACGGGGGTGTAAATGTGAGTGGCTGGGAACAGGGATTAGTGAGGGGACGCGGAAGAAGGGGGTGAGGGGGTGTAAATGTAAATGGCTGGGGACAAGTATTCGTGAGGGACATGGGAGAAGGGGGTGTAAATGTGAGTGGCTGAGGACATCATTGTGTAAATCATTTACACACCTATCCAATACACAACATTTTTCACACTCATACCCATCCTCCTATCCCCTCCCCCTGTCTTCCCTCTCTCCTTTCCTTCACCCTCTATCCATTCTGTTCCTTGTGCCTTTTTCTGTTACCAACCCCCCCCCCCCTCCAGTTTCCCCCTTCTCTGAGCTGCCCTGTATCTTATCACATGCTGCACTTTACATACCCCCCACACTCCCTCCATCTTCCCTCTCTCCTTTTCTTCACCCTATATCCATTCTGTCCCTTCCGTTACCTTCACCCCCCCCCTCCAGTTTTCCCTTTCTATCTGCTGTTACTGTATGTATCAAATTTTTTTATATCATTCCCATCCCCCCCTTCCCCCACCGCTGCCCCGTTGAGCGCAGCACAACTATGTTTGATGTTAACTGACCTGCTGCCTGCAGCAGCGCCAGTCACTCTCCGTCCCCGCTCTTCTACATGTGAGTGCTTGTCTGTGCGCCTCGCTGAGACGCTGAGACCGGAAAGGGGGGAGCAGGTGGGGGTGGAGAGCGCTGGCGGGCAGCTGCAGCACTGCCCAGAGAACTGTACAGTATGTGTTATCATGTGCGGTGCGCATAGGAGCGGGCGGGCGCTGCTAGCAGCGGTGGCTGGGGGGGGGGGGGGGCAGCCGTAGCAGGCCTGGAGCAGGATGGGACAGCAGTGTGGCCCTGCGGGTGATGCCGGACGGTCCTCTGCCCTCAGCACATATGCGCTGTGTGCAAGGCACCGCCGGCACACCCCTAGTTACGGCTCTGAATTACACTATACAGATCCCTCACTCCCCCAAATCATCCCCAGTACATACAGCACCATATTACACTATACAGAGCCGACACTCACCCACATCATCCCCAGTACACAAAGCACCATATTACACTATACAGAGCCCCCACTCCCCCATATCACCCCAGTACACACAGCACCACATTACACTATACAGAGCCCCCACTCCCCCATATCATCCCCAGTACACACAGCACCATATTAAATTATACTACAGAGAGCCCCCATTCCCTCATATTACCCCAGTACACACAGCACCACATTACACTATATAGAGAGCCCCCACTCCCCCATATTACCCCCAGTACACATACCACTCACTTACTGTTGCTTTATTGCTACCTCCTGTGAAGATCAGGAGCAGGAGATGACCCCGAGACAGTGAGGTGGGGGGAGGCAGCTCGGGGCAGGCACGTATAGGAGCAAGAAGCGGAAAGCTGGGCTGATACACGCAGCCCACTCTATGTATGGTGGGCGGGGCCAACCACAGTAAAGCAAAGCCCTGGCTGCTGAGCCGGCTCATTTGCTTCACTGTACTGTACAGCTGCTCCGCTGATTATTCCCTGACACTGTCGCTGCTGAGCAAGCCTCCACACACACTGCCTCCTACACAGTGTGCACAGCACGACGGCCACCACTACCCACCACAACCACGCCGTGGCCAGCCGTGATGCCTCTCCTGCATGTGCACTGCAGCCTGGATGTTTGTGGAGGAAACACTATAATCCGGGAGGGTTGGTGAGGTTTGCGGGGAATGGGAGGTTCATTTAAAAATCGTGAGCCTCCCGGTAGGCAAGCCTGCTCTATAGGCCTACTAATCATTCCTATTTTTGAGTAAATAGGTTATGCATATTTGTATTTTGTCTAATAAACAGGAAAGTAGACTGATTTCCAAGATTAAAACTCCACCTACCATTTTGACATTCCAGTTTTGATAAATCTGGAAAATAGCAGGTTTGGAGAGGTGGGAGAGTGTTCACACTAAAGGAGTCATTTTTCAAAACTCACAGGCACAGATGCTAAAATGACACACAGTCTAATGAGTGCCATAATTAGCGGCTAAATGAGCTTCATAAACAGAAACAGCTTCTAATGACCACAAATTGTGTCCAAACAGGGCCTGTGTCTGTCCTCAGCAGGGGTCATTTATCAGCAATCTGTAAGTGATACCAGAAATCTACATGTGAACGTTAACCCTCTCATTGCTGGTACGCAGTTGGAAAAAAACAACATTATTTCCTTTTGTCTGCGACACCTCAATGCTTGGTTTGTGTTACAGAATACCCCGGATTTCTGTCATATAAAGGTGGTGAAGAATACAAGCTCAAGTAAAACATTATTAAGAAAGTGCAAATAAAGCCGAAAACATAAGGCCACAAAATTGTGCTCTTATCTGTTTTTTTTGGGCATTGCAAATGCAGGGCCTGATCCGGAGTCAGATGCAAGTGGAAATGTGGACGGGTCTCTCGGATATCTACATACTGAACATGCACCAAAGAAAGAGACACATGTGCAGGATCAGTTATATGAACATAGATGGAGTTTGCCAAAGAGTGCTGATTGATCTGTCCATTGACGAAGCAGACCTTATGTAAAATGGTTGTAACTGGGCAGTAACTGGGTGACAACAATAGACTGGACAAAAGACATAGGTATGATCCTTTTAATTATATACAAAGTCAGTTTGGGGGTGAGCTTTTGGGGCGTGGAGCTCCCTATATTGCTCTGGCTGGGCCACCTTGGGGCATCACCACCTTACATTTACTTTTAACACTTATATCACATTGTGTTTGTTTTATATTTATGCAGCTTTTTTCACACATTTTTTACACTTCTAACACTGCTCAGCTAAACTTCACATTCTAACACTTTACTGCTGTCCTCTTCTTCTTTTCTTTTACATTCAGCAGCCTCTTTCATTTGCTTAACACTGATCTTTCACTCCTATCCTTTTTCTGTGTGATGCCCTGGGGTGGTTTGGCTGGGGTGGTCTGGTGGTGCTCTGCGTCCCAGAGGTGAACCCCTATAGTGTTAGGGACCTGTCCGATGAGGTCACCGTGAAGCAGGTGGGCAGGCTCATATACTGGCCAATATATGCCAAGAACCTCAAATATTATATTATGGTTATAATAATTTTAATGGTGTATGGTGCACCTGCACCCTTTGTTCATATGTTGTAGTATTACAGTACTTAGTCCCAGCAAGGTAGCACATCCCATTAAAATAAGCTAGGGTGTGCGGTCCAGGCCCCGTTTCCATATAGTCTATATTATGTGTGTGTATACACACCTGAGGGATTGGGACAGCCCTCATCTCTGGATTAGCACCCCACCTACTGCCTCTCAGGCTTTAAACAGGGAACTAGCACATTCTGACTGCACAAAAGACATAGGTATGATCCTTTTAATTATATACAAAATCAGTTTGGGGGTGAGCTTTTGGGGCGTGGAGCTCCCTATATTGCTCTGGCTGGGCCACCTTGGGGCATCACCACCTTACATTTACTTTTAACACTTATATCACATTGTGTTTGTTTTATATTTATGTAGCTTTTTCCCATATTTTTTACACTTATAACACTGCTCAGCTAAACTTCACATTCTAACACTCTGATACTTTACTGCTGTCCTCTTCTTTTCTTTTACATTCAGCAGCCTCTTTCATTTGCTTAACACTGATCTTTCACTCCTATCCTTTTTCTGTGTGATGCCCTGGGGTGGTTTGGCTGGGGTGGTCTGGGGGTGCTCTGCATCCCAGAGGTGAACCCCTATAGTGTTAGGGACCTGTCCGATGAGGTCACCGTGAAGCAGGTGGGCAGGCTCATATACTGGATAATATATGCCAAGAACCTCAAATATTATATTATGGTTATAATAATTTTAATGGTGTATGGTGCACCTGCACCCTTTGTTCCTATGTTGTAGTATTACAGTACTTAGTCCCAGCAAGGTAGCACATCCCATTATAATAAGCTAGGGTGTGCAGTCCAGGCCCTGTTTCCATATTGTTTATACAATCCATCTGCAGACCTGCTTGCAGATTCTACATCCAATCCATGCATAAGCTGGGAACCCATGTCCATTCCTCAGCAGATCAGACTCCAGATCAGACTGTTTGTACAATCCATCTGCAGACCTTCTTGCAGATTCTACAGCCATTCCTTGCACTTGTCCAATTTTTTTAGCAGACCAATCAGTGACCAATTCTGCTGCAAAAATTAATTTGGCTGTGGGAGAAGGGGGATTAATGAGTAAAATGTAATTAATTATAATGGTAAATGGGGGATGGAGAGAGCATTTTAATTTTCCATAAAAAAAAAAAAAGTATTAAAAAATATGGGCCCCCGAAAATGTCATAACCAGCCGCTGGCTCTTTAAGCCAGCACTGATCCAAAAAATACAAGGAACAAAACACTTAGGGGTCCTCCAAATTTTGCAAGGCATTAAGGACCCGCTGGTACCTATAGGCCCCCTGAAAAAAAAAAATATATATTAATGTTTTAATATTTTATTATACAGCACCTTCACTTGGGGGGCGAAGGCCTTTAAGCTCTTTTTCATGGCTGCCGCCTTCCCCTGGACTTCTCCGGCATCTTTACCTTGAGAGCGGCAGCTTTTAAGCTCTTTTGCATGACCATCACCCATCAAGGACCTCCCCGGTGTCCTCTCTTCAGGATCTCTTCACTGCTCCTCCTCTGCTGTCGGAAATGACAGCTGCTGGCTAATATTAGCTGGCACAAGGGGGTGGTGCGATGATGCGGCGAGCTATGATTTTTTTTTAACTGGATACCATGCCTGATGCTATTAAGTATGCCACGTGCTACCGAACTCTGCACAGGTAAAGTTTCATGCCCCACCACCTTGCTCCCCGCCACCATACTCTCCGCCGAGTCCTGAAGCAGCGGTGTATGGTGCTAGGATCTGTACGGATCCTGCACGGCTGATGGTGTGCTGGGCTGTCAGGACTGGAGATTGGTTGCCTGCTCCAGTCTCCGCAGCCTACACACTACAGTGTCAGTTGCCTAGACGGAGGTTGTGTCTCCTAATTTTTAAGCAGGTTTAAAACCAGGAGACCTGACAGGGGACCAGGATCGGGTGTGCGGTTCGGACGATGGAGGGTACACACTGGTCCAATGTCGAGCAAACCAGTCGGTCGGGAGTCGGATCTCCCAAGGATTGGACAACTGTGTACCCAGCTTACGTAAGTGTGTAGGCAATATACATTCTAAGCTCAACTGGGGAAGGTACTGATGTGAATGGGCAAATATTCTCTGTAAAGCGCTGCTGAATATATTATTCTTATCCTTTATTTATATGGAACCACAAGGATTCCGCAGTGCCCAAATAAAGAGTACATAAACAAATAAGCAAAACAGGAAAACAGTGACTTACAGATGAAGACAATATAGGACAGATACATGATACAAAAACATAGCTGCATCAGCAGATGAAACTGAACAAAGTAACAGGGTGGCAGAAAACCGCGGGATGTGGTGCCGTTGATCATGGTTTAAGTAAGAGAATGAAAATCACATGAGGGAAGAGGGATGGCTTGTGAGAGCTTACATTCTAGAGTAGGGGCAGACAGACAGAGGTGACACAGATAGGGCAGACAGTGAGCGTGGAACAGAAGGTTACATAAAAACATAGAAACATAGAATTTTACGGCATGTGAGAACCACTTGGCCCATCTGGTCTGCCCCTTTTTTTTATCCTTTGTCACAACTGAGGGCTGAGGCTGACCTGGGGAGGCATCAGTTGTAGGGGCTGGAGTGTAAGTGAACCGTGAAGGTAGAATAGGGTTCCTAGACATACAGGAGGTCTAGTTCCAACTGCCTGAAGGCGTGACCACGACAACGGAATTATAAAAATAAAAGTCAGTTTATTGAACACACAGTTTAGACACCTTGGTTATGTAATGACCTCAACAGTAGACGTGCAGAGATATATACAGTACAGTTCCTAGAAACGCAGGGGTAATACATGCTGTGGCTTTGCAGAACAAGATGTTAAAGTCCTTGCCAAATCCGGAGTTGGAAAGTCCGTATGCCACAGCTAACTGCTGAGGTAGGGAACGAGCTGGTACTGCCCAGCAGATGATACACAGAGGCTGGGGTAAACACAGGAGCACAGAAGTTGAAGTGGTACTTGGCAGTACTGCAGAAAATAACGGATGGAACCGGTGTGAACAAAAGGTGTACTGAACTCACCGCTGAAGTTTAGAGTCCGATGGTGAGCATTGATGGGAACTGTGGTTCGATGTTGTGTGGTCAGATATGCAGAGCGATATAGGGATACCGCTAGAGATGGAGAGTGGCACTGGAGATGATGTGAAGCACCGCTGTAGACTGATAGTGACACAGAGCACTGCTGGAAGCTGGAAGCGATGTGGATGAAACGATGGAAGCTGGAAGCCAGTGACAAATTCACTATGGAGGATAGAGAGCGATGCTGCAGACAATGGAAGAAGGAACGATACCAGGACACCGCTGGAAGCTGGAAGCGGAGCAGGAGCAACGCTGGAAGCTGGAAGGCAATGTCAGGAACGTTGCAGATAACAGGGAAGCAGAGCTGGAACATGATGGTAACTGGTGCGGGTCTCTTAGTGGACCTGGATCACAGGAGCTGGAATACCTGGAAGAACAAGCTGTAGATTCCACAAACAGGAGAGACATGTGTACAGGGATTGACAACCAAAGCACTGACGATTAGGCAGCCTTGATGCAGGATATTTATACCAGCTGGGAAACAGGTATTGGCTGGGTAATCAGGCAGAGTCCAGAGTGCAGCTGATAGGCTGTAAAGCAACATGTGATGAATCCAAACATGGCTGCGCCAATGTTTGAATCTGGAGGGAAATTCTGTTTGAACTTTAGCATGTGAGAGACTGAGGCCATGTTACACAGCGTGCTGCACCCAGACAGCGCAGGTGGAATCCAGGCTTGGAGCGCTGGGCCAGTCTCAGTAGACACTTGAAAGGTAAGAAATGGTGATGAATTACCCGGATCATGACATCCTTTAGGTAATCTCAACCCTTTTTGAACCTTAGCTCTTTGTAAGAATATTCATATACCTATCCCAAGCGTGTTTAAATTGCTCTACAGTCTTAGCCTCTACCACCTGTGATGGGAGGTTATTCCACTTATCCACTGTCCTTTCTGTGAAATAATTTTTCCTTAAATTTCCCCTGAACCTGTCTCCCTCCAGTTTCAGTGTATGTCCTCGAGTTCTAATATTTCTCTTCCTTTGAAGAATGTTTCCCTTTTGTAGTCTGTTAATACCCTTGGAGTATTTGAAAGATTTATTTTGGCCCCCCTTTCCCTTCTCTGCTCCAAACTATACATGTCAAGATATTTTAGTCTTTCTGAGTATGTTTTGTGATGTAGGCCATGCACCATTTTAGTTGCTATTTTTTGTACACTCTCTAATGTATTTATATCCTTCTGGAGATATGGTCTCCAGAACTGGATACAGTATTCCAGATGAGGTCGTAGCAATGACATATACAGTGGCATTATTACTTATTTTTTCCTGCTACTGATACCTTTCCCTATGCAACCAAGCATCTGACTTGCCTTTCTCATTGCTTTGTTGCATTGCTTTCCTGCCTTTAAGTCACTTGAAATAGTGACTCCCTTTCCTCCTCAGTAGTTTGCATTATAGTACCCTTGATACTATATTTAGGATTTGGGTTTTTGTGACCCAAGTGCATGATTTTGCATTTTTTTGCATTAAACTGTAGTTGCTGTGTTCTTGACCATATCTTAAGCCTACCTAGGTCATCAATCATTTGTTTTACCCCTCCCGGTGTGTCTACCCTGTTGCATATCTTTGTATCATCTGCAAAAAGTCATACTCTCCCTTTAATACCATTTGGAATGTCACCAGCAAAGATATTAAAGAGAACTGGTTCAAGTACAGATCCCTGGGGTATTCCACAGGTAACATTTTCCTCCATAAATTGCACTCCATTTACTACAACTGTCTGTTTCCTATCCTGCAACCATGTTCTTATCCATTAAATTGTTTTATAACCCAACATAGAATTTGTCGGCAGATAAGAACCACTTGGCCCATCTAATCTGCCCCCTTTTTTTTTTTTATATTATTTTTATCTCTAACCTTATTTGATCCTTATTTCTTTGTAAGGATATCCTTATGTCTATCCCATGCATGTTTAAATTGCTCTACTGTCTTAGCCTCTACCACCTCTGATGGGAGGCTATTCCACTTGTCCACTACCCTTTCTGTGAAATAATTTTTCCGCAAATTTCCCCTGAACCTCCCCCCCTCCAGTCTCAGTGCATGTCCTCGTGTCCTATTGCTTCTCTTCATTTGGACCCAACACTTTCATTTATTTTAGCAGTCTGTGATGTGGGACAGTTTCAAATGCCTTCCTAAAGTCTAGATATGCTACATCCACAGACCCCCCCATGATCTGTTATTTTTTCCACTGAGTCAAAAAAGTCAATAAGATTTGTTTGGCATGTTCCCCCACCAGTAAATCCATGCTGTTTTGGATCCTGTAAGATATTTGATTTAAGATATTCCACAACTCTTTATTTTAATAGTTTTTCCATTACTTTCCCTGCTACTGATGTAAAGCTTACTGGTCTGCAGTTACTTGCCTCTTCCTTGCTTTATGAATGTCCTTGCAACTTAACTGTGGCCCCTTCTCTTCTCCTTCTGTAGTAAATACTGAGCAAAAATAATAGGTTAGATGATTTGCTATTGCCTTGTCTCCCTCCACCAAATTCTCACTTTCTTGTCTTAAGTCTTATTATTCCTACATTTGATTTTCTCCTTTCACTTATATATGTAAAAAAAAGTTGTGCCCCCTCTATCTACTGACTGGGCCATTTTCTCCTCAGCTTCTACCTTTGCAAGCCTCATCACTCTCTTAGCATCCTTCCATATGTCTAGACTCTAGATAGTCGTTATTATTTTGAGTCTGTTGGTATTTCCTAAAGGCCATCGTTTTTGCTTTCACACTAGTTGATACCTCTTTTGTGAACCACACTGGCTTCCTTTTCCTGGTGCTTTTCCTAAACCTTTTTATACAAAGGTCTGTTGTCTCTAGTATTGCAGTTAGTATGAGATTTGGCTGGGTTTTGTGAAGATGTGGGTCTTGAGAGCCTGTTTGAAGTTTTGTAGAGAGGGGGAGAGGAAGAGAATTCCAGAGAACGGGAGCAAATCTTGGAGGTAGGAGTAAGTAATTTGTAGGCAGGAGAGGCGGCGTGCATTAGCAGAGTGAAGAGGATGGGTGGGAGTGTAAAGGAAGATAAGATCAGAATATGTGTGCTCTATATAGATAACTAATAATAATAAACTAAATAAGTGGTTCCATCTACTAGACATGCTTGCTGGCATACTTGCTCGATCCTAGAGTGTAGATGGAAAATGGACATCTGTTTCACATGGATGTTTTGCACTATACATTAGTTGGGTGTAAGAGCAGATATTAATGATGACAGCTGCAGAAGCAGATGGAAAAACAGTGGGCGGGATAGGCTTCCACATGCAGATGAACAACATTTTAGTATACACTGTTGGATTCTCGCATTAGCATAGGGAAGTAAGTAGGTTACTTTGGCTGATTCAGAATCAGGCTCACTGTATCTTAAGATACATGTGACTTAAAAAAGTGAGTTATAATGTGGCTGAATCAAGATATGCTAAAAGCACATCAGGATATGCTCTTGATACAGAAGCACACTAGATGCATCAGTCATCATCATCATTAATTTGATGCTGACGATGAAGACTGTCCCTCTAAATGTATATTAATAAAAATAGCAAGTAATAAAACTCATAATCAGGGACATTTATTTATACTGTACTTACATTAAAGGAGCATCAACTACTACATATGCCTTCTACAGTAAATTGATCTGGGTGCAGTTTGTCTTAGAAGATCAAGGTGACAGGCCTTGAAAGTTCTGCAACTATGGAGTTTGTATAATACAGTTTTCTATATTAACCATTTTACAACTTTCAATGTCCTTTCTACTACATTGAGTTTTAATACTATAATTTATATTTTGGCTCCAGGATTAAAATGAAATGAAAATAGAATGAATATTCAAATGTCACCCATGAGCAACCTATAAAGACCACAGGTATTATCAATATATCATCTTTCCATCAAAAGGAAAATAAAATCAGATATTTGGACAGGTTTAACTTCATTTTGCAACTGTGGAGGCCCAGCATCTAACTGTTCATGTTGATTAATATTTGGTTTACAAACATAAATAAAAGCTCTGTCTGTACCCAAATGATACTCATATTCAAAAGGGGTACAGGGAGAAAAGGGCACAGTGCTGAGACTTTGGTTAAGACACAAACAAGGATATAAAATAAAGGAAGGTACAATATTGGGCTGATCAACAAATAATTACTGGCCACAAAGTCTCAGATGCCCAGATACAGGGCTATGCTAATGGTTTACAGCTAATATGAGGCACGAACAGCAAACAGGATTGTCTCCCTTTTTCTTCTTTATAAATTATGCTAATGCTAGGTTGGGAAGGGATGTAGTTACGATCCAGACGCCCGGGATACCGGCGGTCAGCATACCGATGCCGGGATCCCATACACCAGAATGCCGGCAGGGGCCGAGGGCTATTCCCACTCGTGGGTGTCCAGAACACCCATAGAGTGGGAATATAACCTGTGGCAAGCCCGCAAGGGGCTTCACTGCACAAGCCCCCCTGCCGTCATTCTGGCGGCCAGGATCTGCCGACGGTATGCTGACTGCCAGGATCCCGACCGTGGGTCAAGCATATCCAACGCGTTGGGGACCTATCTGCAAATAACCAATCCAGAGCTAAAACTATGGCAGAGTATGCTAGGATGCGTAGTTTCACAACATCTGGAGAGCCACAGGGTGGCCAGGCCTGCCCTAGAGCATGCACTGAGTCATGTTGGAACTTGGCAGCAATCATTTTTCCCTCCAAAACCAGTTGTTTCCTTCTGGTGAGTGCTTGTGCACAGAGCACATGCTGAATTTGTACAAGGTGGAAATTTTAACAACTTCAAGGTAAGAAAAGTTAACATTAATATTTATAAGTGCCTTATAATGCAATTGAAAGAGCATGAATTCTTTTCATAATAGTTTTTCAAGTAATTTATGAAAGTGTTCAGGAGGAACATATTTGTTTAACCTAACCTAAATTATGTAACGTGAGCTACTCGGCTCCATTCTTTTTAAATATATTCACTTACACAATGGTCAGAGAAAATCATCTTGTATTTTCTCCTTAATATGTGTGTGGACATATATTAGACATATGGAATTGCTTTCCATTTTGTGCTCTCATATTAGTAATGGTAGTTTTATTTCATGAAACGTGAATTAGCATTTTTTCACAAACGACTACCACTTTCAAAAGTTTGCTGTGATAAAATAATGCAGCTAGCTTAATTTATTTTATATGTACAGTATTTCTGAGAGAACAACTAGCTATTCATCTTCCTTCTATGTGGAGACTAAATGAGAGCTCTCATTTAGGGGGTAATTCAGACCTGATTGCTGCTGTGCATTTTCGCACAGCAGGCGATCAGGTCTGAACTGCGCAAGCATATACACCGCAATGCACAGGCTTGACAGAACGCAGCAACTGGCATCACCGGTCAGTGACAGGATGGGATGAAAATTATGAATGCACCGGCGATCGCAAGGTGATTGACAGGAAGAGGCCATTTGTGGGTGGCAACTGACCTTTTCCAGGGAATGTCCGGAAAAACGCAGGCGGGACCCGGCATTTTGAAGGAGGATTTCTGACGTCAGCTCCGGCCCCGATCATCGCAGCGGCTGAGTAAGTCCTGGGCAGTGCAGGGACTGCACAAAGTTATGTTTGTGCAGCTCTGCCAATGAATGCGATCGCACAACTGCAAAAAGGTAATACCCTCCCCCTGTAGGCGGCGGCAAAAAACACACCGTAGCGATCAGGTCTGAATTAGGCACTTAGTATCCACATAGAAGTTCCTCTGCTGATATACACAAATTAGAGGACAACATACTGTAACAGCTGGCAATTTGCATCCTATAATTATCTCATGTTTGGTCCTAGATGTTAAAGGTGGGATATGCTTCCTAAACCATTACAAATTTTTAAAGGAAGCAAATAAATCACTGAACTTCCCATTCCTGGATATTACTGCACAAACTGCACTTTGATTGAAAACAATTGTCCATAATATGTAACCAAAATGAGATTAACCACTGAAGAAGTCTCTTGAAGACAAAACTCATAGGGTAACCGTTCACTGGACCCACTCTATTCATATGAAATTGTGGATATTGACTCCAACAACTGGGTGAACTACTGTATATATTCTCAAATGTGGGATTTTTTTTATGTATTATTCTTTGTAAATTGTACTTATTAAGCTAACTGCAAGCATTTTATAAAATAAATACCGTTTTGTTTTTATAAGTGTTACAGGTGGGTTAAATTCAAGGAGACCCAGATGGGTGTATTTCCCAGAAAAGTACTTCAACGTATAACTTGAATATATATATATATATATATATATATATATATATATATGAATTTATTGTATACTTAGCTAAGGTTATTGAACAATTTAGCAGATGTTCAATGTAGTAATCACATCAGCATACTCAGGAGCCTTGCCTTCTGCGTCTAGAGGCTGAGTTTTTTTTTCCAGATCATCCTGGCACTTCTGCAGTCCGTGTTTCATCCAGGCAGTTCAAGGCTAATTTAACATTGTGAGGTCACAGTTTATATAGGCTGGAAAACTCCTGTATAAGCTATTTCATACATACAAAGGTCAAATTAGGAAATGTACCTAAATGGTAAGAAACAGTAGGGGGCACTGTTGCCTCAATTGTGAGTGTTAGAAATAACATATACAATGTTTAACATGAATCATGGATTTAAGACCCAAGGTGAACAATTGTTCCAGGATTAGAGAGCAAGGATTCTTATGTTGACATATGCCCAACTTTAAACACTTGTCTTGTTCGGTCTCATATAACTAGACAATGGACATTGCCCTTGCTCGCAAAATATACCTCTGTCAGAAATACTGACACGCAAAGAAACACATCAGTTTGTAATAAATATATATATATATATATATATATATATATCTTTATTGATGTTGTGAGGATAAGTGAGCTTGCTATGGTGAGTGCTTAATTTTATGTTTGTATATATTTAAGTAGGTGGCCATGGGCTACATGCACCCCACCCCATGAGTGGTGAGTGCAGACATTGCACCCCGCTGCTGGGGTGGCAAGTGCTGTGGTTTTATATTTGTATGTTTATCTCTATCTATCTATCTATCTATCTATCTATCTATCTATCTATCTCTATATATCTATATATATATATATATATATATTTATATATTTATTTCCCTTGTATTAAATAGATTCCAGGTGATTCAAATGTCACAGTACACCCTTTTGTTTAAAAAACTGGAAATGGGAAATCAGAATACTCCAGTAAGGTATGGGTGAGGTGGGCTATTTTTTAGGGTATGTACCGAACATGGGCGCCATCTTGAAATCGGCCATCTTGAATCTAAGTCACTTTTTTTAAATGGAATGGGGGTCGTGTAACATGTCAAACAACATCATAATTTGCTGAAAAGTTTATTGCTGAAAACAGATTTGAAATGGCAGTTATGGTTCAAACGTTACAACAATTTTTGTTGCAGGTAACTGAAGATGGCTTTGACAAAAGAGGAGAGAATTGAGGTCATTTGATGTCAAACATTGTGTGCTGCATATTTTTAATCTGGCATTCACACCTTGTGTCCACTGATGTGCTGGGGTGCTTCTTTAGAGCGACCACCATGTGTGGTAACCCAATAATCATAAAATATAATTTACTACATGCAGTAAAACAAAGGCACGCTCCACTCTCCAGACTTTGAGGTCAACGTGTTCTTTGAAGTTTATTAGCATGCACATAGAAGTAGCCAACATTTCGGTCCCATTATGGAACCTTTGTCAAGGCTTTGTGATTTATACAGTAAACCGAGGGGATCACACCATGTGTGTCAGGACATGCAATGACACACATGGTGTGATCTCCTCAGTTTACTGTACACTGTATACAGCTCTTATCAGGAGATCTGTCCTTTGCGATACTAATTGCATATGTAAATACATATGCACTTAGTATAGACATGGTAAGGGGTGGGATGTATTGCATTGTGTTAGCGATGCTAAGTACATCCCGCCTGGTGAGTTGCAGCTTTTTATTTCATTCTAAATTCACCTTTTTACATTTGTTTATGCAGTTAATTTTCTTGAGTAGCTTTGAAATAATCACGAGTGCTAACAAGTTAACATCTCATCATGGGCAAGATGTACTAAGCATTGCTTCCATGATGCGGTACATCCCATCACTTACCACGTCTATACTAATCTCAATTGTACTTACATATGTGATTAGTATTGCAAAGGACAGCTCTCCCGATAAGAGCTGTCCTTTGCGATGTCAGGATTTCTGGGTTTTGGCCCTTGGAGTTCCTATGCACATGTGCAGAGTGATGCGGTGGCCATGGGGGTGCTAGGAGGGATCAGATTGGATCCCTCTCAGGGCAGAATGTGGTAAGGTGCCAACAGGCTTCTATAGGGTAACACCAGCAAAAGCTGTCATTACCCACTGCATCCAAGCCCCAGAAAGCATTGCATTCCGGTGTTTAGTAGATATGGTAAATGCAGCCAGTTTTCAGGTTTGTGGCCGCAGTTTACCTTTAGTACATCCTGCCCCATGTACATAAATAAGCATGCTCACAATTCTCCAGCAAAATATTCTGTAACCATAAAATTAGAAGTGATCACATAAGATAAGTGTCACAAGAGTTACAGCCATAGGACAGCCCATACATATAGTTAATTTAAAAAAAAGTCTAAAATATAACTGGAACAAGATAGACGCATAATTTTATAGCTGCTTTTTTCATAGATGACACTTATGTTAATAACTATACGTTGCATTTAAACTTTTACTCACGTTGCACTATTATTGTTAGATTCATCAAACCTGACTGTCAGGTACATGTCAAAGAGAGAGAAGAAAATGCCACAGAACAGGAAACAATTAAAAAAAATACGCAAACAAAGTTAATGTGAGATAGAGACTTTAGCAAGTAATACAAGATAATTTATTATTCAACTAAAATGGTACCCTCACATTCCTTACACAGGCCAGAATAATAATTGATATTATTTTAATGTACACTACTGTATTGTAGCATTACTCCCATTGGGATACGATTGAGTTTGCTGGCAGTCGAAATCCCAGCATCAGAATCCTGACATGCAAACAAAATACTGACACCTTAACTCCGACATGACTCGAAATGTAGATGCCAGAATCCCAAACACTGGCATGCCAATCGTAAGTATGTTGGGGACTCTAAGGTTTAGGCTACAGGGTGGTTAGGTTTAGGCACCACCACGGAGGATTAGGCTGTGGGGAAGGGAGGGTTAGGGGGGTTGGTGCGGAATGTAAGTATACTTACCTTACTCCTGTCGGGATCTTCTCCATCGGTATGCCGCTGTTGGCCACATGACCACCGGCATCCCAACCACCAGTAAAATTGATCACACTCCTTCCATCTTTATTAGATCTATCAACAAGGTAGATACAAAGTCTTTGCTACAAGAAATCAAGCATTTTTATTTCTCATTGTATGTATCCTAAGCAGATAGGGCATATAGGGCAGTATGTATGTACTGACTGTAATCAGCATTGTACCAAAATAAATACCACCTCCCAACTGTGTTATTCCTATGTCTCCCATTTGATTGGATGCTCTGATAGCTCCCATTTTAAAATGCACCTTAGCGGAAAGGTCTCTGGGAATGTTGGCCCATGGTTAGTTATTCTTGCTGGGTGTCAGGACGCGCGGCCAGCACCGGCATCCTAAGCGCTTACTGCTGCCATTTCGGATGCGACGGGGTGTCCGTTGGGTCCTGTGAAAGCAGGGCTCTGGCATTTGCCAGACTCTGTCAATCTCCCTGGATGATCCACGCTGTCTGGAGTCCGGCGGTGTTGGGCCGGCATCCCCGCAGTCTCCTGCATGGGTGCATCTATCCTCTGGTCACATGATGGCAGGGGCCAATGAGAGACTATCTTCACTTACACTCCCTGCTGTTTCCTGGTCAGGTATAAAAGGAGGTCGTTTGCAAGCACCCAGGGCCTGTGCAACTAGTTACAATGTTAGTGTGACAAGTCTCCTGTGCAGCACTACCAGGTCCAGCTATTATCTTCAGCCGGTAATCAGTCCGGTCCAACTATAATCTTCAGACAGTAACCAGTCCAGTTCAGCTTTATTCTTCAGCCAGTAGCCATTCCGGTCTAGCTATAATTTTCAGCCAGTAACTAGTCTGGTCCAGCTTTATTCTTCAGGCGGTAGCCAGTCTGGTCCAGCTATAATCTTCTGCTGGTAACCAGTCCAGTTCAGCTTTATACTTCAGCTGGTAAGCAGTCTGGTCCAGCTTTATTCTTCAGCCTGTAGCCAGTCCGGTCCAGTTATAATCTTCAGATGGTAACCAGTCCAGTTCAGCTTTATACTTCAGCTGGTAAGCACTAAGTAGTCCGGTCCAGCTTTATTCTCCAGCCAGTAACTAGTTCGGTCCAGCTTTATTCTTCAGCTGGTAACCAGTCCCGGTCCAGCTTTATTCTTCAGCCAGTAACTAGTTTGGTCCAGCTGTTCTTCAGCCGGTTATCAGTCCAGTACAGAACCACTCTGTGGTCCTTTACTAGAAATCCATACCAAAGACAGTTCTCACTGCTACCCAAATCTCATGCAAAAGAGTTGCATTCAGCCTTCTCGATTTCAGCCACGAATCGCAGACACTGGATTCCTGTCATCATCTGAAGCAGGTACCACTGTGCATAAAACTGTGACACTGGGAAGGTTGGCCAGCTCGGAGGTGGCGCTGGTGTAATGCATGATAGCCCTGTGGAACTATTTTGTTCAGACTGCAACATTAAGCTGTTGATGGGTAACTTTTATGAGGTATGTATTAACATCCTTTTCAGTGATCCAACTACATAGCCTTTACAGAATACATGTGCATTTATATACATGGCCACAAGTGCATCTATTGATGGGTACAGGAATTGCACAGCTTTGCTTACTTACAAGACCATATCTGTGTAGAGTTTGTATGTTGCCTAGTTTCCTGCCACAATCCAAAAATATACCATACACTGTAGGCTAGTTGGCTTCTGGTAAAAATTAACACTAGTGGGTAATGTGTGCGTGTGTACATGTGAGAGGGAGTATAGGTTGTAAGCTCAAGTGGTGCAGGAGCTGATGTGAATGACTATTCTCTGTGAAGCTCCGAGTCATACTGTATGTGTGCGCTATATAAATAACTGTTAATAAATGTTGAGAGATATATCATAACTACTAAAAGTTCCTATTATTTTACATTTTAAAGAAGCCAACATTTGATTATGGCCCTTTCAAATTGATATATTCTCTCAATGCTTTACAGTGAGGAGTGATTTACAAGGCTGTCATATTATATTTTATGTAAATGGACCATTATTACCTCATTATAGTCAGGTGCTGTGTATTAAACTCTCATGATACCAAGGAAAGCTTCAGCTTGTCCTCAATTATTTATCACCTGCACGAGGGTGACGTTAGGCTTCATTCTGTCTCCCTTTTTATTGAGATTTAATTCAAATAGATGTTACTAATGGAAACATAAATTGAAATATATGTCATTAATTAATATGTGACTACCAGTACATGAATGTGATATATAATTCAAAATAGATGTAATTAATTTATACGTCACTCCAAATACAGGTCACTAAGTGAGAGTCATCACTGAATAAATGCCTGATAGTGATAGCCATAAATGAATTAAGAGATATTATAATGATCGCCAAATTTGTGTCATTGTCAAATGTTATTCAGTGAGTTATATTAGTTGCTATTCTGCCTAACTGTACAAGGAAAACCATCTGCTCTAATAATTAATAAGGGTCTTACTTACATACTAATAATTGCGGTATGCAAATCAGAAAGAGGACATTCGTATTACATCTCCTTTAATAATAAAAATCAATATTTTAAATAAAATGGAAAATGAATACCTTTCAGTATTTTAATGGCAATAAGTGACAAAACCACTAGCCTAGTATCTAATACTAATGGGGTGTATTCAATTAATGTCGGATCCTTTCCAACGGAAAGGATCTGACATGTGAGTTTTAAATGGTCGGCCAAACCCGACCGGGTTGACCCGTTCCCGACAATGCCAATTCCGACTTTTTTTTAAAGTTGTATTGACATTGTTCGAAACGGGGCTAAAACCTGTTGGGTTTGGCCGCGCTTCCAACAATACATGTGGATCGGCGGCTGATCCGCGTGCATTCCGACAGGTTTCCAAAAAGTCGGATTTCCCGACATGTCGGAAAAAAGGGGGCAGTATTGAATAGGTCGGAACCCCTTCCTACCTAAACCAGTCGGAAACTGCCGTCTTTCCAACAAGACAGCAGTTTCCGACAAGAATTGAATGCCCCCCTAAGTCTAACACTCACCGTCAGGATCCGTCTGTATTTTGACCATCAGGTTCTGGAGTCAGTATTGTGACTGTCAGTATTGTCACCATCGGGATCCTGGGCCTATTTCAAGGTTGATCGCAAAAGCAAAATCTTTCTCTAATGGGCAAAACCATGTGCACTGCAGGGGGGGCAGATATAACATGTGCAGATTGGGTGGGGTGTGTTCAAACAGAAATCTAAATGACAGTGTCAGAATAAAGCAGCCAGTATTTCCCATACACAGAAACACTATTACCCACCCAAATCTAACTCTCTCTGCACGTTATATCTGCCCCCCTGCAGTGCACATGCTTTTGCCCTTTAGAGGAAAATTTTGATTTTGCAAATAACTTTGAATTAGGCCCCCTGACTGCATCCCTGATAAGGATGTGTGCTACAAGTAAATGGCTAACACGATCCAGCACACTGATGGCTGCATGAGTGGTTGTGTGCCCAAGAATGTGTCGTGAATTACAGGGGACGTGTGAGGATTATGCTTTTAGGTGACGTTATGTTTGCCAACAAGCACATTTCTGTCACCAAACACTTCAAATATTGAGCAAAATGAGCAGACAGCAATACAAGTCAGAATAGTGAATTGCTCCAATACATCACATGTACCTGATGTGTAAAGGTAGCTACCTGTATAACTATTACTAGGCCAATCATGTCTAATTACTAATGCTGGGCCCACACTGTGAGATAAATTGTCAGACTGACAGACATTTTATCTGACAGGCTGAAACCATCTTATATTGCGGCCATACACTGACATATTTCACAGTGTACAGTATAGCATGATATCTGTGTTCCTCTCCTGGGGAGGAGACGGGGAAGATGTTTGGCAGTCGGCCGTAATAGTGCATGCACTGCTAGATGCAGTCGACCAATGATTGGATCTATCGGACGTGCTGGACAAATTTGCATGTCTGACAGATCGATAATCACTGATTGGTCACTGCAATACACTGTTCATTTATTGGCCCAATCAGATGATATTGGATGATCGTGTCAACAATTAGTGTATGCCCAGTATAACTTGTTGCTCTGGTTTGCTAAGAATGTATTCTTTGTGGTAAATAATTCTATGTGTACTGTTTATGCAGCAACAATGAAGTAGATCATATGAAACTTGTTGACACAAATGAAATAGAGGCTGTGGCTCAAAGCTGTCCATTGGCTTTGATATAGGAATGTATGTCCTGAGTGTTAAACCTATGGACAGCGCACATAGCAGTACTCCCATAGCCAGATTAAGGGGGTGATGCAGGGCATACTGTACCTCGGGCCCCACTTTGTAAGGGCCCTCCCGGCCAAAGCACACTGATATCACTTGCTTTTCCTCTTAATGCGAGATACAGAATGCGAGCAGGACATTATGCAGTGCAGGCAGAGACACAAGAATATCATGTTTCATGAGCTACCAGCGGAGCTTTCTTACCAGAGGTGATATAGGAGGGTGGAGAGAGCTGAAAGTGACACAGGGATCCCAGCTTCTCCTCCTCCCTGCCAGGGTGTCTGAGTCCTGTGTAAACTGTTATGCAATTAAACCATTTGGGTCTAGAGAGAGACACACACAGAGAGTCCTCCTGGGTCCTGTCCCAGTGTGTAAGTAGTACAGAGGCTGCTGCTATTCTAGCATATGACAAGATAAATTATTTTATTTTTCTATGTGTAGTTTAAGGTTGTTCAAGTTGTCTTTGTCGCACTAGAAGAAAATGTTATAAAATAGTTGTCTTTCAATTAGGTGGAGCTACTATATAAACAGTACCCAGGCATTATTAAACTATTACTTTAAAACTAATATACACCACAGGTTTAAATTTAATATACACAATCTATACCTTCCACCATGACCCATTCCAGGAGGGACAACCTGCTCTCTACCTGGACTTCCTACTTAATTTATGATTGCAATCACCTGTGCTGAAACACCTTTCTTATCAATTGAATAGTTCAACACAGGTGACACCAATCATATATTAAGAGGGAAGTCCAGGCAGATAGCATTTTGTCCCTCCTGAAATGGGACATGTTGGAAGATATGCACAATCTAATATACATCCGCCACCTTCCACAGGGGTCCCCCTGTTTTAAGTGCCCCGGGCACCCCCAAGGCTTAATCCGGCCCTGAGTACTCCTGTATGTCTCTGATGGAATCCAGTATGTCTCACAGCTGTGGAATGTAGTGCAGGTGAAAGAGTGTCTGACATACTGTATAGAAATGGCTTTGAGGTAAGAAAGATATAGATAAATATGTTTAGTGTACAGACATAGCTCCAGGGTAGGACATGTTATTTCCATGCTGACATGTCTGAGACAAGAAATATGGCTCAGGAATAGTCTATAGACATATGTTTACATGAACCCATATCAAGGTAACAATTTACCTATGAGAATAGCTTGCGTATTTATTGTCTTGTAATTTGAGAATGAAATATAATGTACGTTATACAGCTGTATATATAGATCATGTTCAAGGTTTCCTACTAAAATATGTATTTATATATAAATTACATAATTTTATATATATATATATATATATATATATAATTAAGTATCCATACAGTAAACATGTACAATACTGTTTATGAGCAGTTCCACATATTGGACTAATACAGTGTGCTCCATATTCTACCTATTGCTCCAGCCATATAGCAGAGTTGTAATTCTGTTTTCCTAGCTTTATACAGTAGGTCATTTACAGAAAGATGAGAATTGCAAATGCAAAAAAAAAAACATTATACAGAAATTCACTAAATATGATATGTTGGAGGTGGTTATGTGCCATGGTGAACATTACCATATGATATGTATATATGTAGGCAGACATGATATAAGAGGGGCATACTTGTCATGGTTGAGAAGACATGAGAAAGGGATTTAGAAATTACGTGTTGAAGGAGACATGACGAGCACAGTGATGAAGCAGGCATGACACAAGATGGTAGACATGACCCGGTGAAGGAGACATGATACAAGGGGGCAGATATAACATGGAGAAGCAGACATTAGAGAAAATAGTAGACATAACATTTGAATGTGCAGATTTCATAATAATAACAACAACAATAATAATAATCATTTTTATTTATATAGCACTTTTCTCTGGAAGAACTCAAGGCACTTTAAAGAAAACATAGACAAAAAAACAGAGGATAAGATTTGCCCAGCAATACAGAAAAACAGGAACACACCAGAGAGACAGCCATTTTGGGTCATAAATTCCCTGTATTATTTATCCTGATTATGAAGGTACCAGGCAAGACTGCCATACTTAGGCGCACCACACAGTTTGAATCTGATACAGACTGACAGATTTAGCATAATATAATACATATTAATGGATCTATTAATAAAGGGAGAAGAAGCTATTAATAATAGTAATAGTAGAGGCAGAGGCTTATATAATAGAGAAAATGCTGGCTGTTATTATACAGGGAGAAGAGGCTAACAGGAATGGGGGCACAGGCATGTACAGGGTGTTTCCCTCACTATTAGCCCCAAAGTTTATTTTCTAACATTTAAAGCAATTGACATAATTTAGTGAAATTTGACACAGACATACCTTGGTCTATAAGAAACATTGGGAAGGCATAGCAAGTGTTAGAAGTGTTCGCCATTAGAATCCAGGCAAGCTTGAACACATCGCTCCATGTTATGTAAATCCAGTATGCGCGCATTTCTATTGACAAATGTCTGGAACCAATTAAAGTACGCGACTCTCTTCTGTTGGTGGGAGCCTTCAATACTTGAACAACAGTAACATGATATGGACTTAGGTCGGCTGATTTTGCAGCTCTTTGGCATGTGCTTGTGGAAACTCCCATCTCCAGCGACTGTTTACATAAGGATTTCTGTGGGGAGGCCAGGAGTCAGTTTTTTACTTCCGACTTCGTGGACATCCAATAATCTTCCAGTGGTTTCCATGTTTTTCACCAGATACTGAATGGTGAATTTTGCCAGTGGTGTCTGACCTCCAAACTGCTGAAATAATTGCCTTTGGGACACCTTTATAGACTCAGTTTTCCAGTACGTCTGTACAATAAATACGCGTTTTTCAACTATGTATGTACCAGTTGATATTGGCACGTAACACACAGACACAATGAATGTGGATGTCACCGTACATAACACCACTGTCAGAGGCAGGAACACCTACTGACTAGGGTGCTGAACAGCTGGCATTCACCTTGTGCATGAGTGAATAGATGGCCTGGATGCTAATGGCATACACTTTCATCACTTGCTATGACTTCCTCATGGTTCTCTTAGACCAGGGATGGGGAACCTTCGGCCCTCCAGCTGTTGTTGAATTACACATCCCAGCATGCCCTGCAACAGTTTTAGCATGGCCAAATAGCAACATTGTAGCAAGGCATGCTGGTATGTGTAGTTCAACAACAGCTGTCTTAGACTAAAGGTGCATACACACGGTGACTATCACCAATTTTGACTTTGCGATTTCCCCTGAACTCCCCGGTGCCCTGAGCCACCGATGTTGACTATCTTTACGATATTGAAGAATTAATTGAGATTTTGACTAAACGCCAATTTTGACTACACTACAGTACATACTAGATTGCACACAATATAGTCAAGACTGACTTGCCTACACAGTTTATCTTTTCTTGTGATAATGACCCCACGGGAGCGCGCATCGGTATCGCAAACTGTGTACACACAGTGCGATTTGCACTAACTTACCTTATGATTGTGACTATATAGTCAACATTTTAAGGTTACATCGCACCGTGTGTATGCACCTTATGTCAAAATCTCACATAGTCAAAATCTCAAGTAAAGATAGTCAATATCGGTGGTTCAGGGCTCCGTGGAGTTCAGGGGAAATCGCAAAATCAAAATCATCAATATCAATAGTCAATATCTCACTGTATGTATGCACCTTTAGGCAGAAATAGATAACAGGTTAATGATAAGACAGTAAGTGGACAGTACAAGATATGAATGCATCATAGGACCTAATTCAGCATGGATCGTAGATGTGCGAAAAATCTCACATCTACAACCCATTACACTGACATGCGAGGAGACGCCCAGCACAGGACAAGTCCACCCCGCATGTCGAGTCCTACCCCCCCTCCCCCCAGACACATGCGAGCGAATAGCACAACGGCGATGTTCTTGCATGTTTTGGGTTGCCCTCTGCCTGCACAGCCTAACTGCTAATCTTTTGGGTTGCGCGTGACGTCACTCAGCTGCCACGGCCCGGCTTGCAAATGGTCTGAATACACCTGCATTGTCCGGACCGCGCCCCCCTCCAAGTCACAACGCCGCCCACAAAACGCTGACGTGACGCCCCCTCCTGCCTCACAAACGCCTCTGCCTGTCAATCAGGCAAAGGCGTTCGTACATGTTTGATGCCGTCACATCTCACTGTGTGCGCACATGTGGTGCGGCTTCTGCGCGTGTGCTCACTGCACAGGGCATCAGCATGTGAATGCTGCAAATCAGCGTTCCACGCTGAATTAGCCCCATAGTGCTTGCATCCTATCAGGAGTCTGACAGCCTTACTAGGTGTAATTAAAAGCGAAGTTCAGAAAAGAAGCAGCTTTCATCTGGGCTTTGATAGATGTAAAGATTCTGCCTGATGAATCTTCAACTAGAAAACTTTTGAAGTTATAAAACCACACCTTAAAAACTTACACTTTTCCTTTATGAGCAATGGATTCTTCAGAGTCCACACCCTAACTCTCATAAAATATTACAGTAATAGATTTCATACATGATCAAGCAGCAGACATTATTAGCGCTATGCAGAATATAGTATGAGGAGACCGACGTGAGAGGAGGAAGATGACCAGTATCCGTGGAGAGGCTGCAAATATAGCAGTCAGTAATAATGTGCAGAGACAGCCTATCTTTCCTCCACTAATGTAGCTGTCTATTGCACTCCTGGCACATAACCAAAAACAGTCCAATAAACTTCACAAATTAGCAAGTCATCAAGGTGGAGGGATGGAGGAACCTACAGCTACAAATGTGGTACTAATAGTGTATATTGACAATACAGGAATTAAATATTTGTTTACACAATGCATACATATGTACTCTAGAACATTATTTCACTTTGAAAACAATAGAATGTTCTCTGTTTCTATTCTTCCTGATAATTTGAATCCTTTAATTAGATTGGCCCCTTACTGTAACTGAAGCCCACATTATGATAGCACATGGACGTGCAACGTGGGGTCCCGAACAGGCAGGGCAGTTCATCACATTCATTATAGTTTTATCTGGAGTTCTTGAAGATAGACATTTTTGATTTACAATGAACAGAGTCAAGGGTCATTCTTCTAGAAATACTTTCATCATTAGTTGACAAATTTAGGGCCCGATTCAGACCTGATCGCTGCTGTGTGTTTTCGCACAGCATGTTGCCAAACAGTGTCAGCACTCAGCATGGTGCCAAAATTTCAATCGCACGGCTGTTTGCAAGGTGATTGACAGGAAGCAGATGTTTGTGGGTGGTGACTGCCAATTTTCTGGGAGTGTCAGGAAAAACTCTGGCGTTCCCAAGCGTTTTCAGGACGGGTGTGTGACGTCAGCTCCGGGCCCGATCAGCCTGATTTCTTCGCGCTGGAGGAGTAAGTATTGAGCTACGCACAGACTGCACACACTGCACAGAATGAGAAAAACATTAGATGATGAGTGTGATGTGAACGGTTTTGCAGCTGTCCGCTGCCTGAGGGGAATTTTCGCACAGCGTACACATGCAATCACACACTTGCACAGGGCGGATTTTCACTCCCCCTGGGCGGTGGCTATCTGATCGCAGGACAGTGTAATTTTCAGCACAGCGATCAGGTCTGAATTAGGCCCTTCGTTTTTTCTCTCTGACTATGTAAATGCCATATGATGATTTTATGTGCCACTTTGTGCTGCTTTGGTATCCTTATTTGCTACTCAGGTTTTCCCTTTGTGCATCACCGAATGTAAATGCTTCTTTTGCTATCCTAAACCTTTCTATGTTTAACCTATTTATTTATTGATTATCGCACACATATTCTGTGTGCAATAATATATTGTAAGCTGCGCA
The DNA here is from genome assembly GCF_028390025.1 of Pseudophryne corroboree. NCBI lineage: Eukaryota > Metazoa > Chordata > Amphibia > Anura > Myobatrachidae > Pseudophryne > Pseudophryne corroboree. Next base: position 226,263,262 of record NC_086451.1, on the reverse strand, counting down.
GTGGTTTATATATATATATATATATATATATACATACATACACAAATACCCTTTGTCCGGCACTCTCAGTCCAACATCAAATCAACTTTCTCTGGTGCACAACCTCTCGCAGAGCATGCAGAAATAGACTTATCCAGCGGTGTGTCGTCTATTTCTTTCTGAGTGCCTCCACTGTTTATATATATATATATATATATATACACACACACAAACAAATAGAAAACCACAGCACTCGCCACCCCAGAAGTGGGGTGCAGTGTCCGCACTCACCACTAATAGGGTGGGGTGCATGTAGCCCATGGCCACCTGCTCAAAAATATAGAAACAGAAAGTTCAGCACTCACCAAAATAAGCTCAATTATCCTCACATTTAGGAATAAATGAATAAATGATGGGGGTTTAGTTAGTGAATTGGCCAATGCACGGAAGCCTGCACACCGCTCGCCAAGGTACCCCACCTTCATGCAGGTCCTACACTATCACAAAATAAAAACCTGGAAACTGTAACACACATAATATAACTGCAAATATGCCTACTTGGTTTAAGGTGTATCTGCCATGAATTCCATGGCTTTTAAAGGTACACTCGTCACCTGACACTGGCTAATAAATTACTGAAAGGCAGCTGACACAGGTTTAAGATAATAGGGGTACATAAACAGAGCTTGTGGCCACAGTTAATGAGTTACCCAAGGATTAACCCTAAAATATACAAACAAATAGAAAACCACAGCACTCGCCACCCCAGAAGTGGGGTGCAGTGTCCGCACTCGCCACTAATAGGGCGAGCGGTGTGCAGGCTTCCGTGCATTGGCCAATTCCCTAACTAAACCCCCATCATTTATTCATTTATTCCTAGATGTGAGGATAAGTGAGCTTATTTTGGTGAGTGCTGAACTTTCTGTTTCTATGTTTTTGAGTAGGTGGCCATGGGCTACATGCACCCCACCCTATTAGTGGCGAGTGCAGACACTGCACCCCATTTCTGGGGTGGCGAGTGCTGTGGTTTTCTATTTGTTTGTATATTTTAGGGTTAATCCTTGGTTAACTCATTAACTGTGGCCACAAGCTCTGTTTATGCACCCCTATTATCTTAAACCTGTGTCAGCTGCCTTTCAGTAATTTATTAGCCAGTGTCAGGTGACGAGTGTACCTTTAAAAGCCATGGAGTTCATGGCAGATACACCTTAAACCAAGTAGGCATATTTGCAGTTATATTATGTGTGTTACAGTTGCCAGGTTTTTATTTTGTGATAGTGTAGGACCTGCATGAAGGTGGGGTACCGTGGAGCGGTATGCAGGCTTCCGTGCATTGGCCAATTCACTAACTAAACCCTCATCATTTATTCCTAGATGTGAGGATAAGTGAGCTTATTTTGGTGAGTGCTGAACTTTCTGTTTCTCTCTCTCTCTCTCTCTCTCTCTCTCTCTCTCTCTATATATATATATATATATATATATATATATATTTATATTCTCTACAACATATACACTTTTTGTTGGGAGTCAATTAACCTACCAGTTTCTTTTTGGAAGGAAACCAGACTACCCAGAGGAAACCCACACAAGCCCAGGGAGAATATACAAACTCCACACAGTTAGGTCCATGGTGGGAATCTAATCCATGACCTCAGTGCTGTGAGGTAGTAATGCAAACCATTATACCGTCCATGCTGCCCACACAGTGCTGCTGTATGCTATTCTGTAATACCCTATTGTATCAGTCTATATTGCATTATTAAGCTATATGCTGTCCTATTGGGGTGGTATTCATGTGACCGGCGGTCGGGAGACCGATGGTCACATGACCTCCACCAACATCCCGCCCACTCACTATCCCGACGGTCGGCATGCCGACCAACAGGAACTATTTCCACTCGTGGGTGTCCACGACACCCATAGAGTGGGAATAGAACCCGTGGCAACCGCGGGTCGCCACAGAGCCCGCAAGGGGCTTGCTGCACTCGACCCTCCCCGCTGGGATCCCGGCGTCGGTATGCTGCCAGGATCCCGGCATCGGTTTGCTGACCGGCGGTCTCCTGACCGCCAGTCAGCCATACCACACCCGTCCTATTGTACCTATACTATACTGTGGGTGTCATACTTGATATGGAGAAAATGATGGTACTAATCCCCTATGTGCCACTGTGTTACTGGTAACAACTTTATTTGTTGCGGGTGAAGGTCCATTGAAGAATGCTTAAAGTAAGAAAAGAAGACTTATTTTTTATTTGATCAACACAAACCTGTGTCTTTATTGTGTACCCCGAAGAACCTATCCAATAACTTCCACAATACTGTCTGGTTCAACTAAGAGAAGCCAACTGCATCCAATAAAATGCAGCATTATGTCTCTTACACTCTCCTATCTTCCCCAGTGTTTCCTTTCTTTTGAAGTCTTCAGTTCTTTCAATGTCACCTTGTTCCCTTCTCTTACTTTTCTCACTCTTGTTTTATCTCCACTTGCCACTCTGTCTTCCTTATCAGCGTCTCACTCTCCTAATCTCAGTCCCTCATTCGCTCTCACCTGCTTTGCGTTTCCCTTCACTTCTCATGCTGCCTCCTCTCTAACATACAGTAAATGCATATGCTACTCAGTAACCATATTGTATACAAATGTCATTCCTTTCAATGAGTAAGGGTCTCTGTTTTTCTGGGAAACCTAATATTCTGAGTCTCTCATTTTCAGGTCCTAACAAAAACACAAATTAATAAATGAGTAAATATTTATCAATCCCTTAATACTGTAAATGCAAAATCACAGGATACACAAATCTCCATATAATGCATGAAGATGTTGGAATTGTGCAAAGTATAAACTCTGCAGATCTAACTTTTCTCAAAGCTTATCTCCCAATAGCTAACTCCATTTTCAGATGGCATTAGTAATACCCCTTTTACACTCACACAGCCGGGTCACTCCCGGGATGCTTTCCGGAATGCGTCCCGGGATGCATTCCCGGTACTGACCCCTTTCACACTGCACTAAGACCTGGGATCGTCCCGGGACAGCCCCATTTACACTGATCCCGGGATATCCCTGCAACATGCACTATAACCATACGGCATGCAGCAACACTGTATATATGCTCAGTGTCACATACAGCCCACATGCCTGCAGCCACCCCTCACAGCGGCCAGAGCTCCCGGGGATGGGGTGCACGGGGCTGCCCGGGATGAGGCACCGTGGATGCGGCATATGAGGCATCGAAGACATGCCCAGCAGCGCTGCACGGAGACAATGAGGGGGAGGCTGCGGCGTACACAGGGCAGTTCCCCCCTCCCGCTAGCGGTGGGCACCGAGCACTCCCTCCGTTTGCCCCCCACCACCGTTCCCAGCGGACCCCACGGCTGGCAGATACCTGGCACCCGGGGGCACATGTCCCGGACACTCGGCGCATACAGCCCGGGGTAATGCAGCACATCGCACCCCGTCCCGGGAACCCCCGCCTGCCGCACATGGTTTACACCGGAACAGGGACTAGGAGCTAAATCGCCGGGCCTTGCCGCACCGTATCCCCGGAGCCTACTGAGGGCACACGCCGAGGCGGCCGGAGCCTGCGAGGGGAGAGCTTGGCGCGGGCAGCCGGGCTACTGACAATGGGTGACAAGCCCAAGAAAGCTCCAATCTGGGGGCTTTTAAAAGTCCCGGGTAGTGAATCCCGGGACGGGCCCTTTCACACTACACAGCTTCCCGGGACTGTCCCTGATTCAACCAAGGTCGAGACCTGGGATGAAATCCCGGGATGCTCTTCCCGGGAAATTGTCCCTGTACCCTTTCACGCTGAGAAAAATCCTGGGATAATGCGCGTTCATGTGCAATATCCCGGGATTTTTCTGTGAGTGTAATAGGGGTATAAGTTCTTTACAATGACAGAGCTATTTGAGAGCCATAATAGTTCAGATCCCTCCATTCATGGTACTGCATTGATACATTTATCAGTATCTCTAATCACTGTGATATGTAGCGACTGGCAATAAGGAATGCTACTTTTCAGGGAACCCTCTGCCACCAGTGACAGGTGGGCCCCATACTGTACTGAAAATTCTGCCGCTCATAGTACACAATGCAGAAGGTTTATACTGTAGGAAAAATAGGATTTTAATACCTACCGGTAAATCCTTTTCTCTTAGTCCGTAGAGGATGCTGGGGTCACATCAAGAACCATGGGGTATAGACGGGATCCGCTGGAGACATGGGCACTTTAAGACTTTGAATGGGCGTGAACTGGCTCCTCCCTCTATGCCCCTCCTCCAGACTCCAGTTATAGGAACTGTGCCCAGGGAGACGGACATTTCGAGGAAAGGATTTAATGTTAAACCACGGTGAGTATCTTACCAGCTCACACCTCAAGCATGCCGCAGAACATGGCATTCCACAGAATACAAGCCAACGGCATGAACAATTGCAGCACCTGGCTGTCAAGAAACGTAACACAACATGTGTGTAACCACTACTAATAACTGCAGATACAGTACGCACTGGGACGGGCGCCCAGCATCCTCTACGGACTAAGAGAAAAGGATTTACCGGTAGGTATTAAAATCCTATTTTCTCATACATCCTAGAGGATGCTGGGGTCACATCAAGAACCATGGGGTTATACCAAAGCTCTAGAGTGGGCGGGAGAGTGCGGACGACTTTGCAGTACCGAATGACCCAACGTGAGGTCAACCTCGGCCAAGGTATTAAACTGTATTACTTAATAATAATAATTTTATTTATATAGCGCTCTTTCTCCAACAGGACTCAAGGCGCTTTACAGACATCAAAAACAATACACATAATACAGAAGATTTAAGTAATACAGCAATAGATAAGCCACACAGACATAAAAGAAAACCTTAAGCACCCAGAAAGCATAATGCAGGATTGGTGTAGGCATTTTGGGTAATAACTTCCAAGGGTTGTGTATTCCACCCTCACAAGGTACCAAGTGCGGCAGCCATCTTGGGCGCTCAGCGTAGGATTACCCAAGGTGGAATAGTCCACCCCTAGAAGAGATGACACAAAATGGGGGTGATTTCAGAGTCCTACAGTTTAGAGTAGGGTTCCAACAAAACCACAAGGTCCATGTATTTTTCATCCCACAAGTGTACCATATGGGGCAGCCATGTTGGGCGCACTTTGAAGGTTACACTGTGCTAGGTGAGCCATACAAGGGTCAAGTTCATATATGGGAAAACTGATGCTTATGTAGTAGTATGATGTACCCTGCATGTAGGGCACAATGGCAAGGTGTGCAATCAGTGGAGGTTAACATTACAGGAAAAACACATGGTGGGGTGAAGCGAGCAATGGAAAAAAAAAAAAAACACAATAGCAGGTAATTAGCGGCAGAAGTAAAATTGGGATAACATTATTTTGATCAGATCTTAGTACGGGTGGGTAGGAGAATGTGGGTGGCATACTCAGAAGCAATGGGGATGTCCCTGCTGAGCCTGGTCCTGGTGCTCTTCCCCCACAGTTCCATGTTCATCTTGATGGTTAGGCCCAGGGGCAGACTTGAAGTTCTCAGCCAGAGAGGTGGTAAGCCTGGTCTTGGTGTTCTCATGTTAGAGGCGAGGAGAGGCCACATAAAGTTCCAGAGTTTTGTGGTTGTAATGCAGTCCTTCTGTTATCTTGTTTGTTTGCCTTCTGTTTTCCTTCGGTTTAACACAGGTACATACCCTCCAACTGTACCTTTTTAATAGGTACAGTACCTTTTTTTCATGGTCTGTACTGATTTTTGGCTCTCCAAACTTTACCCCGTGGCCACGCCCCCTTTTTGGATTTGTACCGATTTTTCAGTGTAAAATGTTGGAGGGTATGCAGGTATAACACTGCTATTGATTTTAGCTGCCACTTGATAACTAGCCACTTCATATACTAGTCACTGCAGCATCCTAATAGGCCTGGCGTCCTATGCTATACTGACTAAATAAGTCTACAAACACTTCCTTTCTGATTACAACCCCCTCCCCCACACAGCAACCCTCCACCAAAAGGTGTTAATCAACTACCAAATGTGAGGATTGTAAACCACAGTCAATCACTATAAGTTTTTTCAGACTACAGATATTAATCCACTTAAAACAATTTTCAAAACATGCAAAGTAATGTGCAACGGTCTGCTGTAATTACCAAATATATCTTTAGCAAGAAAGAAACAATGGCCTGCACTCTGCTGTAATTACCAAATATATCTTTAGCAAGAAAGAAACAATGGCCTGCACTCTGCTGTAATTACCAAATATATCTTTAGCAAGAAAGAAACAATGGCCTGCACTCTGCTGTAATTACCTGTTGATGAAAAATTGTTAGCTAAGAGGCTGCTCGGCAAAGTTACAATGCCAAGACTCCCCGGTTAACCACCCCGGACGAGCCCACCTTTCTAGTAGAATGGGCCATCACCTAATTCGGTAACGGCAATCCTGCCATGAGGTGAGCATGCTGAATCGTACCACAGACCCAGCGCGCAATGGTCTGCTTGGAAGCAGGACACCAAATCTCGCTGACGAGTTAACAACTCTGCTTTATCTTCATTGAAGATCAAATAAGGTCTCTTGTGGGACCAGGTCGCTAACTCAGACACTCGTCTTGCTTATGTGAAGGCCAACCTGACGACCACTTTCCAAGTGAGGAAATTCACTCCTCCTTACTTAAAGGTTCAACCATTATGATTAAAAAAACACCCATTAAGATCCCATGGTGCCACTGGGGCACAAATGTAGGTTGGATGAGTAATACGCCCTTCACAACAGTCTGAACTTCTGGAAGGGAGTCCAAGTTATTTTAAAAGAAAAACCGCTAAGGTCAATTTTAATTGAGGCCAAGTTTAGGCCCGCATCCACACCTGCTAGCAGAAAAATGGAGAAAACGTCCTAGCTGAAAACTCTGCCGTAAGAGTCTTCTTGGATTCACACCAAGAAACTTACTTTCTCCAAATATGGTAGTAATGCGTAGACATTACCCCTTTTCTAGTCCGAATAAGTGTGGAGAACCAATTCCGTGGGAATACCCTTACGGACTAGGATTTGGCGGTCAACCACCATATCGTCATAGTCGCGGTAAGACCTAATACACGCACGGCCCCTGCCACAACAGGTCCTCGCACAAAGGAAAAAAGCCAGGGATCTCCTATGAGTAATCCCTGAGATCTGGATACCAAGCTCTTCTTGGCCAGTCTGGGACCATGATGCTCGCTCAAATTTCCTTTTTATGATCCCAAAACTATTGGAACGAGAGAACCCGTAGGGGATACATATACCGACTAAAAACACCCACGGTGTCACCAGTGCATTCCCTGTTCCTGTTTGAGGGTCCCTTGACCTGGAATTTTGAAGCTTCTTGCTGAGACGAGATGCCATCATTCCTACTTGAGGAAATCCCAACGACATGTCACCTTTTCGAAGACTATTCGGAGGAAGTCTCCCCTCTCCTGGATGGAGAGCTTGTCTGCTGAGGAAGTCTGCATCTCAGCTGTCCACTCTTGGAACGAACATCACCGACAGAGCGCTTGTATGCTTTTCCGCCCAGCGGAAAATCCTTGTGGTTTCTTCCATTGGTGTTCTGCTTTTCATCTGTAGAAAACCATTGTAAACGGCCCTTAACTCTAGACCATTTATGTGGTGACAAGTTTCCTAACTTGACCATCTTCCTTGGAAATTTTTTTCCCCCTGTATGATTTTCCTCCCGCCTTGGAGGCTTGCATCTCGCTAGGATCCAGTCCTGGATCTCGAACCTGCGCCCCTCTAGGAGGTGAGGACTGCGCAGCCACCACAGAAGTGAGATTCTGGTCTTGGAAGACAGGATTATCCTCCGGTTCATGTGTAGGTGGGAACCGGACCATTTGTCCAACAGGGCCCACTGGAACACCCTGGCATGGAACCTGCCAAACTGAGTGGCCTCGTAGGCCGCAACCATCTTTCCCAGCAACCAAATGTATTAATGAATTGACACTCTTGCTGGTCTCGGAATTTGTTTGACCAGACTCTGGATCTCCAGAGCCTTATCCTGTCTAGTATGATTCCCAAAACCGACAGGCACGTCGTTGGGACTAACAGTGATTCCAGAAAGCTCAGGAGCCAACCCTGTTGTTGAAGAACTGTCAGGGAGAGTGCAATTGTGACTCCTTACTAGTGACGGAGAACCATCATTACCGCCATCACTCGTAATGACAACCCTGAATTGCAAACCTCAGGTAAGCCTAATGAGGAGAATGTAATTAGGCCTCCGTTATCCTTCTTCCAGATTGGAAATCACTGCCCTGAGAGATTCCATCTTGGATTTGACTTTCTTTAAGTAGAAATTGATGGATTTCAGATTTAGGATTGGTCTGACCGAGCCGTCTGGCTTCGGGACCATGAAGAGGCTTGAATAAAAGCCTACTCCCTGTTGTGACAGGGGAAACAAGGCCAATGATCTGACCCTGATACAACCTTTGTATTGTGTTGCATACTACCTCCCCATCCGGAGGAGAATCATAATTTAAAAAATTTGTGAGGGGAAACGTCTTGAAACTCCAGTATGTACCCTTGGGACACTATTTGTAAACAACTCCCGGGTCCAGGTCCGTTCCAGGACTGACTGAAGAGTTTTAGACGTGGACCCACCAGTGTGGGCTCCCGTAAGAGAGTTACAGCGACATGCGGTGGATGTGGCAGAAACCGAGGATGATCTCTTCTCCTGAGATCTTGAAGAGGTTGCGGACCTCTTCCCTTTTCTCCTTCCTCTACCTGCAAAGAAAGAGGAATCTGTATCTATTGGGTCGAAATGACTACATCCGACAATGATGTGTCATCATCCATAGTGAGGGAGCATAGGGCAAGAAGGCGGACTTAACAGTGGCAGCTGTCGAGATGATGAAATTCACTAGGCCGTCACCACCAGGCTTCACCTACATAGGGAAGAGACTCCCCTTCTTCTCGGAGTCAGCATCAGCATTGCATTGGTGAATCCACAACGCCCTCCTAGCCGAGACCGCCATGGAATTGGCCGTGAACTCAAGAGTCCTATATCCCTTGCAGTCTCACGAAAGTATGCTGCAGTGTCCTTGATATGACCCACCATAAGGAGTATCCCATCTCTCCCCAGGGTATCTACATCGGATGACAAGGTACCCGACCATATTTGAATACTACTACTACTCCCCTATGCGCATGTAATGGCAGGACTAACTAACGTAGTTTTGGACACATAACTAGAATATAACGTAGCTTCCTGCATACGATCCACTGTATTTGTGACAGGGCCCCGTGCAGAACAGGGGGCGACTCCCACTTTATTCTGTCCACGGCGGGAAATAAAGAAATAAACAGAATCCTCATGAGGATTTGAACCATTTTGTCAGGGCTGACCCAGACTTTCTCACACAGAGCTCTCAGCACATGAGAATGAGGAACGATACCTCAGCTTTCATTATAACTTTATATATATATATATATATATATATATATATATATACATACACATACACAATTATATATATATATATATACATATACACTGTACATATATACATACATATCTATATACATACATACAGTATCCACACATAGACCCTTCTGTCAGGAACAGCCAGAGTCCTCAGTGACGTCTTTAATGTGCACTACTCATGTACTGAACGTTCTTTTTTATTTATTTTTTTGGGTGTAATCAGGAAACCTTATGGTCGACATAGGAAATAGTATCCGTGTCGATATCAGGGAGTAGTAACTGGGCAAAATAACATTCTTGCGACCCCGAGGGGTCTGAGGGAACTATGAACATGACATTTTCCATAGGTATTTCTACGTCTGTTGGGGACACAGAGTCATTCAACCTTTCTCTCTCTCTCTCTCTCTCTCTCTCTCTCTCTCTCTCTCTCTCTATATATATATATATATATATATATATATATATATATATATACCCTTTCTGATATGCAAATTTTCTACCCAGTCAGATAATGGTGGTGCCTACATGACCACCCACACCCGTCTGTGTCCCTAATATGGTTTTCTCAAGGGAAAAACATTCAGCCACCAACGTGTCGACACACAAGTACCAAGTAGCATCAAGAGCCGGCGGTGTTGACAAGGTCACTCCCACAGCCGTTTGTGGGACAAGCACGCAGCCTCAGACATGCCGACACATGTGTACCAAACACCCACCGAAACACCGGGCATATAGGGGAAAGAGCTACAGTACAGTCTGTCAGGAAGACACAGATGGAGTTTGCCAGCCACAACTCAGCGCTAAATACCGGTTCTGAGACCTTTTTATATTGCCTCCGACCTTATAAGGCGCCCATAACTTTATTGTGATTACATAAACCTTTCTTAAGCTAGCTTATCACTAAAATAAATTGACACAGCACTGAAATAAAGACACGGACATGGTAGCTGGAGTTAAAGGTCAGACGATATTTATTGATCGCTGACCAACTCTTTAAACTATAATTGTAATTGAAATGGAATTAATTTAGATTGTGAAATTAAATTTAGATTGGAGGATGACAAAGGAAAAGTCGCTACCAGACACCAGCTCCAGTCACCTAGATGAAAACCACCAAACCAAGGAAGGGAGTACCCAGACCCCGCCTCCTTCCTGCATAACCCGCATTGTGCTGGCCTCACCACTCTTTTCTCTGGCAAACGTTCGGTTCCCGCAGGGGAACGTCTAAATGTCCAACCGCAAGAGAAGGACACACCTACCGTCCTTCTAAAGAGGGTGCCCCACAATGACCACTTATGCCTGTTTGACCGCTGGTTGGTAGCGACTTCCCGCAAATCTGGCTGTCAATAGCCAACTGAAGAGAAACAAACAAATAAAAATTTAATCAGGGCGCGCGGTAGGGCATACAATGAAAATGGCAAGAGGAAGTCTGAGGCACATGACCCTGCCCTATATACTCTCCTGAGACCAACCCCTTACAGCTTGACTGACAACTCTCTGATCCTATAGGAAAAACCCACTGGAAAATATGATCTGCCTAGCAATTGCTTAGTCATAAAACAACCAATCACAAAACATTGGGCTCTTATATGGCCTCAGGCTTATGCAGCCTTCAGCTAATCTAAGGCGCCCATAACTTTATTGTGATTACATAAACCTTTCTTAAGCTATCTTATCACTAAAATAAATTGACACAACACTGAAATAAAGACACGGACACGGTAGCTGGAGTTAAAGGTCAGACGATATTTATTGATCGCTGACCAATTCTTTAAACTATAATTGTAATTGAAATGGAATTAATTTAGATTGTGAAATTAAATTTAGATTGGAGAATGACAAAGGAAAAGTCGCTACCAGACACCAGCTCCAGTCACCTAGATGAAAACCACCAAACCAAGGAGGGGAGTACCCAGACCCCGCCTCCTTCCTGCATAACCCGCATTGTGCTGGTCTCACCACTCTTTTCTCTGGCAAACGTTCGGTTCCCGCAGGGGAACGTCTAAATGTCCAACCGCAAGAGAAGGACACACCTGCCGTCCTTCTAAAGAGGGTGCCCCACAATGACCACTTATGCCTGTTTGACCGCTGGTTGGTAGCGACTTCCCGCCAATCTGGCTGTCAATAGCCAACTGAAGAGAAACAAACAAATCAAAATTTAATCAGGGCGCGCGGTAGGGCATACAATGAAAATGGCAAGAGGAAGTCTGAGGCACATGACCCTGCCCTATATACTCTCCTGTGACCAACCCCTTACAGCTTGACTGACAACTCTCTGATCCTATAGGAAAAACCCACTGGAAAATATGATCTGCCTAGCAATTGCTTAGTCATAAAACAACCAATCACAAAACGTTGGGCTCTTATATGGCCTCAGGCTTATGCAGCCTTCAGCTAATCTAAGGCGCCCATAACTTTATTGTGATTACATAAACCTTTCTTAAGCTATCTTATCACTAAAATAAATTGACACAACACTGAAATAAAGACACGGACACGGTAGCTGGAGTTAAAGGTCAGACGATATTTATTGATCGCTGACCAATTCTTTAAACTATAATTGTAATTGAAATGGAATTAATTTAGATTGTGAAATTAAATTTAGATTGGAGGATGACAAAGGAAAAGTCGCTACCAGACACCAGCTCCAGTCACCTAGATGAAAACCACCAAACCAAGGAGGGGAGTACCCAGACCCCGCCTCCTTCCTGCATAACCCGCATTGTGCTGGTCTCACCACTCTTTTCTCTGGCAAACGTTCGGTTCCCGCAGGGGAACGTCTAAATGTCCAACCGCAAGAGAAGGACACACCTGCCGTCCTTCTAAAGAGGGTGCCCCACAATGACCACTTATGCCTGTTTGACCGCTGGTTGGTAGCGACTTCCCGCCACCAAAGGTTTACAAAACCGCCACCGCCATCCGAACAAACAAACAAGAACAAACTAAAGAGCCCTAACGGAAAGGACCAAAAACATCTTCCAGGAAAACCTGCACTCCGTCCGGAGAAAGATGGACCCCATCCTCCTTGTAGAACTGCCGGTTACGCAGCACAAGTAAAGGATGCCTGACAGCTACTCCCCCTATTGCCCTAACGAACAGAGACACCGCCGAATTCACCTTCTTGCGAGCTTTCTCCAGATCTGAGAAACGCACCGCACCCCGCCAATAAAAACGCGGAACTATCTCCGACCAAACAATACAGACTCCTGGCCAGTGACAACGAATCGCCACCAAATCCGCCTTAATGGACAAAATTAAATCTATGCCCTTAACTCAGCCCAAATCATTGCCACCTAAATGCAGGACGATACAACTGGGGCGACCCCAGCTGCGCTCACGATGAAAAAGGATCTGCAACAAATCACCCCAAAGCATGCCCCTGACACCTACCCAATGCAACTCCCTAGATCCGAAAACATCAGCCGCCCTAAAAGCCATGGGATGCCTCGCCGCCCAAAAAACATAAGAATGGCCAACCAGCCACACATGCTCCCCAAAATCAAAGGCAGATGAAAAAGAAAAACACCCTAACATCAGAAATTTGAACACATAACATAGATAATGCAATAAACTAAATAACCCAAGTGAAGAAGAAAACTCAAAAAAACCTTAAGAGACCGTAAGAGAACAGCCAATTGAAATTAGGCCCCCTCGGAGGAAAATTTAAAAATTCACTTCACACCCTCGATTCCTGAACGGTAAGCGTTCAAAAACCGACGAGTAAACAAGTTTTTGGGTTGGCGCAACTACATCTTATCACAACGGACATAAGACTTATAGGAGGCAGACTTCCAACAGCCCAGCTCCCGAATAGCCGCAGGGGATGAGCCCGTAGCCGCTGCATGGGTAGCCGCCCCAATCCGAAAGGAATGGGTACCGAAGTCCGCCCCGCGCAAGCCTAGCGCCTCCAAACATTTCTTAAACACTGCAGCAAATTGAAACTTCGTCAGCGGGCCAGCGTGCGCATGCACCAGCAACTGGTCGCCCCCTGAAGGCCTCAACCGGAGATACTCCTGTGCCAACCTCAGCGGGCACACACTCGCTTCCTCCCGGGCCTCCAAGGACACCCAGCGACCCCGACCTGTTTGATCTGTCTTGGACCGCACAATCCTACAGAGCAACAGGCCATCCTGCAGGCGCACATTCCCGTAAAGCATACCGGAGTCACGAGATGCCTTACTGCACGCCACTAACTCGCTTACTCGGAAAGCCCCAAAGAAAGCTAGTGCAAAAGCACATCTAAATAGAGCCACCTCGAACTCCGAGGTCGCAATTTGAGGCAGCACACGCAGCAACTCCGTTAGAAGCTGCAACGTCACGGGTCTACGGGAGTCCGCGGGCACCGGACGCATCCTAGCCCACCCTTTAAGCTCTCTGGAAAGGACAAAAGACCCGGTGGGATCCGTCATCCCGCGGAGCCGAGAGTGAAAAGCAATGCCCGCAAGGGCAGAAGACATGGCCGCTTTTGACCTACCCCTTTGATAATGTTCCCAAACAAAGACCAGCAAAACGTCAGCCAGGGACTCACCTGCCACACCGTATCTACTTTGAAAGGCCGACCAATCACGCCAGGCCACATCATACGCCCTGAGCGTGGAAGGAGCCAACGCACACCTGGCCAGAGCAGCTAACCCGACTTGACAATCTGCCAGACAGAAGGCGGGCACGGTAAACCCTCCGCCGCCGCTCCCGGAACCAACGCCTGGAATCTATCAAACTGGAACCGAGACAACGCATCCGCAATTCCGTTGTCGATACCGGGAACGTGATGGGCCCTGAAAGTAACACTGCGCCGCAAGCAAATTAACACCAGATGCCGCAACAGCCGCAAAGCCTGTGGAGAGGAAGAACGCTGGTTATTGATAGCGTGCACCACCCCCAAGTTGTCGCAATGGAACGAAATGTCCCGATTCGAGAACTGGCCGGCCCACAACTCAAGGGCAACTATGATCGGGAACAACTCCAGCAACAGGAGGTTCTTGGTGAAACCCCGTGCCACCCAAGAGAACGGCCAAGCAGCAGCACACCATGCCCCGGCAAAAAATTCCCCAAAGCCCTGACTGCCCGAAGCATCAGTGAACAACTGGAGCGAACTGTTGGAACAACAAGGGGGAGGCCACAAAACCTCCCTGTTGAAGGATACCAGGAAAGAAGCCCAAATCCGTAAGTCATCCCTGATCTCGCGGGAAAGGTACACTGTGTGATGCTACCGGACCGTCCCCGCCGTGGCCCGTTCAAGTTTGCGACAGAAAACCCTACCCATGGGGATAATCCGACACGCAAAGTTGAACAAACCCAGCAAAGACTGTACCTGCTTAAGCCGAACCCTGCGCTTGCCTAAACAATCGTGAATGCAACCCAACAGCTTCCGCACTTTATCATCGGGGAGGCGACAGCAACCCGCCACCGTGTCTATTTCGATCCCCAAATAGCTAAGACAACTGCATGGGCCCTCACACTCCCAAACTATCGAACAAGGACCTAGCCACCGACAGAATATCGCCACAGACCGAACTTCCCCCTGGTCCCATAAAGAGAAAATCGTCCAGGTAATGAGCCACCCCCGGTTGCCCGGAGGCTGCTTGGACGCACCAGTGTAAAGACGTGCTAAATCTCTCAAAATAGGCGCAGGAGACCGAACAGCCCATGGGGAGACACCGATCCACGTAAAACCCGTCCCCCAATTTGAAACCCAGGAACCGCAGGGAATCCGGGTGGAGGGGAAGGAGTCGAAAAGCCGATTCCACGTCTAATTTCGCCAACAAGCCCCCCGGACCACAGTCTCGCACCAAGCGCAGAGCGTCATCAAAAGACTGATAACGCACCCTGCACACGGCCTCGGGAATGGAGTCGTTAACCGAAACGCCAGGAGGATGCGACAAGTACTGTATCAGGCGGAACTTACCCGGGGCCTTCTTGGGCACCACCCCCACGGGGGAGATGCACAAGGAGGGCAGAGGGGGAAAGGCGTAGGGTCCACACATGCGCCCCAGTCCGATCTCCGCGTCCACTTTCCGCTGGACCTCATGCGGGAATTCGCAAGCCGACTACAAATTCTGGTGCGCCACCACGTGCACCGAATCCGAAATGGGCAGGCGAAAACCCTGCTGGAAACCTTCCAAAAGGAACAACGCTGCCGACTTATCGGGGTATAAACTAAGCCAGCGCCGCAATTCGGGAACTTGAATAGGGGAGGGGGCCTTACTTCCCAACTCCACCGGCCTCGGCCGGAGCGGAGGGCTTACCGCTCGCCGCTGAGGTGCAGTCTTTGGCCGGGTGACCAGCCCCGCACAACTTACATGAGTGGCGAAAATTACAATTTACGCCCCTAGTGCATTTCCCTTCGTTGTAAGCAAAACACCTGCATTTCCCCGATGACCGTGAACCCGAAACACCGGCCGCTGTGGGCTTCTTGACCGCGGCGTCCGGAGCGGGCTTGACCTGTTGTGTGACCTCCAACCACACCTCGACATCCTTAAACCCCGCGGGCAGAATGGGGTTGCCATCCTGATTACGATTGAATTTCTCGTGGTAATCCCGCCAAGTGGAACCCTTGGACTTTAAGTACATGTCATGCACCAAAAACAAATATTTGACCAAATTGGGATACTCTGCGGACCGCGATTCGGTGTAGCAAGCCGTAAAAACCAAGAAACCCCGCAACCACTGATGAAAATGACGGAACGCACTCTCACCAATACCCCCCGGTTTCTTAGCTGCCTCAAAAGCCCGCCGCATCTCATCCGTAAGGGTGAAGATGTCAACATACTTTCCCTTCCTGATCTTTTCCCGCATTTGCTTGTGCACCCCCCGAGTAACGGCCGTGTTGGCGCAATGCACCATCTCCGTATAACGGGGGGGGGGGGTCAGAGGGAACCGCCGCCGATGGCGCCGTCGCCTTACAGGATTCCTTCGCCACGCGCCGCGCGATAAGTCTAGCTAGTTTACGCGGGCGCCGCGGAGAACCGGAAGAAACGCTGCTAGAAGAGGTGGAAGAAGTGCTAGAAGAACAATGGGAATTAATAGCGTACTCACCAGCGCCTGAAGGACCCGGAACAGCCTCGTCAGTTGCACCCGACTCCGGTGGCGGCAGAACATCTCCCGACGGTGCCGCGGCCGCGGCCCTCTCCGACCTCCGGCCCCTCTGCGACGATGACCCAGAAACATCCAGCACCTGAGAGGAGGAAAAAGAAGGGACAACAGGCGCAGGAGAAACCAGCGCATCAACGGAAATGGGGGTAACAGGTGGGAGGGGGGACAAAACATAATCGCTCGGCGGAGGGGGGCCAGCGGGCAGCGGTGGGCGAGGACCCACGAGGGAGGGGGACGAAACGGCGTGTGGGAAGGCGGACCCGCCCCCCACCGCGCCGCCAACGGCGTAGGCAGGAAGCCACGCGGGAGGCGGCAAGCGCACGGCCGACCTGGAAAATGCTGACGAAGCATGCTGGAACGAAGTAGGAGCAGGAGGTGACTGCCAAAACTGTGCCAACGGATCCGCCCCGGCTGGGGAGGGCCCGACATACGAGCCCGCAAAGGCAGGGGGGGGGGATCGCAATCCGGGGGCCACCGGCCGACCACGTGGATTGTACGTCAGCGGCCGAACTCGCAACATACGGGTAAAAATGCGGGGAGGAAAAAACCGGCGGGACCGTTAAAGGCGCTCCGGAGGACGCTGGCAACGACTGCGCGACTGGCCAGGGAAAGCCACCGGGAAAAAACTGTCCCCCGGCAAACCCGTGAGGCGTGGAAAACGCCAGAGGAGGGCAAGGCAGGTGGAAGGCTGCCGCAATGGATGACTGCGTCGCCACCAGCTGTACCGCGCCCCCCCCCCCGAGCCGGGGGGGAGAGCCTGGAGCCCGACGCCCGGGTATGCCGACGCGCTCATATACCCAGCGGGTGACCGGGAGCCCAAAGGAAACGCCGCCGCTGCAAGAACCCCCGCCGGGGACCCCAGCACTGAAACTGCGCGGGGGGCCCCGGCCGCGGCAATCTGCGAAAACTCCACCCCCCTCAATGCACTGGGGCCCGTACTAACCACCATATATGCGGGGGAATACGGCCCCCCCGCAGGGGGGAGCCCTTCCACAGCCGCCCATGTAATTGCTGGCGCAGGAGTTCCCTGCAAACCTCCCACACTTGTATCCCCCGGCAGTGAGTGCTCCCCCCACCCCCCGCAGCCCGCCCGCAGACGCCAGGCACCACGTGGGCGCCCGCGCCGCTGGCCGGAGCTGCCGGCGGGAGGGGAAGGAAAGACGCGCCACAGTCAGACACGGAGGCCTTCGGGGACACCAACGGCCGGAGCCCGGCCGAGACATCCTCCGCAGTAGCACAGCCCGAGCGGCCGCCGGCCGCACCACCACCGCTGGCTGGGGCGCGGGCCGTAGCGGCCCGACCCCGCCGCGATACCACCGCCGCCTGGACCAACCTGCGGGGGGCCGCACTCCGTGATCACGGGCGAGGGGTGCCCGTGGCTTCCACGAGGCGGCGGGAGGGGGGGGCAGATCGGCGGGGACGCGGCATTATCAGGGAACAGCACAGTGAATAATAGAACAGGGCACTGCGCAATAAATTACAGGGATGATTGTCTAGGCAAGGGAGGCAGAAACAAATTTATAATAACACAAATGGGAACAAATAAAGAGCAAAGCACTAAGTATGAGAGGAAATATACTCAGCTGTCTTGGGCCATACAATGAAAATGGCAAGAGGAAGTCTGAGGCACATGACCCTGCCCTATATATTTTCCTGAGACCAACCCCTTATAGCTTGACTGACAACCCTCTGATCCTATAGGAAAAACCCACTGGAAAATATGATCTGCCTAGCAACTGCTTAGTCATAAAACAACCAATCACAAAAAGTTGGGCTCTTATATGGCCTCAGGCTTATGCAGCCTTCAGCTAATCTAAGTAATTTATATTGCCTCAAATCAACTGTGCCGCCCCCCCCATTTTTCACTCTGTTATGTCTACAGCAGTGTGAGGAAGGACCAGCGTCTCTACCAGAGAAAATGGCGCTGATGAGAGCTGTGAGGGCTAAGCCCCGCCCCCTTAATGGCGCGCTTCAGCCCCGCTATTTTTTATTATATTTATACTGGCGGGGGTCGGGATTTAGTGCCCAGGCACTCACCCTCGTTTTCCAGTCACATATGAGGATTTTATGCTGCCCAGGGCACCCCCCACCGCACCCTGCACCCTACAGTGCCGCTGTCTGTGGGTGCATGGCGCGCAGCGCAATCGCTGTGCGGTACCTCAGAAGCCGTCACTGAAGTCTTCTTTTCTTCTTCTACTCACCTGTCTTCTGACTTCTGGCTCTGCAAAGGGGGTGATGGCGGGCTCTGGGAATGAACCCCTAGCCGTACCTAGTGTTCCAAACACTCAGAAGCTAATGGTTTCCTGTAGCCAAAGAAGTAGAGCCTTTAAACTCACTAGAAGTAGGTCTGACTTCTCTCCCTTAAGTCCCACGTAGCAGGGAGACTGTTGCCAGCAGGCTCCCTGAAAATAAAAAACCTAACAAAAGTATTTTTCCGAGAAACTCAGTAGAGCTCCTCAGAGTGCATCCAGTCTACCTGGGCACAGATCTAAACTGGAGTCTGGATGAGGGGCATAGAGGGAGGAGCCAGTTCACGCCCATTCAAGTCTTAAAGTGCCCATTTCTCATGCGGATCCCATCTATACCCCATGGTTCTTGATGTGACCCCAGCATCCTCTAGGACGTATGAGAAAGCTATACTGGGGCGGTCTTCAGTATGCCGAATGTCGGGATCCCGGCGCACAGTATACCGGCGCCGGAATCCCGACACCCGGCATACCGACAGCTGTTCTCCCTCATGGGGGTCCACGACCCCCCTGGAAAGAGAATAAAATAGCGAGGCGCGTGTAGCGCGCCACCATGCCTGCAGCGTGGCGAGCGCAGTGAGCCCGCAAGGGTCTCCTTTGCGCTCGCCGCGCTGTCGGTATGCCGGCGGTCGGGCTCCCGGCGCCGGTATGCTGGTCGCCGGGAGCCCGGCCGCCGGCATTCCATGCTGCACCCCTATACTGTTAGTGACTGGTGTGGTACATTTACACAGGGCTGGTTCAAGGGCGCTCTGCGCCCCGGGCAGGCAAAGGGGCGTGGCCTAATACAGGGGGCGTGGTCAGTTACGCCCCCTGTACATTGCTAGCGCCGCTTGAACGCTGAGCGGTGCGCGATGACGTCATCGCGCACCGCACAGCAAAAGGTCCTCTCCACGAAGGGAAACTAGACGCTATGCGTCTAGTTCCCTTCGTGGAGAGGACCTTTGCTGTGCGGTGCGCGATGTCGTCATCGCGCACCGCTCAGCAAAGTTACTCTCCACGAAGGGAAACTAGACGCATAGCGTCTAGTTCCCTTCACAGGAGGCGGACGGGGACGGCAGCGGGCAGCGGAGGCGGACGGGGGACACAGCGGGCAGCAGTGGCGGATCTTGCCACGGTTCGGCGCCCTCCGGATGGCGCCAGCGCCCTCCGGAAGGCGGTGCCCCGGGCAAAAGTCCTTCTTGCCCGTGGCAAGATCCGCTACTGCATTTACAGCATGTGAAATTCATAGTATACATCTGTGTCATGAGCTGTGTAGACACTGACCCCCATATCAATTATTCCAGTAGAACATTATTATTAGATCTCTATTCTGTTTTAAGCTCTTTAATAAAAATGTCAGCATTGACATAACCCTCCATAAAACACTTCAACTACATTTTAATCAAGCTCTGTATCTTACACATTGAGGTACTGTATTTTTCATGATCTTGCAAACAAAATTAGTTCTCTGTTTAATGTTACATTTGTAGGTTAAGATAGCTCTTGGAGAGTAATAATTACAGAAGTAAAACTATAAGGCCTCCCCTCCCCCCCCCCCCTTCCCCACACACACCCCTTCCCGATTTAGCTGCAGGATCCTAGATTACATGGAAACATAGGGGTATATTTACTAAAATTCTTATTTTTCTGAATGAGGTTAAAGTTCAAACATGAATGACATCGAATGTGTGAATTTGCAACTTTTTTAATTTATTACGCCTCATTTACTATGCTGTCGTGTTTTGATTATTTCCATTTTTCGATGTCGATGTCATTCGTATTTTTCCAAGGTAGAATGCGGGCGATTTTGTGGATTTGCGGCCGTGTTGTCAGGTTTTTTTTTCCACTGCGTAATTTTTCGGTTACTTTGTGTTTTCCCGTTCCCGGCAGCGTTTTTTTTCTAAGTTTCATTTTTGTCACTCGTCCGTGATTGGTTTGATTCGTGATGGAGGAGTGTCTGTGCTCATTACTATAAAACCGCCCCAAACCGTTCGAACCTCGTGGGTTTAGCTAGTGGAGAGGTGAGAGGAAGTTGTGTTTGGAGTTGGAGAGTTGATAGAAGTTTTTGGCGGTTTTGAGGAGGTTCTTTGCGATTTTTGAGTGCTGTACTGTGTGTGTAATTAGTCTTGCAATACTTGTTGTGTAGTTATTTAAAAGTCTGTCTAGTTTTTTGTCTTTGTTTTTTTTTTAAATCTATTGTCATATTGTGTGTGTGTGTGTGTGTGTGTGTGTGTGTGTGTGTGTGTGTGTGTGTGTGTTTGGTGTGTGTTTGGTGTGTAGTGGTAGTGGAGGAGTGTGTTTAGTGTTTTTTTTTCTCAGTGTTATTTGTTGTTTGTCCTGAATATGTCCCAGTCAGAGGTGAGTGTGGTGGAGGAGGTGAGTGAGAGGGAGGAGGTGAGTGAGGTGGAGGAGGTGAGTGTGGTGGAGGTGAGTGAGAGGGAGGAGGTGAGTGAGGTGGAGGAGGTTAGTGAGGAGAAGGGGGAGGTTGCTGGTGCGGCCTCGAGTGAGAGTGACAGTGATGGTGCTGTGGCTCCGCAGCAACGCACCACTACAAAGATGGGCCGCAATGTCAAATTCAGCTATGCAGAGAATATGGCATTGGGGCGGGAGCTGATGAGACATCATCGTCAGCTGTTTGGCCATGATGCTGCCAAGGTTTCTTCACGCAGGAAGAGTGTTCTGTGGGGGAAGGTAGTTGCGGCAGTTAATAGTGAGGGTGTGTTGAGGAGGACCGAGGACATGTGTTGTAAGCGATTCTAGAACATCAAGCGGCGTGTCAAGGCTAAGATGTCAAAGGAGGCTAAATCAGCCCACCAAACAGGGTGTGGACACCCCTTCCGAGCGTCATATCGGGATTGGGAGGAGCCTGTGCGCACTCTTATTCCGCCAGAAGTGGCTGGTGCGACTCATGTCCGGGATTCGGATCGCCCAAGGCAGGATGGTGAGTTGTATTTTTTTTATAATTTATAATTAAAACATCTGTGCTTTGTCCTTAGTTGTCTGAAATATCTTCTAGCTAATTGTGATTGTAAGTTGGTTAATTCTTCTAATGTGTTGGTGATGTAGTTTTATTCACAAATAGTTATGTTTTTGTCCTTTGTATTGTCAATTTAGCAGGTGACCTTGGCCTTTTTCTGTTTAAAAAAAAAAAAAAAGTAAATTGTTGTGGGTGTCTTTAAATGAAGTGTGAGTCATGTGTTTTGAGTAATGTGTGTTGTTATTTTTTTTTTAATGGACTTACGGTTATTGTGTGTTGTTCTGGGTTGTCCTTTGTGTGGTTGGGTTCACTACGGCTGGCCGGCGGTCGGGCTCCCGGCGACCAGCATCCCGGCGCCGGGAGCCCGACCGCCGGCTTACTGACAGCTTGGCGAGCGCAAATGAGCCCCTTGCGGGCTCGCTGCGCTCGCCACGCTACGGGCACGGTGGCGCGCTACGCGCGCCACACTATTTTATTCTCCCTCTATGGGGGTCGTGGACCCCCACGAGGGAAAATAATTGTCGGTATTCCGGCTGTCGGGCTCCCGGCGCCGGTATACTGAGCGCCGGGAGCCCGACCGCCGGCAAACAGAAGACCACCCGTGTGGTTGATGTGATTTTTCATGCAGATTTTAATTTGATGCTTACAATTTGGGGCAAATATTTGGTGGTAGTGTTTGGTTGTTAGCAGCAAACAAATGTTAAATACAGAGCAATATTCTGGTTGTGTTAAGCTACCACGGTTGGGTTTTTAGTAGTATAATATTGTGAATTCTGCACCTTTTGGGTATGGATAGGTTGGTGTAATTGTTTCATAATTTAAGTATACACACCCAATGAAGTCAGGCAAAAAAGCATAAGCATAGTTTTGTTTACTTCTCATCAGGTTCCTCATATGTTTACATCACAATAAGGTTTTTGCATAAACATATAAACATAATATAATGTTCATAAGGACAATCTTCATATTTCTACAGTACAAAAGAGACGCAGCACAGCCAGGCCACGACCCACACTGCCAAGAGATGCAGATGCTGGCGATGCGGGTAAGAATTTAGTGTATACACATATTCTGAAAACACATAGAAATGCAGAATTTTAATGTTTATCTTATCACATAGGTCCTTCTTCATCAAACACCCCTCCACTAAGACGACCATCACAGGGCTCGGATAGTCTCCATAAGATGGGTACCAAGAGACGCCGTGTTGAGGCGGAATATCCACCCGCATCCTCACCACCACAACGGCTCATCTCTACCAGTGACGTGCGGTGAGGTCATTGGCTGGGGAGGCACTGATATATATTTTTTTTTATATATATATATATATATATATATATATATATATAGTGTTTGAAGTGGAAATTTTGAGGTGGGGGTATGCAACAGTTAAGGATGCAAGTATGTGCGCGCCGAAGGCGCGCACGCTCCAGAAAAGGGGGCGTGGTCACCCAATAGGTGGCGTGTCCAGTGTAGTAGAACACCTTATACTATCTAGTACTGGTGCCCCTTTTACCTTGTAGCACACGGTAGGAGCCGAAATTCACATTATAGCACATGGTACGAGCCGAAATTCACATTGTAGCACACTGAATGAGCCGACATTTACATTGTAGCACACTGAATGAGCCGACATTTACATTGTAGCACACTGAATGAGCCGAAATTCACATTATAGCACACTGAATGAGCCGAAATTCACATTGTAGCACACTGAATGAGCCGAAATTCACATTGTAGCACACTGAATGAGCCGAAAGTCACATTGTAGCACACTGAATGAGCCGAAATTCACATTGTAGCACACTGAATGAGCCGAAATTCACATTGTAGCACACTGAATGAGCCGAAAGTCACATTGTAGCACACTGAATGAGCCGAAAGTCACATTGTAGCACACTAAATGAGCCGAAATTCACATTGTAGCACACTGAATGAGCCGAAATTCACATTGTAGCACACTGAATGAACCGAAATTCACATTGTAGCACACTGAATGAGCCGAAAGTCACATTGTAGCACACTGAATGAGCTGAAATTCACATTGTAGCACACTGACTGAGCCGACATTCACATTGTAGCACACTGACTGAGCCGACATTCACATTGTAGCACAATGAATGAGCCGACATTCACATTGTAGCACACTGAATGAGCCGAAAGTCACATTGTAGCACACTGAATGAGCCGAAATTCACATTGTAGCACACTGAATGAGCCGAAATTCACATTGTAGCACACTGAATGAGCCGAAAGTCACATTGTAGCACACTGAATGAGCCGAAAGTCACATTGTAGCACACTGAATGAGCCGAAATTCACATTGTAGCACACTGAATGAGCCGAAAGTCACATTGTAGCACACTGAATGAGCCGAAATTCACATTGTAGCACACTGACTGAGCCGACATTCACATTGTAGCACAATGAATGAGCCGACATTCACATTGTAGCACACTGAATGAGCCGAAATTCACATTATAGCACACTGAATGAGCCGAAATTCACATTATAGCACACTGAATGAGCTGAAATTGTGATAGCAGGGAGAGCCAGAGTGACGACAGGGAGAGCCAGAGTGACGACAGGGAGAGAGAGTGACGACAGTGACAGCAGGGAGAGAGAGTGACAGCAGGGAGAGAGAGAGTGACGATAGTGACAGCAGGGAGAGAGAGTGACGATAGTGACAGCAGGGAGAGAGAGTGACGACAGTGACAGCAGGGAGAGAGAGTGACAGCAGGGAGAGAGAGAGTGACGATAGTGACAGCAGGGAGAGAGAGTGACAGCAGGGAGAGAGAGAGTGACGATAGTGACAGCAGGGAGAGAGAGTGACGATAGTGACAGCAGGGAGAGAGAGTGACGACAGTTGACAGCAGGGAGAGAGAGTGACAGCAGGGAGAGAGAGAGTGACGATAGTGACAGCAGGGAGAGAGACGACAGTGACAGCAGGGAGAGAGAGTGACAGCAGGGAGAGAGATTGACGACAGGGAGAGAGAGTGTGACAGTAGGGACAGGGACAGTAACGACAGGGAAAGAGGGTGACAGCAGGTGAACATTACCTGACTCATTTGTTGCGGCTGGTGGCGGTGAGTGGCTGGCGGCGGTGGGCGGCGGTGAGCGGCTGTGCGCTCTACACAGCCGCTGGCCGTCAAGCAGGGGCTTCTGTCTGAGAGAGGGCGGAGGAGGAGAGCACCGGGCGCCGC
Source organism: Pseudophryne corroboree (assembly GCF_028390025.1). Classification (NCBI taxonomy): domain Eukaryota; kingdom Metazoa; phylum Chordata; class Amphibia; order Anura; family Myobatrachidae; genus Pseudophryne; species Pseudophryne corroboree. The sequence continues at coordinate 226,238,347 of NC_086451.1, read as the reverse complement.
TCAATTCACGCTGGGTCTGTGGCTTCCCACCGCTGTCGCCGTGCACATTAGCCAGCGTTTGGGCCAGCGGGGGACATGGAACACACTTTAGCTAGTAGGGGGAGGGGGGTACATGGCACACACACATTAGCTAGTAGGGGGAGGGGGGGACATGGAACACACACATTAGCTAGTAGGGGGAGGGGGGACATGGAACACACACATTAGCTAGTAGGGGGAGGGGAGACATGGCACACACACATTAGCTAGTAGGGGGAGGGGGGGACATGGAACACACACATTAGCTAGTAGGGGGAGGGGGGGGGACATGCCACACACACATTAGCTAGTAGGGGGAGGGGGGACATGGCACACACACAGTAGCTAGTAGGGGGAGGGGGGGGACATGCCACACACACATTAGCTAGTAGGGGGTGGGGGGACATGGCACACACACATTAGCTAGTAGGGGGAGGGGGGGACATGGAACACACACATTAGCTAGTAGGGGGAGGGGGGGGACATGGAACACACACATTAGCTAGTAGGGGGAGGGGGGGGACATGGAACACACACATTAGCTAGTAGGGGGAGGGAGGGACATGGAACACACACATTAGCTAGTAGGGGGAGGGGGGGACACGGAAAACACTTTACCTAGATTACAGTAGGAAGATCTTCCGTTCCGCTCTCCCCCTCCTCCCTGTACCGCTGCTGCTGCACTCACTGTCTTCAGGCTCTGCCTGTGTGTGACAGGCGCCGGACCAGCAGCGGCAGCAACAGCAAGGACACTGTGAGTAAGGAGGCAGGGAGGGGGAGCTGCACTTAATGAAGTCAGCCCCGCATGGACTCCTGGGCATCCCGGCGCCGCCGCAGCTGGAGCAGTATGACTGGTCCCGGCGCCGCTTCTCCCGGCCGCGTCTATGTGATTGGACCAGCGGATCCAGCACTGGATCCGCTGTCCAATCACAGGTGCCTCGCTAGCAGGGGCGTGCTTTCCCTGCCAGCGAGGCACTTGTATAAGTGCCGCATTCTAGTCTTTTTGTAATGGGCTTTTCCAGCCCAGCGCATGGCCCCGCCCCCCCGCTTTGTCCCGTTATCACTAGCTACGGGAGGCACTAGCTGCCAGTGCCTCCCAAACGTATTAGATGGGCTAAAATGATTAAATTAATATAAAGAGGGTACAATACATATGACACAGAATATGTGTCTTATGTATCTTCTTTCTATTATTTTAATCATAATGACAGGGGAGGCACTGCCTCCCCTGCCTCCCCTGACTGCACGTCCCTGATCTCTACAGTGTCGTCCCAGCCACCACAAGCCATTTTGGCCAGTCCACAAAGCGAGGAACCACAATCCCCTCAGCTGTCTGGTGAGTAAACATAACATTTAATTGCAAAAACTTTAAAAAACAGTGGGGTAGATGTATTAACCTGGAGAAGGCATAAGGAAGTGATAAACCAGTGATATGTGCAAGGTGATAAAGGCAGCAGCCAATCAGATCCTAACTGTTAATTTACATATTGGAGCTGATTGGCTGGTGCCTTTATCACCTTGCACATATCACTGGTTTATCACTTCCTTATGCCTTCTCCAGGTTAATACATCTGCCCCAGTGTTTGTGCACAGCCAAAAAAAATGTGTTTAAAAAAACACTCATCCTTGTAATAATCCCCAACAGCAAGCACATGGGGGTAACGTTAGTAAGATTATTATTTTTTTTCAGATGTGATGTTGGCCATAGCAACCAATTTTTTTTTTGTTGTTGTTGTTGTTGCTAGAAACAGCTACATAAATGTTAAGTCTAATCCGATTGTTTTGCATGGCCAACATCACCAGTTCTAAACATCGCCCACCTTAAGACATTTTCTACCATATTTTTTCTTACATTTATTTGCACTATATTTAATCAAGTTTTGGCCAGACCACTGACTGCCTTGAACAATGTATGAGTGTATTGATCAACACATTTAATGTATTGTGTGTGTTTTACAAAAGTAAGCTTCATACACAATATGTAAATGTAGTAATTTGTATTTGTTAGAGTTCTTCGTGTTAGCACATTAATTATGGCTCAGAGTCCAACAATTCCCTGAAACATTTTTGAACTGAGTAGGGAACATAAGAAGCCACATATTTCTACAAAAGGTGACCTAAATTGTTAAGTTTAGCCCACAATCTATTTATCATTTACAACATGAATATTATGAAGTAATGCATGTTGATGTAAAGCTATAAAAAAAACCAATGCTAAATATTGACTAAATAGTGGCTGTCTTCAACCCCATACAGAACCACCCATCATGCCCGAGGATACCCAGCAGGAATCGGACTTGCAGGCTACGTACACACTACACCTGCAAGCGATTGATCCAAACCAGCCAACCACGCCGCAGGACATAACCCAACCACCCCAAACATCCCACAGCTCCCAATTGAGCCCAACACCACCCCAGCCACAAATGGGCCCAGAGTTTTGGTCCAGTTGGGCAACACAACAGGCGCAACACTATGCCTGTCTGAACACCCACAGCCAATACTTTGCCAGTCTGCCCCATCATCTGCCTAGACTCAGTCGGAAATCAGGCAGACTGATAGTTCAAGTTGGCAGAGTAGCAAATTCTATGAAGCAGATGAGGGCAGACAACAGCCAAATGCACGCAAATTTACAAAGAATCATGGATGACCAACAGAGGCAGCAACAAGCCCTCATACAAATTATACAACATAACCAATTAATAAACGAAAGCCTCTCCCGAATCATTGCCAACAACACTGCCGCAACTACACAACTCACAGCAAGCCTCAACAACCTGAGCCAAAGCCTAAATGTGTTGGCATCACACCAACTAAGCTCAAGCTCAGGAACAACAACACCAAGCCAGACCCCAGTTACCTCCCCAGTAAGACGATCCAGCAGAACCAGGACCAATGAACCATCCCAATCCTCTGCACCCAGCAAACAAAAAACAAAGAAATGATCTAGGCTGCAGCAACAACTACAGTATGTTATTTGAAAATTACAAATGATCTAATTGATTCACTCAAAATGCCTGAGTTTAAGGTAATAAATTAATCATACGCAATATGTGTAATGTTTCATTTGTTAATGAGTGACAGTGTAAGTTATACATTTTATTGCCTAACTGTAAACAACATGAGAAATAACAAACAATAACGCAACACAAACAGAATTCAGACCTATCAAACATTTTATAATTGGTATTAGGCAAGGTTAATTATGAATAAATAATACTTACCGGTAAAATAACGCAGAATCACTTCTTGCCTTACCTGCCTCCCTACATCTGTACTCACACTGTCGCCTGTTTTCTTCATCACCAACATGTGGCAGATGTTGGCGCAAACACATGTTCTGAAGAAAACCGCAGCAGAACACAATCCTAGTCACCTTTTGAGGGACTATACAACAAAAGCCCTGCAGACTTATCCAGACACCTAAACCTAGATTTCAGCACCCCAAAACATCTTTCTACCACATTCCGCGTGGACTTATGTGCATTATTAAAATTGTGTTCAGCAGGAGAATCAGGTTGGGACAATGGAGTAAGGAGCCAAGAGTAGCAGCCATAACCACCATCACCTGAAAGACAGATATAGGCAACATTAGGACATGTGGTTTATGGAAAAAAAAACCCATAATGACGAGGTTGAAGTTACCACACATACACACAACACACTTGGAACATACCCAGCAGCCAGCCATCAGGCATTTGTCCGGCATCAAACTTATCAAAGAGGGATGACTGACTGAGGATGAAGGAGTCATGGCAGCCACCAGGGTAACCCGCAACAACACTCATCATTTTTAGATTTGCATCACAAACCACCTGGACATTAGTGGATTGGCCCAGATGTCTATTGGTATAAATATATTGCCTGCCCCTAGGTGGTCTCAGCTCAACGTGTGTGCAATCTATGGCACCCAGCACATTGGGCATGCCAGCAAGCTCACAGAAAGCTACCCTGACTGCATGCCACTGCGACTCCTGGGTAGGGAAGCAGATAGAGGCATCTATGTGGGGATCCAAGGCATCCAAAACCTGAGTGGACATTACAAAATATAAGGTGAGTGTCATGACCTGTAATAAATACAATACTGTGTTCTATTACATAACAGAAGCACAACTTAGACATAGACGTGTATGTATGTTTTAACTCACCTGATTTAAATATTTTGAAAAGGTGGGCTGGGAGATACCAATTACATCGCCAGTCACAGCCTTGAAGCTACCAGAAGCCATAAAGTGCAACACAGCCAGGAGTTTGTGCAGGCCTGAGACAGAGCGAGAGCGTGCTGTCTCAGGGTCTAGGTCCAGTTTGACAAGGTCATACAGACGGAAAATGTTGTTTCTATTTAGCCGGAACATCTGTATGACCTGGTCATCGGCTAATGCGTTCAAGTTTAAACGCCCCCTAAAAAAACGAGGCCTGCGCAGCCTCCTCGGCACCTGTACAACCTGCTGACCATGTTCAGTTTCCTGGCCCTGGTTTATTGTAGCCTCATGGAGCAGTCTCAGGTATCCCCCAGCAAACAATAAATCAGTACTACACACGGCAGCAGCCATTTCAGAGTGAGAGATTAGAAAAATGTGCTTGGGTCCCTTTTAAAGGTCAAAAAATTCAGGGGTGATTAATGTAGAATTGGCAACACATGTAAACACGCTTCTCAAAAGCAGGTCTATATTTTTCCCGCATTTTTTTACGAATTTGTTTTTTTCACGGCCGCAAATGCATTTTCACGGTAGAGATTTCAAATACGAATGCATAGTAAATGACCGAGTTCTATACCTAAACAGCCGCGTTTGACCGATGGTGTATTCATTCGTATTTTTACAACACAGCCGTAAAAAAATACGAATGCCCTCATCACTGCCGAGATTTGAGTTTAGTAAATTCCCCAGAAGACACTTTGAACAAAAAACACCAAATCGGTCAAAATCGGGAGCTTAGTAAATATACCCCATAGACTGTAACAGCAGATAACAGCCATGTGGCCCATCCAGTCTGCCCTTTAGAGTTAGGGTATTAAGGTTAGGGACTACAGTATTAGGGTTAGGGTATAATGGTTAGTTTAGGGGTTTGGTTTAGGGTTAGATTAGGGGATTGGATTAGGGGTTAGGGGATTGGGGTTGGGTTAGGGGATTGGGTTAGAGGTTAGAGCAGTGGTTCTCAAACTCGGTCCTCAGGACCCCAAACAGTGCATGTTTTGCAGGTAACCCAGCAGGTGCACAGGTGTATTAATTACTCACTGACACATTTTAAAAGGTCCACAGGTGGAGCTAATTATTTCACTTGTGATTCTGTGAGGAGACCTGCAAAACATGCACTGTGTGGGGTTCTGAGGACCGAGTTTGAGAACCTGTGGGTTAGAGTATTAGTGTTGATTTAGGGGATTGGGTTAGGGTATTAGGGATAGTGTAGGGTATCAGATAATTGTCAAAGCAGCAACAAACCTGCAACACATTCCAAACGTGTGTGTGTGTGTGTGTGTGTGTGTGTGTGTGTGTGTGTGTGTGTGTGTGTGTGTGTGTCTCCACTGCTCCAAGTACACCAAAATGAAATACTTAGGGGGTAAAGCAGGCAAAGCACCACATTTAGGTAGTGAGAATACTAGAACAAACATTCAAGATGGCTCTAAAACAACATAATACTGTATACGCTTTCATACATTGTATCACAACCTTTAACAAAAATTGGTCATTTGAGCTTTAGGATGGAAATTCCTCTGTATTGCTGAAGTGGATTGATGGGATCCACAAATGTGATCTTTACCCAGGGCCTACTAATATCAGAGTAGCTTGATTATGTAAATGTTTTCAACATTCTCCCCAACCCATGCTGTAAGGTTCTATAGACTAGCAGGGGTGGTCTTCAGGTTGCCGGCGGTCGGGCTCCCGGCAACCACCATACCGGCGCCGGAATCCCAACCGCTGACATACCGACCACCGGCATACCGACATATTTTCTCCCTCTTGGGGGTCCACGACCCCCCTGGAGGGAGAATAGATAGCGTGGCACGCGTAGCGAGCCATTGTGCCCGCTGCGTGGTGAGCGCAGCGAGCCCGCAAGGGGCTCATTTGCGCTCGCCCAGCTGTTGGTATGCCGGCGGTCGGGATTCCGGCACCGGTATGCTGGACGCCGGGACCCCAACCGCCGGCAAACCATACTACACCCACTAGCAGGAAGCAACTGGAGCAACCCCATTATGGCAATAAGTGCAAATCTACACAGACAAAAGAATTCATCAGGAAGAAATCCCCCTATAAACCTACATGAATATCTGACTTTGTAGATTAGAGGTTGACAAACTAAGATATATAAGAACTAAAACAATTTGTCTTTCTTTTTTTTTATTTTTGCAAAGTGCTCTGGTGTTATTTCATATCCTCTTGTGCTCTTCTCAGACCAGCCGCTCCCTTTATTTAGCAGCATAAGCTGCATTCCTCAGCCATCTTTCAATTCTTCAGGAAGATCTTGCAAAGGGAACTATTTTCTCTAATTGTTCCGATTCCTGTAATTTGTGCTTGCCGTTTAAGGCAAATTTAGGTCAATTGTTTGTGTTTCCTGCTGAGGTTTCTTCTGAAACCTAATGAAGCCATTTTGTGTGTAACCTCATCATTCCAAAAATCCACCACAATTAGTGAGATTGGCAATCTAGATGTGATTACTATGATCTGATGGATGATGAGACATCTCCGCTGCTGCATGCAGAGCATAACAACTATATATCACACAATCATTTAACCTTGTACTGCTGGAAATAATGAAACCTACATTCTGGACACAACCTCATAGTAATGCGAAAAAGTGTAGAGATTTTCACACTAGAACTCATACAGAAAATAGAGTCTGATCTTTTACATTAAGCATATGTCACATACAGACTACTACTATGTCACAGACTACTTCACACACATTTTTACTTAGTAAATTAGCATTCAGTAACGGATTTAATTTTTTAACAATTATTTACATTACCACTCTAGCATTATTTATTAAGACATTCTGCCCCATAAATAATAATACACAGTTTACACATTATTTAAGTAAAGCATATAATTATCAATGTCAAAAGCAGGATATATTGCAGATATCTCAGCATTTCACACAAAAAAAAGAAAAAAAATTGACGCATACAATGGTCCAGATTTATCAAGCCTTGGAGAGTGATAAATTGCAGGGTGGTAAAGTACCAACAAATCAGCTCCTAACTGTTGTCATGCTACTGACTATGTTAGAAAAATGACAGTTAGGAGCTGATTGGTTGGTACTTTATCACTATCCAAGGCTTGATAAATGTAGACCAATGTATGAGGACATTGTAGTAGCCAATATCACAAGTTATGAAATAAAGTTTTCAGCAGGGCCGGTGCTAGGGTGTTCGGCGCCCCCCTGCAAACTATAAATTTGCGCCCTCCCATATTCCTTTGGCTCGCGCCGGGAAAAGGGGTGTGGTCTCACAAGTAAGGGGCATGGCCACACAATAGTACCCCCATTTAAAATTACGCCACAATGTAGCACAATCTTATTAATCTTATACGTAATGCCCCACCCGTAGTAGTAGCGTCCTTATATGTAATGCACCCCAGTAATAGTAGCATCCTTATACATAATGCCCCCCAGTAGTAGTAGTGTCCTTATACATAATGCCCCCCCAGTAGTAGTAGCGTCCTTATACATAATGCCCCCCAGTAGTAGTAGTGTCCTTATACATAATGCCCCCAAGTAGTAGTATCGTCCTTATACGTAATGCCCCCCCCCAGTAGTAGTAGCGTCCTTATACGTAGTGCACCTCAGTAGTAGTATCGTCCTTATACGTAATGCCCCCCCCAGTAGTAGTGCACCCCTGTAGTAATAGCGTCCTTATACGTAATGCCCCTCCCCAGTAGTAGTAGCGTCCTTATACGTAATGCCCCCCACAGTAGTAGTAGCGTCCTTATACGTAATGCCCCCCCCCAGTAGTAGTAGCGTTCTTACATGTAATGCCCCCCCCAGTAGTAGCGTCGTTATACGTAATGCCCCCCCAGTAGTAGCGTCCATAAAGCGCGCGCACAGACATACCACACACACACACACACACACACACACACACACACACACACACACACACACACACACAATTCACTCATATATACACACATATATACACACACATACACACCCACCATATACACACACTTCTCTCTCACCCTCCACTTACCTAATCCAGTCTCCCTCTGTACAGCAGCCTGGTCCGTGTAGCTCCGCCCCCCTCTGGCCCATTTAGCCACGCCCCCTTCCGTCCCGTGTAGCTCCGCCCCCTTCTGTCCCGTACTCGGCGCTGTCACACAGCACAGGTGAGGGGAGGGGAGGGAGGAGGCTGCAGGTGCCCGCTGCCAGTGCCTGTCATACAGTGACAGACACAGCACTGGCAGCAGCAGGAGGGGGGACAGGACGGCGCAGCAGGGAAGGGATGCAGAGCAGGGGAAGCGCCTATCCGTCCCAGCGCCTCCCTGCACTGCATCCCTTCGCTGAGCGGGTAGCGCCGGGCCTGGTTTTCAGAGCTTGTCTGTGTATAACCAATTGATGGTCAAATGACCGCCTTGACCCGGGAGCTGTGATCTTCAGTGCTTAAAGTGGTCCTGGCGAGGTGGTGGAACTCAGCTACCCAAACACCCCATTAAGCAGAACCAGGGCCGTGCTATGGTGTTCGGCACCCCCGTGTAAACTATAAATTTGTGCCCTACCTCCCATACATTTTAAAGAAACAATGCGCGCTAAAGGCACATAATAGTGCCCTTTATTCAAGTTACAACATACAGTAGTGCCCCATATTTACATTACACTACACAGTAGATCCCCCTATACAAGTTAAGCCACACAATATTGCCCCTTATACTCAATGCCCACAGTAGTAGTGCCCCTAATACATAACGCCCACAGTAGTAGTGCCGCTTATACAAATAATGCCCACAGTAGTGCCACTTACAGATAATACCACAGTAGTGCTGCTAACACATAATGCTCACAGTAGTGCCACTTATACACAGCTCTCTCCTCTTACACAGTTTATACCTCACATACAGTAGCTCTCCCCGTCTCATGTTATCCCTCATGGAGCTCTTCCCCGACACAGGCCCTCATTCCGAGTTGTTCGCTCGCAAGCTGCTTTTAGCAGCTTTGCACACGCTAAGCCGCCGCCTACTGGGAGTGGATCTTAGCTTATAAAAATTGCGAACGAAAGATTCGCAATATTCCGAAAAGACTTCTCTGTGCAGTTTCTGAGTAGCTCGAGACTTACTCTTCCAGTGCGATCAGTTCAGTGCTTGTCGTTCCTGGTTTGACTTCACAAACACACCCAGCGTTCTCCCAGACACTGCTCCGTTTCTCCAGCCACTCCCGCGTTTTTCCCAGAAACGGTAGCGTTTTTTCACACACTCCCATAAAACGGCCTGTTTCCGCCCAGTAACACCCACTTTCTGTCAATCACATTACGAACACCAGAACGAAGAAAAAACCTCGTAATGCCGTGAGTAAAATACCTAACTGCATAGCAAATTTACTTGGCGCAGTCGCACTGCGGACATTGCGCATGCGCATTGGCGACTAATCGCTCCGTTGCAAAAAAAAATAATGAGCGAACAACTCGGAATGACCACCACAGCTCATTCCTCACACAGTACACATCCCCCCCATGCCTATTGTGTCACTGCATGTATCTCCTATCTGTGTCCGCATGGGTACTCTACTCTCAGGGTGGCTCCTCTGCAGGCATGCAAGCTGCAGCATTAGACATAGACACAGGTGCAAAATTACATCAGTGTGGTCATTCCCGCCTCCACCGCCAGAGGAGAGGGATTGGAGGAGGTAGGCCGGGCAGCCAAGTTACTCATTGGGTGGAATTCAATTGTTTTAAAAGTCAGTTTGGTGTCTGTTTTTTCCTGTCTATTAGATAGGAAACAACAGACACCCAACTGACTTTTCAAACAACTGAATACCCCCCTCTGTCTCTGTAGTGCCGCCCACCCACCATTTCTATCGATATAGGTGGGGCTGGTGGGCAGCGCACAGCAGGGCAGCCATAGTTTTGCCCTTAAACCAGTCTGAATCTCCGTTCCACCTCCAAGACTGAGACTCATTCAGTCACTGTCTGTCACTCATCACTGCTGCCACGCATCCGCCCAGCCACCATGAAGTACACGCTGCTGTGGGTGGCTGCTGCGCTGCTTGATGAAGGGGACTCAGAGTCTGAGAGACCTTCATTATCTGGCAGCATTGCAGGCACCCCGCAGCAGCCTGTTCTTTGTTGTGGCCAGGCAAGATGGGCAGGCAGAAACGGGGCAGTATGCCAAGTGTGAGTGACCTTCATTGCAGCTGCCTGTGATGTTGTGGGTGGGTGGAGGCGGGGCAGCCACCATAAAGAAGCCTGCAGGGCAGGCTATGATCCTAACTAGCTTACTGCTTTAGTTGCTTCTGTGGCCGGGCAAGATGGGCAGGCAAAGGCGGAACTGGTTCCGCCTCCAATTACAACTTGCCGGGACACAGTTCTGCCCCGTTCCTGCCACTTTAACCCCTGATTGGATATTTTCTTCAGGTTTTGGTCCTATTATCCTCAGGTTATGGTCCTATTATCTCTCCAGATATACTGTCCCTACTCCCTATTATCCTCAGCTAATGACCATGGCATCACTCTCTCCTCCTTAGATTATGCCCTGGCCCATATCCTCCTGGATTCACTGTCATTACAGTCACCATTGTCTAAGGCCCTAATCTCTACTCTGATCAAACACTATCCCAAATCCCTAAACTCCTCAGATATTACCATGTTCTCTATTTCCTTTATTCCAGATGCTGCCCCCCATCTTGGGGTAAAGACTCACCTAGGCCTAACAGTAGCGGCCCCCACCTGCCCAATTTTATTATTTGAATTGATTGGTTGAATAGATTCTCATTTGATGATAGCCAGAGCCGTAACTAGATATTTTGGTGCCCTGTGCCAGAAAGAGAATTGGTGCCTCCCCATAACTAAAATAGGGACAGTGAGTGCCAAAGGTTTCCATAAAAAATATAGGGGCGTGGCTTCATGGGGAAGGGACGTGGTCACAAATTACCAATTCACATTACGCCACACAGTAGTCTCCATTCTTCAAATTATGCCACAAAGTAGTGCCACTTATATACAGTAGGTTGCTGTGTGACTTGTGGTGCAGCTACATGTGTGTATAACTTGGTGCACACTATGCACCAAGTTATAATCACATGTAGTAGCACTACAAGTCACATAACAACCTGCCTGATAATAATAATTCCCCTTCCATTAAAATGATCTGATATACTTAGTGCCGTTCTAATCTGTCTGTGTATTACATGGTCATCTGACATGCATGCAGATGCATCCATGATATGTGCCTGCCACACATTTTATGCATCATTATACATTTTTATTAAACACACACACACACACACACACACACACACACACACACACACACACACACACACACACACACACACATTTATTTTATGTACATCTAAATTCAGATTTTATATATGATCTTTAGCTCTTTTATATTTATACTACCTAAAATGCACATGCAAGGAAGAGATGTTTGGAGGAGAGGATGAGGAGGAGGGGGGTGGGTGCTTGAGGGTGGTTGTGGGTGATGGGGGGGCATAGAAATCAGTGTACCGGGACCAATATTTCTGTTGCCAGCCCTGAATATATACCAATTTTGCCCAATGTAGGAGTACAAGACTTACAACACTATAGGCACCAAACAGTTCAATTCAGCACGTTCTTGTTGGGACATATCTCTGGATACAATCCTGAAGGTTAAGGTCAATGTAAAGGAGACTTACTTGTTCTTTTCTCCAGGACCATATATTACAAATAACCAAGTTTACCTGCAATGTGTGTTCCTGAGGAAAGGGCAATTAATGATGCCATAAGGGCTGTTGTTATGAGGTCTGAAGGCATGCAACTAGCTGCTTTGAGTGAAACAGTTATCGGACAGATGACTAGGTGTATACAGGTTATTATAAGCAGCGAGTGGGGTATTCAACATGCAGAGGATTCCAGCCAGGCAATCTATGATATGTGAGTCGTTGTTAATTCAATGTATGTTCATTTCTGTTGGTTATTAAATTTAATGTAATCGTACTTCACTACCATGCGTCCTCTTTTTTTATATTGTTATACCGATACTCTTTGTTACATTGGGGAATGGAGAATGGAAAGATGCTGCGTGAACTCTGCACATGGTAATATGACTTTTCTGTGCTAATATATAATATGGGGAACAAACACACACACATATATAACCCATAAATGTTATAATGTCGGCAGCTGTCGCGACAGCAAAGACAGTTGAACTCACTGGGCCCAGTAGCAGAAATTAGATGATTTCGGTAGATGCCCCAAATCACCCTGTTTTGGTGTAATGACTCTTTAGTGCTAACATGTCATTTCCCACATGTATCACTGTGTAATATCAGTGGGAAGATGCTACTGATGTGAAGCACGACCATTACCAACTGCCATCACCAACTGCCGCCTGCATGCCACATTTGAATTCTCCATGGTATAAATCCCCAGCGCACAGAAATATTGCTGCCATTTCTTGATTTGAAGCTCTTGCTGATGCATGAGAAAGAGCCTCCCAAGAGAAATCATGTTTGCTCACTAGAATTTGCTGCCAGCGATTCACCAGCGACCAGATTTCAGTGCACAATCACATCTGTGTTTTCTTTCCATTTTTCTTTTCTTTTTTCTTTATTTGTTTAGGTACTGTCACCAGCTACAATGAGCCAAAGGGAGTTAGCCCAGCTGCTTGGAAATGGAGGAATAGACCATAACATCAGTAAGAGATGGCTGAGGTCAGGACACAGCAGAACATCCAATGATGGACCATCATCAGGAAGAGGTACAGCTGGACCATCATCTAGAAGAGGAGCTGGCCCATCATCAGGAAGAATGGCACCATCATCAGGAAGAGAAAGTGCTGGACCATAATTGGGAAGAGAAAGAGCTGGACCATCATTGGGAAGATTAAGAGCTGGACCATTATCAGAAAGAGGAAGAAATGAACCCAGTGCCAGTGAAAATCGCACAGCTGCAATGACAGAAGCACTCCTGTGGCTGGAGAACATTCTGAGGTCCATTCTTCTCACCCACAGCAGAAGGAGAGGACATAGAGTACGGTACCATCTGCATGTCTGAAATTTGGAATGAAAATATAATTTTTTTCTTTGTTTTAAGATGAAAATAGAATTTAGTTTTTTCATATTTTATATATATATACTGCGTGTGTGTGTGTGTGTGTGTGTGTGTGTGTGTGTGTGTGTGTGTCTGTGTGTGTATATATATATATATATATATATATATATTAGTGGTATTCCAGTCTGGATGCAACCCCAGGTGTTTGCAGGACAGGGCACAACAGTTCGGGTGCCCGGGCCAAAGTGACTTGGGTTTAGGACTGAACCAAGAGGAAGCCCCAGGGGGGAAGTTGGGTACATTCAGGTTGTCTCTTTAATATTGTGTCAAAGATTATCTGGCAGTTGGAAATTATATTATTGTATTGCTGTTGATACACAGAAATACCCTGCAATTTCATACATGAGAACCCATCCATGCAGGTCTGGCCAGCAATCAGGCACACTTGTGCCACACTTTTATAAAGCTTGTTAGGGCAAGGGCTCAGGGCTCCTGATGCCAACAATTGGCCAGGTGATAGAGGGCGGGCCAATGGGTTAAAGACAGGGAGCCTGAGATTTGTGTATATGCTGTTTGTGGACCAGTGTCTGGTTAAGGTATCCGGTAAACTAGCTGTGATAAAGACCTGATTACTGTGCTGTGAAAGTAAACAGACTGTGTCAGCGTCTTGTCTGGTGGAAGGTCACATGTTACTATATATATATATATATATATATATATATATATATATATCTATCAGTGACCTGATAGATAGATAGATAGATATATATATATATATATATATATATATGATGTGCACCGGAAATTTTTCGGGTTTTGTGTTTTGGTTTTGGGTTCGGTTCCGCGGCCGTGTTTTGGGTTCGAACGCGTTTTGGCAAAACCTCACAGAAATTTTTTTGTCGGATTCGGGTGTGTTTTGGATTCGGGTGTTTTTTTCAAAAAACCCTAAAAACAGCTTAAATCATAGAATTTTGTGGGTCATTTTGATCCCATAGTATTATTAACCTCAATAACCATAATTTCCACTCATTTTCAGTCTATTCTGAACACCTCACACCTCACAATATTATTTTTAGTCCTAAAATTTGCACCGAGGTAGCTGTGTGACTAAGCTAAGCGACCCAAGTGACCGACACAAACACATGGCCCATCTAGGAGTGGCACTGCAGTGTCACGCAGGATGGCCCTTCAAAAAAATACTCCCCAAACAGCACATGACGCAAAGAAAAAAAGAGGCGCAATGAGGTAGCTGTGTGACTAAGATAAGCGACCCAAGTGGCCGACACAAACACCTGGCCCATCTAGGAGTGGCACTGCAGTGTCACGCAGGATGGCCCTTCAAAAAAATACTCCCCAAACAGCACATGACGCAAAGAAAAAAAGAGGCGCAATGAGGTAGCTGTGTGACTAAGATAAGCGACCCAAGTGGCCGACACAAACACCTGGCCCATCTAGGAGTGGCACTGCAGTGTCAGACAGGATGGCACTTGAAAAAAATACTCCCCAAACAGCACATGACGCAAAGAAAAAAAGAGGCGCAATGAGGTAGCTGTGTGACTAAGATAAGCGACCCAAGTGGCCGACACAAACACCTGGCCCATCTAGGAGTGGCACTGCAATGTCACGCAGGATGGCCCTTCAAAAAAATACTCCCCAAAGAGCACATGACGCAAAGCAAAAAAGAGGCGCAATGAGGTAGCTGTGTGACTAAGCTAAGCGACCCAAGTGGCCGACACAAACACCTGGCCCATCTAGGAGTGGCACTGCAGTGTAACGCAGGATGGCCCTTCAAAAAAATACTCCCCAAACAGCACATGACGCAAAGAAAAAAAAGAGGCGCAATGAGGTAGCTGTGTGACTAAGATAAGCGACCCAAGTGGCCGACACAAACACCTGGCCCATCTAGGAGTGGCACTGCAGTGTAACGCAGGATGGCCCTTCAAAAAAATACTCCCCAAACAGCACATGACGCAAAGAAAAAAAAGAGGCGCAATGAGGTAGCTGTGTGACTAAGATAAGCGACCCAAGTGGCCGACACAAACACCTGGCCCATCTAGGAGTGGCACTGCAGTGTCACGCAGGATGGCTCTTCAAAAAAATACTCCCCAAACAGCACATGACGCAAAGAAAAAAAGAGGCGCAATGAGGTAGCTGTGTGACTAAGCTAAGCGACCCAAGTGGCCGACACAAACACCTGGCCCATCTAGGAGTGGCACTGCAGTGTCAGACAGGATGGCACTTGAAAAAAATACTCCCCAAACAGCACATGCCGCAAAGAAAAAAAGAGGCGCAATGAGGTAGCTGTGTGACTAAGATAAGCGACCCAAGTGGCCGACACAAACACCTGGCCCATCTAGGAGTGGCACTGAAGTGTCACGCAGGATGGCCCTTCAAAAAAATACTCCCCAAACAGCACATGACGCAAAGAAAAAAAGAGGCGCAATGAGGTAGCTGTGTGACTAAGCTAAGCGACCCAAGTGGCCGACACAAACACCTGGCCCATCTAGGAGTGGCACTGCAGTGTCAGACAGGATGGCACTTGAAAAAAATACTCCCCAAACAGCACATGACGCAAAGAAAAAAAGAGGCGCAATGAGGTAGCTGTGTGACTAAGATAAGCGACCCAAGTTGCCGACACAAACACCTGGCCCATCTAGGAGTGGCACTGCAGTGTCAGACAGGATGGCACTTGAAAAAAATACTCCCCAAACAGCACATGACGCAAAGAAAAAAAGAGGCGCAATGAGGTAGCTGTGTGACTAAGATAAGCGACCCAAGTGGCCGACACAAACACCTGGCCCATCTAGGTGTGGCACTGCAGTGTCACGCAGGATGGCCCTTCAAAAAAATACTCCCCAAACAGCACATGACGCAAAGAAAAATTAAAGAAAAAAGAGGTGCAAGATGGAATTGTCCTTGGACCCTCCCACTCACCCTTATGTTGTATAAACAGGACATGCACACTTTAACGAACCCATCATTTCAGCGACAGGGTCTGCCACACGACTGTGACAGAAATGACTGGTTGGTTTGGGCCCCCACCAAAAAAGAAGCAATCAATCTCTCCTTGCACAAACTGGCTCTACAGAGGCAAGATGTCCACCTCATCATCATCATCGTCCGATTCATCACCCCTTTCACTGTGTACATCCCCCTCCTCACAGATTATTAATTCGTCCCCACTGGAATCCACCATCTCAGGTCCCCGTGTACTTTCTGGAGGCAATTGCTGCTGGTGAATGTCTCCACGGAGGAATTGATTATAATTTATTTTAATGAACATCATCTTCTCCACATTTTCTGGAAGTAACCTCGTACGCCGATTGCTGACAAGGTGAGCGGCGGCACTAAACACTCTTTCGGAGTACACACTGGAGGGAGGGCAACTTAGGTAGAATAAAGCCAGTTTGTGCAAGGGCCTCCAAATTGCCTCTTTTTCCTGCCAGTATACGTACGGACTGTCTGTAATGCCTACTTGGATGCGGTCACTCATATAATCCTCCACCATTCTTTCAATGGTGAGAGAATCATATGCAGTGACAGTAGACGACATGTCAGTAATCGTTGGCAGGTCCTTCAGTCCGGACCAGATGTCAGCACTCGCTCCAGACTGCCCTGCATCACCGCCAGCGGTTGGGCTCGGAATTCTTAGCCTTTTCCTCGCACCCCCAGTTGCGGGAGAATGTGAAGGAGGAGATGTTGACGGGTCACGTTCCGCTTGACTTGACAATTTTCTCACCAGCAGGTCTTTGAACCTCTTCAGACTTGTGTCTGCCGGAAAGAGAGATACAACGTAGGTTTTAAATCTAGGATCGAGCACGGTGGCCAAAATGTAGTGCTCTTATTTCAACAGATTGACCACCCGTGAATCCTGTTTAAGCGAATGAAGGGCTCCATCCACAAGTCTCACATGCCTAGCGGAATCGCTCTGTTTTAGCTCCTCCTTCAATGTCTCCAGCTTCTTCTGCAAAAGCCTGATGAGGGGAATGACCTGACTCAGGCTGGCAGTGTCTGAACTGACTTCACGTGTGGCAAGTTCAAAAGGTTGCAGAACCTTGCACAACGTTGAAATCATTCTCCACTGCGCTTGAGTCAGGTGCATTCCACCTCCTTTGCCTATATCGTGGCCAGATGTATAGGGTTGAATGGCCTTTTGCTGCTCCTCCATCCTCTGAAGCATATAGAGGGTTGAATTCCACCTCGTTACCACCTCTTGCTTCAGATGATGGCAGGGCAGGTTCAGGTGTTTTTGGTGGTGCTCCAGTCTTCTGTACGCGGTGCCTGTATGCCGAAAGTGGCCCGCAATTCTTCTGGCCACCGACAGCATCTCTTGCACACCCCTGTCATTTTTTAAATAATTCTGCACCACCAAATTCAAGGTATGTGCAAAACATGGGACATGCAGGAATTTGCCCAGATGTAATGCACGCACAATATTGCTGGCGTTGTCCGATGCCACAAATCCCCAGGAGAGTCCAATTGGGGTAAGCCATTCTGCGATGATCTTCCTCAGTTGCCGTAAGAGGTTTTCAGCTGTGTGCCTATTCTGGAAAGCGGTGATACAAAGCGTAGCCTGCCTAGGAACGAGTTGGCGTTAGCGAGATGCTGCTACTGGTGCCGCCGCTGCTGTTCTTGCAGCGGGAGGCAATACATCTACCCAGTGGGCTGTCACAGTCATGTAGTCCTGTGTCTGCCCTGCTCCACTTGTCCACATGTCCGTGGTTAAGTGGACATTGGGTACAACTGCATTTTTTAGGACACTGGTAACTCTTTTTCTGAGGTCTGTGTACATTTTCGGTATCGCCTGCCTAGAGAAATGGAACCTAGATGGTATTTGGTACCGGGGACACAGTACCTCAATCAAGTCTCTAGTTGGCTCTGAATTAACGATGGATACCGGAACCACGTTTCTCACCGCCCAGGCTGCCAAGGCCTCAGTTATCCGCTTTGCAGCAGGATGACTGCTGTGATATTTCATCATCCTCGCAAAGGACTGTTGGACAGTCAATTGCTTACTGGAAGTGGTACAAGTGGTCTTCCGACTTCCCCTCTGGGATGACGATCGACTCCCAGCAGCAACAACAGCAGCGCCAGCAGCAGTAGGCATTACACTCAAGGATACATCGGAGGAATCCCAGGCAGGAGAGGACTCGTCAGACTTGCCAGTGACATGGCCTGCAGGACTATTGGCTTTCCTGGGTAAGGAGGAAATTGACACTGAGGGAGTTGGTGGTGTGGTTTGCAGGAGCTTGGTTACAAGAGGAAGGGATTTAGTGGTCAGTGGACTGCTTCCGCTGTCACCCAAAGTTTTTGAACTTATCACTGACTTATGATGAATGCGCTGCAGGTGACGTATAAGGGAGGATATTCCGAGGTGGTTAACGTCCTTACCCCTACTTATTACAGCTTGACAAAGGCAACACACGGCTTGACACCTGTTGTCCGCATTTCTGTTGAAATAATTCCACACCGAAGAGCTGATTTTTTTTGTATTTTGACCAGGCATGTCAATGGCCATATTCGTCCCACGGACAACAGGTGTCTCCCCGGGTGCCTGACTTAAACAAACCACCTCACTATCAGAATCCTCCTTGTCAATTTCCTCCCCAGCGCCAGCAACACCCATATCCTCATCCTGGTGTACTTCAACAGTGACATCTTCAATTTGACTATCAGGAACTGGACTGCGGGTGCTCCTTCCAGCACTTGCAGGGGGCGTGCAAATGGTGGAAGGTGCAAGCTCTTCCCGTCCAGTGTTGGGAAGGTCAGGCATCGCAACCGACACAATTGGACTCTCCTTGGGGATTTGTGATTTCAAAGAACGCACAGTTCTTTGCTGTGCTTTTGCCAGCTTAAGGCTTTTCTTTTTTCTAGGGAGAGGATGAGTGCTTCCATCCTCATGTGAAGCTGAACCACTAGCCATGAACATAGGCCAGGGTCTCAGCCGTTCCTTGCCACTCCGTGTCATAAATCGCATATTGGCAAGTTTATGCTTCTCCTCAGACGCTTTTAATTTTGATTTTTGGGTCATTTTTTTACTGATCTTTTGTGTTTTGGATTTTACATGCTCTGTACTATGACATTGGGCATCGGCCTTGGCAGACGACGTTGATGGCATTTCATCGTCTCGGCCATGACTAGTGGCAGCAGCTTCAGCACGAGGTGGAAGTGGATCTTGATCTTTCCCTATTTTTTTAACCTCCACATTTTTGTTCTCCATATTTTAATGCGCACAACTAAAAGGCACCACAGGTATACAATGTAGATGGATGGATAGTATACTTTATGTATGACGACGAGTGACTGAAGACACAGAGGTAGGTACAGCAGTGGCCTACTGTACTGCTATATACAGTATAATGGACCTGGTGGACACTGTCAGCAGACTGTGTTTATAGTATAAAGAAAAAAAGACACCACAGGTATACAATGTAGATGGATGGATAGTATACTTTATGTATGACGACGAGTGACTGAAGACACAGAGGTAGGTACAGCAGTGGCCTACCGTACTGCTATATACAGTATAATGGACCTGGTGGACACTGTCAGCAGACTGCGTTTATAGTATAAAGAAAAAAAGACACCACAGGTATACAATGTAGATGGATAGATAGTATACTTTATGTATGACGATGAGTGACTGAAGACACAGAGGTAGGTACAGCAGTGGCCTACCGTACTGCTATATACAGTATAATGGACCTGGTGGACACTGTCAGCAGACTGCGTTTATAGTATAAAGAAAAAAAGACACCACAGGTATACAATGTAGATGGATGGATAGTATACTTTATGTATGACGACGAGTGACTGAAGACACAGAGGTAGGTACAGCAGTTGCCTACCGTACTGCTATATACAGTATAATGGACCTGGTGGACACTGTCAGCAGACTGCGTTTATAGTATAAAGAAAAAAAGACACCACAGGTATACAATGTAAATGGATGGATAGTATACTTTATGTATGACGACGAGTGACTGAAGACACAGAGGTAGGTACAGCAGTGGCCTACCGTACTGCTATATACAGTATAATGGACCTGGTGGACACTGTCAGCAGACTGCGTTTATAGTATAAAGAAAAAAAGACACCACAGGTATACAATGTAGATGGATGGATAGTATACTTTATGTATGACGACGAGTGACTGAAGACACAGAGGTAGGTACAGCAGTGGCCTACCGTACTGCTATATACAGTATTATGGACCTGGTGGACACTGTCAGCAGACTGCGTTTATACTTGTGCACACAGGGAGGTCTGACAGGCGGGACGCCGCAAACTGTCACACTCCCACCACAACTGACGCAAACCTATTTTCAGAGCCACATAGGTGGTACCATACCTATGGTAATGGTGCACCCTTGGGCATACCTGACATTCATCCCGCAAGGGACCTCTGAACATTAGGACTCATTAAGGACGTAACACTGACACAAGGACATTGTGCCAGATTTACGGAGACGCACATATTTTTACCTACTACTCTTATTATTAATTCTAGAAGTTTTGAGCAGAAGTGTACCATTCAGGAGGGTACACCGAAAAGGGTGGTCTGCATGACACACCTGACAGTGGGAACACACCACCATAATAAATATCATTTAAATTACCACAGGTGGTCATTTTTGAATACCATTATACATTTAAATTGTCACTTTACTTCCTTCCCAATTTCTTTCATCCCTTTTTCTCCATCCCTTTCCATCTTCACCCTTTCTTTTACATTCCTTCTCTCCCCTAAGTGCGCTGACCTTACCATTGCTTAACACTAATACGGAGGTAGGACACCTCTAGGCCTAGCAGCACTAACCCCTCATCCAAGTGAGCGCAGTCTCTCTCCATTCACCTTTGTGGGACTACACAGGGCCTGATTAATTTTTGTACAAAAAGAAAAAAGCAAGCAACTGTGCTAAAACATGTTGCACTGCAGGTGGGGCAGATATAACATGTGCAGAGAGATGTAGATTTGGGTGGGGTGAAATCTAACTGAAATCTAAATTGCAGTGTAAAAATAAAGCTGTGTAACATGAATGGGTTACATGCAAAAGCAGCTAGTATTTACACTGCACAGAAAAATATAACCCAATATATCTAAACAAAAGGGAAAGCTGGCAATTAGAGCTATTGGTAATAGCCCCCCCCCCCCCCCCCCAAAAAAAAATAATTACATTAGGCAGCCACCTCATGGGTGTGTTGGAAGAGCTGCTAAGTTGCTAATAACTTTTTAAAATGTTGACAATTACATCCAACTAATTGATAACTTAAGTACTTGAAAATGTAAACCAGGTGTGTAGTTTTAGATGTATGGGGGGGAGGGGTATTTCTGTGTAGCATTATATGTACATTGGGGGCAGATATGTAATGTTTTACAGTATGTACAGTGGGAGGGGGCTGGTGTGTAGTATTAAATGTTAGAGATGAGCGCCGGAAATTTTTCGGGTTTTGTGTTTTGGTTTTTGGTTCGGTTCCGCGGCCGTGTTTTGGGTTCGACCGCGTTTTGGCAAAACCTCACCGAATTTTTTTTGTCGGATTCGGGTGTGTTTTGGATTCGGGTGTTTTTTTCCAAAAAACCTAAAAAACAGCTTAAATCATAGAATTTGGCGGTCATTTTGATCCCAAAGTATTATTAACCTCAAAAACCATAATTTCCACTCATTTTCAGTCTATTCTGAATACCTCACACCTCACAATATTATTTTTAGTCCTAAAATTTGCACCGAGGTCGCTGTGTGAGTAAGATAAGCGACCCTAGTGGCCGACACAAACACCGGGCCCATCTAGGAGTGGCACTGCAGTGTCACGCAGGATGGCCCTTCCAAAAAACCCTCCCCAAACAGCACATGACGCAAAGAAAAAAAGAGGCGCAATGAGGTAGCTGTGTGAGTAAGATTAGCGACCCTAGTGGCCGACACAAACACCTGGCCCATCTAGGAGTGTCACTGCAGTGTCACGCAGGATGTCCCTTCCAAAAAACCCTCCCCAAACAGCACATGACGCAAAGAAAAAGAAAAGAAAAAAGAGGTGCAAGATGGAATTGTCCTTGGGCCCTCCCACCCACCCTTATGTTGTATAAACAGGACATGCACACTTTAACCAACCCATCATTTCAGTGACAGGGTCTGCCACACGACTGTGACTGATATGACGGGTTGGTTTGGACCCCCACCAAAAAAGAAGCAATTAATCTCTCCTTGCACAAACTGGCTCTACAGAGGCAAGATGTCCACCTCATCATCATCCTCCGATATATCACCGTGTACATCCCCCTCCTCACAGATTATCAATTCGTCCCCACTGGAATCCACCATCTCAGCTCCCTGTGTACTTTGTGGAGGCAATTGCTGCTGGTCAATGTCTCCACGGAGGAATTGATTATAATTCATTTTAATGAACATCATCTTCTCCACATTTTCTGGATGTAACCTCGTACGCCGATTGCTGACAAGGTGAGCGGCGGCACTAAACACTCTTTCGGAGTACACACTTGTGGGAGGGCAACTTAGGTAGAATAAAGCCAGTTTGTGCAAGGGCCTCCAAATTGCCTCTTTTTCCTGCCAGTATAAGTACGGACTGTGTGACGTGCCTACTTGGATGCGGTCACTCATATAATCCTCCACCATTCTTTCAATGGGGAGAGAATCATATGCAGTGACAGTAGACGACATGTCCGTAATCGTTGTCAGGTCCTTCAGTCCGGACCAGATGTCAGCATCAGCAGTCGCTCCAGACTGCCCTGCATCACCGCCAGCGGGTGGGCTCGGAATTCTGAGCCTTTTCCTCGCACCCCCAGTTGCGGGAGAATGTGAAGGAGGAGATGTTGTTGACAGGTCACGTTCCGCTTGACTTGACAATTTACTCACCAGCAGGTGTTTGAACCCCAGCAGACTTGTGTCTGCCGGAAAGAGAGATCCAAGGTAGGCTTTAAATCTAGGATCGAGCACGGTGGCCAAAATGTAGTGCTCTGATTTCAACAGATTGACCACCCGTGAATCCTTGCTAAGCGAATTAAGGGCTCCATCCACAAGTCCCACATGCCTAGCGGAATCGCTCCGTGTTAGCTCCTCCTTCAATGTCTCCAGCTTCTTCTGCAAAAGCCTGATGAGGGGAATGACCTGACTCAGGCTGGCAGTGTCTGAACTGACTTCACGTGTGGCAAGTTCAAAGGGCATCAGAACCTTGCACAACGTTGAAATCATTCTCCACTGCGCTTGAGACAGGTGCATCCCACCTCCTATATCGTGCTCAATTGTATAGGCTTGAATGGCCTTTTGCTGCTCCTCCAACCTCTGAAGCATATACAGGGTTGAATTCCACCTCGTTACCACTTCTTGCTTCAGATGATGGCAGGGCAGGTTCAGTAGTTTTTGGTGGTGCTCCAGTTTTCTGTACGTGGTGCCTGTACGCCGAAAGTGTCCCGCAATTCTTCTGGCCACCGACAGCATCTCTTGCACGCCCCTGTCGTTTTTTAAAAAATTCTGCACCACCAAATTCAAGGTATGTGCAAAACATGGGACGTGCTGGAATTGGCCCAGATTTAATGCACACACAATATTGCTGGCGTTGTCCGATGCCACAAATCCACAGGAGAGTCCAATTGGGGTAAGCCATTCCGCGATGATCTTCCTCAGTTGCCGTAAGAGGTTTTCAGCTGTGTGCGTATTCTGGAAACCGGTGATACAAAGCGTAGCCTGCCTAGGAAAGAGTTGGCGTTTGCGAGATGCTGCTACTGGTGCCGCCGCTGCTGTTCTTGCGGCGGGAGTCCATACATCTACCCAGTGGGCTGTCACAGTCATATAGTCCTGACCCTGCCCTGCTCCACTTGTCCACATGTCCGTGGTTAAGTGGACATTGGGTACAGCTGCATTTTTTAGGACACTGGTGACTCTTTTTCTGAGGTCTGTGTACATTTTCGGTATCGCCTGCCTAGAGAAATGGAACCTAGATGGTATTTGGTACCGGGGACACAGTACCTCCAACAAGTCTCTAGTTGGCTCTGCAGTAATGATGGATACCGGAACCACGTTTCTCACCACCCAGGATGTCAAGGCCTCAGTTATCCGCTTTGCAGTAGGATGACTGCTGTGATATTTCATCTTCCTCGCAAAGGACTGTTGGACAGTCAATTGCTTGGTGGAATTAGTAAAAGTGGTCTTACGACTTCCCCTCTGGGATGACCATCGACTCCCAGCAGCAACAACAGCAGCGCCAGCAGCAGTAGGCGTTACACGCAAGGATGCATCGGAGGAATCCCAGGCAGGAGAGGACTCGTCAGAATTGCCAGTGACATGGCCTGCAGGACTATTGGCATTCCTGGGGAAGGAGGAAATTGACACTGAGGGAGTTGGTGGGGTGGTTTGCGTGAGCTTGGTTACAAGAGGAAGGGATTTACTGGTCAGTGGACTGCTTCCGCTGTCGGCCCAAGTTTTTGAACTTGTCACTGACTTATTATGAATGCGCTGCAGGTGACGTATAAGGGAGGATGTTCCGAGGTGGTTAACGTCCTTACCCCTACTTATTACAGCTTGACAAAGGGAACACACGGCTTGACACCTGTTGTCCGCATTTCTGGTGAAATACTTCCACACCGAAGAGCTGATTTTTTTGGTATTTTCACCAGGCATGTCAACGGCCATATTCCTACCACGGACAACAGGTGTCTCCCCGGGTGCCTGACTTAAACAAACCACCTCACCATCAGAATCCTCCTGGTCAATTTCCTCCCCAGCGCCAGCAACACCCATATCCTCCTCATCCTGGTGTACTTCAACACTGACATCTTCAATCTGACTATCAGGAACTGGACTGCGGGTGCTCCTTCCATCACTTGCAGGGGGCGTGCAAATGGTGGAAGGCGCATGCTCTTCACGTCCAGTGTTGGGAAGGTCAGGCATCGCAACCGACACAATTGGAGTCGGACTCTCCTTGTGGATTTGGGATTTCGAAGAACGCACAGTTCTTTGCGGTGCTACTGCTTTTGCCAGCTTTAGTCTTTTCATTTTTCTAGCGAGAGGCTGAGTGCTTCCATCCTCATGTGAAGCTGAACCACTAGCCATGAACATAGGCCAGGGCCTCAGCCGTTCCTTGCCACTCCGTGTGGTAAATGGCATATTGGCAAGTTTACGCTTCTCCTCCGACAATTTTATTTTAGGTTTTGGAGTCCTTTTTTTACTGATATTTGGTGTTTTGGATTTGACATGCTCTGTACTATGACATTGGGCATCGGCCTTGGCAGACGACGTTGCTGGCATTTCATCGTCTCGGCCATGACTAGTGGCAGCAGCTTCAGCACGAGGTGGAAGTGGATCTTGATCTTTCCCTAATTTTGGAACCTCAACATTTTTGTTCTCCATATTTTAATAGGCACAACTAAAAGGCACCTCAGGTAAACAATGGAGATGGATGGATTGGATACTAGTATACAATTATGGACGGGCTGCCGAGTGCCGACACAGAGGTAGCCACAGCCGTGAACTACCGCACTGTACTGTGTCTGCTGCTAATATATAGACTGGTTGATAAAGAGATAGTATACTCGTAACTAGTATGTATGTATAAAGAAAGAAAAAAAAACCACGGTTAGGTGGTATATACAATTATGGACGGGCTGCCGAGTGCCGACACAGAGGTAGCCACAACCGTGAACTACCGCACTGTACTGTGTCTGCTGCTAATATATAGACTGGTTGATAAAGAGATAGTATACTCGTAACTAGTATGTATGTATAAAGAAAGAAAAAAAAACCACGGTTAGGTGGTATATACAATTATGGACGGGCTGCCGAGTGCCGACACAGAGGTAGCCACAGCCGTGAACTACCGCACTGTACTGTGTCTGCTGCTAATATATAGACTGGTTGATAAAGAGATAGTATACTCGTAACTAGTATGTATGTATAAAGAAAGAAAAAAAAACCACGGTTAGGTGGTATATACAATTATGGACGGGCTGCCGAGTGCCGACACAGAGGTAGCCACAGCCGTGAACTACCGCACTGTACTGTGTCTGCTGCTAATATATAGACTGGTTGATAAAGAGATAGTATACTCGTAACTAGTATGTATGTATAAAGAAAGAAAAAAAAACCACGGTTAGGTGGTATATACAATTATGGACGGGCTGCCGAGTGCCGACACAGAGGTAGCCACAGCCGTGAACTACCGCACTGTACTGTGTCTGCTGCTAATATATAGACTGGTTGATAAAGAGATAGTATACTCGTAACTAGTATGTATGTATAAAGAAAGAAAAAAAAACCACGGTTAGGTGGTATATACAATTATGGACGGGCTGCCGAGTGCCGACACAGAGGTAGCCACAGCCGTGAACTACCGCACTGTACTGTGTCTGCTGCTAATATATAGACTGGTTGATAAAGAGATAGTATACTCGTAACTAGTATGTATGTATAAAGAAAGAAAAAAAAACCACGGTTAGGTGGTATATACAATTATGGACGGGCTGCCGAGTGCCGACACAGAGGTAGCCACAGCCGTGAACTACCGCACTGTACTGTGTCTGCTGCTAATATAGACTGGTTGATAAAGAGATAGTATACTCGTAACTAGTATGTATGTATAAAGAAAGAAAAAAAAACCACGGTTAGGTGGTATATACAATTATGGACGGGCTGCCGAGTGCCGACACAGAGGTAGCCACAGCCGTGAACTACCGCACTGTACTGTGTCTGCTGCTAATATAGACTGGTTGATAAAGAGATAGTATACTCGTAACTAGTATGACTATAAAGAAAGAAAAAAAAACCACGGTTAGGTGGTATATACAATTATGGACGGGCTGCCGAGTGCCGACACAGAGGTAGCCACAGCCGTGAACTACCGCACTGTACTGTGTCTGCTGCTAATATAGACTGGTTGATAAAGAGTTAGTATACTACTAATATTATATGTACTGGTGGTCAGGTCACTGGTCACTAGTCACACTGGCAGTGGCACTCCTGCAGCAAAAGTGTGCACTGTTTAATTTTAATATAATATTATGTACTCCTGGCTCCTGCTATAACCTATAACTGGCACTGCAGTGCTCCCCAGTCTCCCCCACAATTATAAGCTGTGTGAGCTGAGCACAGTCAGATATATATATACATTGATGCAGCACACTGGGCTGAGCAGTGCACACAGATATGGTATGTGACTGAGTCACTGTGTGTATCGTTTTTTTCAGGCAGAGAACGGATATATTAAATAAAACAAACAACTGCACTGTCTGGTGGTCACTGTGGTCGTCAGTCACTAAACTCTGCACTCTCTTCTACAGTATCACAGCCTCAGGTCAATCTCTCTCTCTCTCTCTCAACCCTAATCTAAATGGAGAGGACGCCAGCCACGTCCTCTCCCTATCAATCTCAATGCACGTGTGAAAATGGCGGCGACGCGCGGCTCCTTATATAGAATCCGAGTCTCGCGAGAATCCGACAGCGTCATGATGACGTTCGGGCGCGCTCGGGTTAA
The DNA here is from genome assembly GCF_028390025.1 of Pseudophryne corroboree. NCBI lineage: Eukaryota > Metazoa > Chordata > Amphibia > Anura > Myobatrachidae > Pseudophryne > Pseudophryne corroboree. The sequence continues at coordinate 226,210,668 of NC_086451.1, read as the reverse complement.
CCGAGCAAGGCGGGAGGATCCGAGTCTGCTCGGACCCGTGAAAAAAACATGAAGTTCGTGCGGGTTCGGATTCAGAGAAACCGAACCCGCTCATCTCTATTAAATGTATGGGGAGTAACAGCTGTGTTATATGTACAGAGGAGGGTTTTTTGGCAGAGTCATCTTTTCGTATGGGCTCAATGGGCTCTTGCCAAAGGGCCCCAGGAGTATAAACACCCCTTACCACCCCGGAAGTCATGTACCAGGGCACCTTCATTCAGCCCAATGCCCCCTTCTACAGTTTAGTGTTCTCCCTCCCACCCCATCTGTGCAGTAAAGGAGCAATTAGCAGAAATTACTGCTCCAGGTCCTACATGCTGAGCGGAAGATAAAACACCCCCTACCGCCCGCGGGACATCAAAGCTGCCGCTGATAGCACACCCCACCGCTGGAGGATGGGTAGGGGGCCCAATGCATTGCTGTGCCCAGGGGCCTACACTGCCGTTAAGATGGCCCTGGTTTTTGGGGGGCATGTGTGTAGTAGTATATGTACGGAGGGCAGCTGTGTAGTGTTATATGTACAGTGGGACAGCTGTGTAGTGTTATATGTACTGTGGTCTGGGGGCTGATGTGTAGTGTTATATGTACAGGTGGGGCAGCTGTGTAGTGTTATATGTATAGGGTGAGCTGGTGTGTAGTTTTATATGTACAGGTGGGGCAGCTGTGTAGTGTTATATGTATAGGGTGGGCTGGCGTGCAGTATTATATGTACAGGTGGGGCAGCTGTGTAGTGTTATATGTATAGGGTGGGCTGGTGTTTAGTATTATATGTACAGGTGGGGCAGCTGTGTAGTGTTATATATATAGGGTGGGCTGGCGTGCAGTATTATATGTACAGGTGGGGCAGCTGTGTAGTGTTATATGTATAGGGTGGGCTGGTGTTTAGTATTATATGTACAGGTGGGGCAGCTGTGTAGTGTTATATGTATAGGGTGGGCTGCAGTGGTGTAACTACTGCCCCCGCAGCCACTGCGGTGGCTTTGAGGCGCAGGGCTGCGCGGGGCCGCTGCCGCCGCCACCACTGATTGCTGCTGTTTTGGGAAGGAGGTGGAGGGCACAGCGTGCGCCTCTCCTGTGTGTCCCTCCTGGGTCTCCGGCGGCGGCGTGTCTGTTAAATGAAGTGCTGGTTCGTGAGCCAATCAGAGCTCGCGGACCACAGCAACTGCCAGTCCGCAAGCTCTGATTGGCTCACGAACCGGAACTTCATTTGACATACATGCCGCTGGAGACACAGGACGGATACAGCCAGGAGAGGCGTGCTGTTCCCTCCGGCTCCTTCCCAAAACTCACAGCAGCGGGAGAGCCCGGGAGGGTGTGTAACTGGCACTGGGGGGCATATTTGGCACTAGGGGTATATGTGTACCTGGCACTGGGGGGGTATATTTGGCACTGGGGATACATGTGTACCTGGCACTGGGGGGGGGGGGGCATATTTGGCACTAAGGGTATATGTGTAACTGGCACTGGGGGGCATATTTGGCACTGGGGGTATATGTGTACCTGGCACTGGGGGGGCATATTTGGCACTGGGGGTATAAGTGTAACTGGCACTGGAGGGGCATATTTGGCACTGGGGGTATATGTGTACCTGGCACTGGGGGGGCATATTTGACACTGGGGTATATGTGTACTTGGCACTGTGGTGCATATTAGGCACTGGGGGTATATGTGTAGCTGACACTGGGGGGGCATATGTGTATCTGGCACTGGGGGGGCATATTTGGCACTGGGGGCATATGTGTTTCTGACACTATGGGTCATATTTTTATCTGGCACTGTGGGGGAATATCTGGCACTAGGGGCATATGTGGAACTGGGAGCACAGCCCTAGCAACAAGCATTACCCCCTGGTATCAAGCACAACACCCAGCTCATGAAATCCCTGGCAACAAGCATTACCCCCTAGCAACGAGCATGACACCCAGTGCATGAAACCCCTGGCAATGAATATTACCCCCTGGCAACAAGCTTGAAACCAAGCACTTGATACCTCTGGCAACAAGCATAACACCTACCGCATGAAACCTCTGGCAATGAGCATGACACCCTGAGCATGAAAACCCCTGGCACCGTGCATGGAACCAAGAGCATGAAACCCCTGGCAACGAGCAGGTAATTTAAAAGTAATTAGAAGCCTTACTGTAGGATTTAATGTATAACGGGCATTGCAGTGTGTGGCATAATGTATCATGGACAATGCAGTGTGTGTCATAATGTATCACGGACATTGCGGTGTGTGTCATAATGTGTCATAAGCATTGTATGTGCTATAATGTATCAGAGGTATTGCAGTGTGTAGCATAATGTATAACGGGCATTGCGATGCGTGGCATAATGTGTCACAGGCATTACGGTGTGTGGCATAATGTGTCAGAGGCATTATGGTGTGTGGCATATTGTGTCATGGGCATTATTGTGTGTGGCATAATGTCTAAGGGCCATTGCATTATGTGGCATAATGTATACTGGGCATTATTATAAGGAGGAAAATGACAAATAATGTAAGGGGCATGAATCAGGATTATTTTTTTTCCTGTGGTGGCCAACGTCTGGGCATGCAGGTTGCAAAACTGGGGTATAAGGTGGTCTTTTCCTGCAAATCCACGCCCCTTTATGCAAAACCATACCCATTTCAGCAAGACCACGCCCCCTTTTGCGGTGCGCAGATTCATCACTTTGCTAGTGCCAATTACGGGGGGGGGGGGGGGGGGGGTGGCGCCAGAGAATGTTTTGGCTTGGGGGAGAAAAATTTCTAGTTACGCCACTGGTGGGCAGGTGTGTAGTATTATATGTACAGATGGGGCAGCTGTGTAGGGTTATATGCATAGGGGTGGGCTGCTGTGTAGTATTATATGTACAGGGGGGGCACTCTGGTTGTGGATCAGATTAGGCATTGCTATGGTAGCACAGAATGGTTATCTGGTTCTTAAAGTTAAGCATTAGGCTTATTGGGTACGCTCTACATTTAAGGCCAATTGTATTTTACGGGAAATGGCTACACCACCTGAACGGGTTGGTGTTATGGTAATGAGAGATGAATACCAATAGTTGGCCTTGTATGCATGCTTGTTATTTTGTTCATCCTTTAATGCAGCCACCAATTTGAATTATTATCTACTATATAAAAGCGAAATCCACAGATTACAAGCGAAGATCGTGAAATTTTACATACGAGCGTATTAAAACACGGCAGAGGCAACTAAAACAATTTGAAATCCCTAGCACCCCTAGGGGGGGAGACATCAGCACAGAGTATATAAGGAAGGAGACAGCATAACTCCGAAATTGCTGGAGCAATGTACTCAAATATTGGTACACATATGCCTTACAATCTGGGAACAAACACTCTGGGGGGGGGGAAGACACCCCTAGCACTCCTAGGGGTGAGGCAGCAGCACTGGGTATTTCAGCAGACAGCATAACTCTGGAATGCCTGTAGCAATTTACAACAAACTTCGTACACATATGATTTACACTCTGGAAACAAACACTGTGGAGGTCAGACACTCTTAGCACCCCTAGGTGGGACAGCAGCACAGAGTATGTCAGCAGACAGCAAAACTGTGGAAGGCCTGGAGCAATTTACACAAAACTTGGCACACATCTGACTTACAATCTGAAAACAAACTCTGTAGGGATTAGACACCCCTAGGGCTGGGACAGCAGCACAGAGTATTTCAGGAGACAGCATAATTCCCGAATGCCTGGACCAATTTACAACAAACTTGCTACACATATGACTTACAAGCTGGGAACAAACACTGTGGGGGTAAGACACCCCTATCACCCCTAGGGGTGGGGCAACAGCACAGAGTTTTTCAGCGAGCAGCATAACTGTGGAATGCCTGGAGCAATTTACACCAAACTTGCTACACATATGACTTACAAGCTGGGAACAAACACTGTGGGGGTAAGACACCCCTAGCACCCCTAGGGGTGGGGCAGCAGCACAGAGTTTTTCAGTGAACAGCATAACTCTGGAATGCCTGGAGCAATTTACACCAAACTTGCTACACATATGACTTACACTCTGGGAACAAACACTGTGGGGGAAACACACCACTAGCACCCCTAGGGGTGGGCCAGCAGTACAGACTATATCAGGACATGCATGATATGTCAGTGATGACAGGGCTTCATGTGACAGGGTCAGTGACATGATGTGAGGAGGGGAATGCATGTATCACGAACCCACACACTGACAGTTATATAGTGGAAGTAGCACAGCCCCCCAGCAGCACAGAGTATATCAGGAGATACATAATGTGTTGCGCTATATAAGAAACTGTAAAAAAATTGCTAATTTCACAGGGGCACTGACATGATGTGAAGAGGGGAATGGAGGCAGCAGGAAGCCATAGACAGAGTTGTATAGTGGGAAGAGCAGGGTCCCTTAGGTGACCAAAAAGGGGTCCGGCCACTACAAAAAGTGCGTCAGGGAAACAAGATGTACCTCTGTACTAGATCTCCAACCAACGTAAATTAACGAACAACTATCATTCTACTTTACCATCCTAATCCTGTAGCGAAGCACAGGTATTCAGCTATCTACAATGTTATTTATACAGTGTGTTTAATATTTAAATTAATTTTTGTAAACAGACATTCTTAAAATCCCGGGAAACGCCGGTTACTCCAGCTAGTTTGTCAATAAAATTTGACATAACTGTAATGCCAGCACTGTTGTCTGTGTTTTATTTATATATAAATCATTTAAAGTTGTGAGGTTACTCATTGTGACATTTTAGGTGCAACACCACAAATATACTGTTAGCAAGTTTATTTGTATGAAATCAGAGACTAGTAGGGAGGCCAATCCCAGGCCATTTTTTCAACCCCGGGTATCGGGATTGAAAAATGGTCAATCCCGGGATTGCCGGAATCCCCGGGATTGGCATTTCCCTGTGTGGCCGCCCCCTCGCCCCACCCTGCCCGCCCCGCACACATAACTCACCAGAAAACCGGGGGCAAGCAGGTGGGACACATCATCAGCTCTCTCCCGGTGGATCCCAGCGGCGTATGACAGCTCGGCGTGACCTTTCACTGCACGTCACGCTGCGCTGGGGAGCTGGGAGGAGGAAGCCGGGCAGCGTCTGAGCGTCCTGAGGGATTGGCCTCCCTAGTCACTAGTACTGTCCATGAGCACCCATCCAAATTCATGCAGACTCTTCAGCTATGAATTTTGACCCTCTGCCTAACTTCAATTGCCTACAAGCTATTGCTAGATTTCATTATCTGTTTTTCACTGAGCTTACTTCTTTGTGCATATTATTGCCTGGCAGAGCTGTAACTAGTGATGTGCACCAGAAATTTTTCGGGTTTTGTGTTTTGGTTTTGGATTCGGTTCCGCGGCTGTGTTTTGGATTCGGACGCGTTTTGGCAAAACCTCCCTGAAAATTTTTGGTCGGATTCGGGTGTGTTTTGGATTCGGGTGTTTTTTTACAAAAAACCCTCAAAAACAGCTTAAATCATAGAATTTGGGGGTCATTTTGATCCCACAGTATTATTAACCTCAATAACCATAATTTCCACTCATTTCCAGTCTATTCTGAACACCTCACACCTCACAATATTATTTTTAGTCCTAAAATTTGCACCGAGGTCGCTGGATGGCTAAGCTAAGCGACACAAGTGGCCGACACAAATACCTGGCCCATCTAGGAGTGGCACTGCAGTGTCAGACAGGATGGCACTTCAAAAAAATTGTCCCCAAACAGCACATGATGCAAAGAAAAAAAGAGGCGCACCAATGTCGCTGGATGGCTAAGCTAAGTGACACAAGTGGCCGACACAAACACCTTGCCCATCTAGGAGTGGCACTGCAGTGTCAGACAGGATGGCACTTCAAAAAAATTGTCCCCAAACAGCACATGATGCAAAGAAAAAAAGAGGTGCACCAAGGTCGCTCTGTGACTAAGCTAAGCGACACAAGTGGCCGACACAAACACCTGGCCCATCTAGGAGTGGCACTGCAGTGTCAGGTAGGATGGCACTTCAAAAAAATAGTCCCCAAACAGCACATGATGCAAAGAAAAAAAGAGGCGCACCAAGATCGCTGTGTGACTTAGCTAAGCGACACAAGTGGCCGACACAAACACCTGGCCCATCTAGGAGTGGCACTGCAGTGTCAGACAGGATGGCACTTCAAAAAAATTGTCCCCAAACAGCACATGATGCAAAGAAAAAAAGAGGTGCACCAAGGTCGCTGTGTGACTAAGCTAAGCGACACAAGTGGCCGACACAAACACCTGGCCCATCTAGGAGTGGCACTGCAGTGTCAAGCAGGATGGCACTTCAAAAAAATAGTCCCCAAACAGCACATGATGCAAAGAAAAAAAGAGGTGCACCAAGGTCGCTGTGTGACTAAGCTAAGCGACACAAGTGGCCGACACAAACACCTGGCCCATCTAGGAGTGGCACTGCAGTGTCAGACAGGATGGCACTTCAAAAAATAGTCCCCAAACAGCACATGATGCAAATAAAAAAAGAGGTGCACCAAGGTCGCTGTGTGACTAAGCTAAGCGACACATGTGGCCGACACAAACACCTGGCCCATCTAGGAGTGGCACTGCAGTGTCAGACAGGATGGCACTTCAAAAAAATTGTCCCCAAACAGCACATGATGCAAAGAAAAAAAGAGGGCACTAAGGTCGCTGTGTGACTAAGCTAAGCGACACAAGTGGCCGACACAAACACCTGGCCCATCTAGGAGTGGCACTGCAGTGTCAGGCAGGATGGCACTTCAAAAAAATTGTCCCCAAAAAGCACATGATGCAAAGAAAAAAAGAGGCGCACCAAGGTCGCTGTGTGACTTAGCTAAGCGACACAATTGGACTCTCCTTGGGGATTTGTGATTTAGAAGAACGCACAGTTCTTTGCTGTGCTTTTGCCAGCTTAAGTCTTTTTATTTTTCTAGCGAGAGGATGAGTGCTTCCATCCTCATGTGAATCTGAACCACTAGCCATGAACATAGGCCAGGGCCTCAGCCGTTCCTTGCCACTCCGTGTCGTAAATGGCATATTGGCAAGTTCACGCTTCTCATCAGATGCTTTCAATTTTGATTTTTGGGTCATTTTACTGAACTTTTGTTTTTTGGATTTTACATGCTCTCTACTATGACATTGGGCATCGGCCTTGGCAGACGACGTTGATGGCATTTCATCGTCTCGGCCATGACTAGTGGCAGCAGCTTCAGCTCGAGGTGGAAGTGGATCTTGATTTTTCCCTATTTTAACCTCCACATTTTTGTTCTCCATTTTTTAATGTGTGGAATTATATGCCAGTATCAATAGCAATGGCCTGCTACTATATAAACTGCGCACAACTGAAATGCAACACAGGTATGGATGGATAGTATACTTGACGACACGTAGGTAGAGCAGTGGCCTACTGTACCATACTGCTATATATAATATACTGGTGGTCAGCAAACTGTGCAAAACTTAAATGCACCACAGGTATGGATGGATAGTATACTTGACGACACAGAGGTAGGTACAGCAGTGGCCTACTGTACCGTAATGCTATATATTATATACTGGTGGTCAGCAAACTGTGCAAAACTTAAATGCACCACAGGTATGGATGGATAGTATACTTGACGACACAGAGGCAGGTACAGCAGTGGCCTACTGTACCGTAATGCTATGTATTATATACTGGTGGTCAGCAAACTGTGCAAAACTTAAATGCACCACAGGTATGGATGGATAGTATACTTGACGACACAGAGGTAGGTACAGCAGTGGCCTTCTGTACTGTACTCCTATATATTATATACTGGTGGTCAGCAAAATTATGCACTGTACTCCTACTATATACTACAATGCAGCACAGATATGGAGTGTTTTTCAGGCAGACAACGTATACTGGTGGTCACTGGTCAGCAAAACTCTGCACTGTACTCCTCCTCTATAATATACTGGTGGTCCCCAGTCCCCACAATAAAGTAGTGTGAGCACAGATATATGCAGCACACTGAGCACAGATATGGAGTGCTTTTCAGGCAGACAATGTATACTGGTGGTCACTGTCAGCAAAACTCTGCACTGTACTCCTCCTATATATAATATACTGGTGGTCCCCAGTCCCCACAATAAAGCAGCACACTGAGCACAGATATGGAGTGTTTTTCAGGCAGACAACGTATACTGGTGGTCACTGTCAGCAAAACTCTGCACTGTACTCCTGCTATATAATACAGCTGCTCCCCAGTCCCCACAATTAAGCAGTGTGAGCACAGATATATGCAGCACACTGAGCACAGATAAGGAGCGTTTTTTTCAGGCAGAGAACGGATAAAACTGGTGGTCACTGATCAGCAAAACTCTGCACTGTACTCCTCCTATATAATACAGCTGCTCCCCAGTCCCCACAATTAAGCAATAAGCAAGCACAAATATTTGCATCAACAATGAATAAACGGAGAGGACGCCAGCCACGTCCTCTCCCTAACATTTCCAATGCACGAGTGAAAATGGCGGCGACGTGCGGCTGCAGATATATAATCCGAATCTCGCGAGAATCCGACAGCGGAATGATGACGTTCGGGCGCGCTCGGGTTAACCGAGCCATACGGGAGAATCCGAGTATGCCTCTGACCCGTGTAAAATGGGTGAAGTTCGGAAGGGTTCGGTTTCCGAGGAACCGAACCCGCTCATCACTAGTAACTAGACTTTTTGATGCTCTGTGCCAGAAAGGGAATTGGTGCCCCCTCCTCCATTTATTCCAATAGAGACATAAGGTGCATGGGGAAGGGGCAGGACATGATTGATCCCAAGGAAAGCCCATGCTATGATGCCCCTTTTCCACGTTTTGTTTATTTATATATTACACATTTATAGAAAGCTGTAAGAAAATGGATTTGGACACAAATCCTCTTTATATCACATTCATGCACTTAACTTGAGTACTCGCTCTTATTCAGTTACAATACACATTTCAATATACTGCCATACCCATACATGACTGTATTCTTGTAACAGTAGAATGGTCCTCATAAAAGGGACCTGATGGCCACAATCGTCACACCAACACCCCCTAGACTTAATAAGCGTTAATTCATAAACCATGATATAATAGGTGGAAAAAAAAACCACAAAAATAAATGTGAACGTGACAGGAAATAAATAAAGAGTGCTATTATGTCTTCAGCCATCCTTATGAAAATTTGTTCTAACACTATGCATATTAGCGCCATGCCTCGTGCATGTTGATTCTCTGACAGTGTCTGCAATGGATGCATATGTGTGTGTATATTTATATATATATATATATATATAAATATATATAGTGTATTCGTGAAACCAGGTTCAATTCAAATGACCCGGTGCCTTCCTAAAAGATGCATACAGAGGTTTGTGAAGGCGGCACTCACAGGTAGATAATCAAACGAAGTCCATATGATTATGATATGATATGATATGATCATTCCTGATGATGGTTTTTCTTTAATAAAACCAAAACGTAGAAGTTATATATGGACTTCGTTTGATTATTTAACTGTGAGTGCCGCCTTCAAAAACCTCTGTATATATATATATATATATATATACTATTACCCCTTCAGTGGCACTCACAGCTCCTCAGTGAAAAAATAGACCACACAGCATCTTATGTCAAGTCAACGTTTCAATGTTCAAATTTTCATTGAACATTTTCGTCAGGACAATTACAAATAGTACAACAACTCACCTATATACATCCGTCCATCCGTCCATGGCGCGCACTGCCCGCCTCCTCCCGCTCCGTTAATGATGACGTCATCGCCAGGAGCCCGGCGCCAGCATCAACATCATTGGAAGGAGGGATCAGAACACCTGTGTGTACACATAACAAATTCATTTATTACATATAACATATACAGTGTATTAAGAACAATGCAACAATGTTAAAATCACAAACAGATATGAAGTAGGTGTATTGTTAACCTCATTTCTGAGAATTACGATAGCTCTTAATCAAGCCCCGAATTTTTAATGTGCTTACTAAGACTAATCTAAATAATCCAATTAGAGACTCCTAGGCTTAATCAATATAGTTTCTTATACCCATAGAATTAAACCATGTAGATGCCCATATTCCTTCTCTCATTGTAATACAGGTTGAGTATCCCATATCCAAATATTCCGAAATACGGAATATTCCGAAATACGGACTTTTTTGAGTGAGAGTGAGATAGTGATCCTTTGTTTTTTGATGGCTCAATGTATACAAACTTTGTTTAATACACAAAGTTCTAAAAAATATTGGCTAAAATTACCTTCAGGCTGTGTGTATAAGGTGTATATGAAACATAAATGAATTGTGTGAATGTAGACACACTTTGTTTAATGCACAAAGTTATAAAAAATATTGGCTAAAATTACCTTCAGGCTGTGTGTATAAGGTGTATATGTAACATAAATGCATTCTGTGCTTAGATTTAGGTCCCATCACCATGATATCTCATTATGGTATGCAATTATTCCAAAATACGGAAAAATCCCATATCCAAAATACCTCTGGTCCCAAGCATTTTGGATAAGGGAGACTCAACCTGTATAGATTACCAGAAATAAGGCAGAAACAAAATCATATATATAGAAAATAGTAAAAGATAAAAGTTCCACTAGGCGCCACAGATAAAGGATCTAGAGAAATGAATATACATCCCTTAAGTTGGGTAGTGTCATCCTCATATTGTGAGATCTCACAATGACACTACCCAATTTAAGGGATGTATATTCATTTCTCTAGATCCTTTATCTGTGGCGCCTAGTGGAACTTTTATCTTTAACTATTTTCGCTTTGCTCTAAGGTGTTTTTGAGGAGAAACTACTTTCTAATATTTGTACCTGTGGGCTGCCTGAATTGCGCAGTTTCTATACGTCACCAACATCTCTCATTTCAAAATCCTATATATAATAATCTATTTATAGAAAACATGATAGGCCAGATTGTTCATTAAGCCCCCTAGGGGAGAGGGTATCTAGCAAGAAAATCCACTTAGCCTTCGCCTTCCGAAGTATCAGACCTCAAAGCCACCCCTCACCAAAGGGGAAATATGATCAATGATCCGATGTCTCAAAAAGCTATTGAGTGTTTTGCATTCAAAAAATGTTGGACCACTGGCTGATCACTGTGGACTGAATTTAATGCCGATCTGATCGCATGTCTATGGCCTGCCATCCGTTCCTTCATCATACACTTCGTTTTTCCAACGTAGTGAAGTCCACAAGGACAACTTAATAAATACACTACAAATTTTGTAGTACAAGAAACTCTATATCTGATTTTATATTTCTTGCCTGAATATGGATGGCAGAACATATCTCCTACCAGCATATGGCTGCACGTAATGCAGCCCAAGCAGCAAAAACACCCGGGACGTTGGTTTTACAAAATTTTGTTGTTGTTTATCTCTACTTTCAACTACAGTTGGAGAACTTATATTTGTTTTTACTACATAGTCTCGGATATTTTTGCCACATTTATATGCTGGCATAATCTGCGTTTTAAAAAGACTGTTCAATGCTTTATCAGTCCGAATAATGGGCCAGAATGTTATGCTAATACGATTTATCTTATCACTATGTGTATTAAATTTGTTCACCCATATCAATTCATCCTGTTTCTTGACACGTTTATTAGCTTTTAAGTTAACATATTTGCACGTGGAGTGTTCATCACTTTTTGCTTAAGTCCCAACAAGTCATTCATCCTATTACCTTTTACCAAGAACTTACCGTATTTATAACCATATCTAACACAGATAACAATTTAGTCTCATCACTGATCACGCGTAGCATCTGGGAGTAAGGTAACACCCTGCGGAGTGAAATAAGATGATGACTTGAGGCCATAAGCAAATTGTTCCGATCCGTGCTTTTTGTGAACATACAGTATCTTTGCTTAATTTACCATTCACAATTTCAATATGAACATCTAGATAGTTTACACATATAGAATCTATATGGTATGTAAATTTTACTGGTGAAAGTTACTCATTATGTGATACTAACAAGGATTCCAAAGCTTCCTGTGAACCCGTCCACAGTAGGAGAAGATCATCTATATATCGTTGGTATATCAGTACCTAAGAACTTACCTCAGTATTACTGAAAAAAATATCTTCCTCTACTGTGAACATGTAGCTATTAGCAAATGGCGGAGAAACGTTGCTGCCCATAGAGCAACCTTGTAGTTGCAGATAGTATTCTCTATTAAAGAAAAAATAATTCCGTTGCATAATTAACCGCAATAACTGTAAGAAAAAATTCACCTCAGGACCTTTATAGAAACATAGAAACATAGAATTTGTCGGCAGATAAGAACCACTTGGCCCATCTAGTCTGCCCCTTTTTTTTTTTTTTATATTATTTTTATCTCTAACCTTATTTGATCCTTATTTCTTTGTAAGGATATCCTTATGTCTATCCCATGCATGTTTAAATTGCTCTACTGTCATTGCCTCTACCACCTCTGATGGGAGGCTATTCCACTTGTCCACTACCCTTTCTGTGAAATAATTTTTCCGCAAATTTCCCCTGAACCTCCCCCCCTCCAGTCTCAGTGCATGTCCTTGTGTCCTATTGCTTCTCTTCATTTGGAAAATGTTTCCCTCCTGGACTTTGTTAAAACCCTTGATATATTTGAAAGTTTCTATCATGTCCCCCCTTTCCCTTCTCTGCTCCAAACTATACATATTGATATTTCTTAGTCTTTCTGGGTATGTTTTGTGATGTAGGCCATGCACCATTTTAGTTGCCCTCCTTTGTACAGTTTCTAATGTATTAATATCCTTTTGAAGATATGGCCTCCAGAACTGAATACAGTATTCTAGATGAGGCCGTACCAATGACCTATACAGTGGCATTATTACTTCTTTCTTTCTGCTGCTGATTCCTCTCCCAATGCAGCCAAGCATCTGACTAGCCTTCCTCATTGCCTTGTTACATTGCTTACCTGCCTTTAAGTCATCTGAAATAGTGACTCCTAGATCCCTTTCCTCCTCAGTAGTTTCCAGTATAGTGCCATTAATACTGTATTTAGCTTTAGGATTTTTGAGACCCAAGTGCATGATTTTGCATTTTTTGGCATTAAACTGTAATTGCCAGACTCTTGACCATTCCTCTAGTCTACCTAGATCCTCAATCATTTGTTTTACCCCACCTGGTGTGTCTACCCTGTTGCATACCTTTGTGTCATCTGCAAAAAGGCATACTTTCCCTTTAATGCCATTTGCAATGTCACCAATAAAGATATTAAAAAGCACTGGTCCAAGTACAGATCCCTGGGGTACTCCACTGGTAACATTTCCCTCCTGTGAATGCACTCAATTTACCACAACTCTCTGTTTTCTATCCTTCAACCAAGATCTTGTCCATTCAATAATCCTAATATCCAATCCCAAACTTTCAAGTTTATTTAGCAGTCTGCGATGTGGAACTGTGTCAAAAGCCTTACTAAAGTCTAGATAAGATATATCCATGGCTCCACCTTTATCCATCACTTTAGTCACACAATCAAAAAAGTCAATAAGATTTGTTTGACATGATCTCCCCCCAGTGAATCCATGCTGTTTGGGATCCAGTAAATTGCCGGATTTGAGATAATCTACAACTCTTTCTTTTAAGAGTGTTTCCATCAATTTCCCTACTACTGATGTAAGACTCACTGGTCTGTAGTTGTTTGCCTCTTCCTTGCTTCCACTTTTGTGCAGTGGGACTACATTTGCTCTTTTCCAGTCCCCTGGAATTACTCCTGTAGCTAATGACTGGTTGAATAATTCTGTCAATGGTGCTACCAGCACCTCTTTAAGTTCTTTTAGTATCCTTGGATGTATCCCATCTGGCCCCATAGATTTGTCCACTTTCAGCTATACAGTGCATTACACTCAATCAGTGACCTGATCGAAGCCAAACCATCTGAGTGTGGTATGCACGTGTATAAACTTTTTACATCAATTACTGCTAATAAGCAGCTAGTGAGTACATTTTCAATCTCCGATAACTTATTAAGCAAAGCAGTTGTATCCTTCAAGAAACTAGGTTTTGCTTGAACGCATGGTTGTAAAAAGTGGTCACAGAAAATAGACACATTCTGATACAAGGAACCTCTCGCCGATATGATCTGTCGCGCAGGAGGGTGTTGATTATCCTTGTGGATTTTAGGTAGCAGACGTATATAGTATTATAACGGCACAATAGGATATGCTGTTGATAAAGCGTCAAACGTGGACTGTGAAATTATGTTAGAAACTAGTGCCTGTCCCAACACCTCATCCAGTTCCGTTTTAAATTCTCCTGTTGGATCTGAAGATAATTTTCGATACGTATTGCTATCACTAAGTTGTCGATTCAGTTCTTTAATATAGTCAGAAGTATTCTGTACCACAATCGCTCCGCCTTTATCGGCAGAGCGAAATACCACATCTTCATACTTGCTCAGACACATGAGTGCTTCCCATTCATCTTTTGTCAAATTATATTTGATTTGTGTATATTGTTTTGTTGCTGCTGTATTGGAGAATCTAAAGTCCTGCAGAATGACGTTATAGATGTATTCTGTGAAGCAGGATCAAATTTAGATTTCTTCATTAGTTTGGCTGGAATGTTGTTCACAGAAGTAGATTTGGATTGATTAGAATTGAAGAATTCTTTTAGCCGTAACTGTCTTTCCAATGTATATTGTTCCACCTTCCATTCAAAGGGGTTCCATCTATTTGTGGGAACAAAATGTAATCCCGTAGACAGAACTTTCAATTCCAGAGGGGTAAATGTCCTGTTAGAGAGGTTAAATATTACTTCCGTCTCTGACGGGATGGACGACCTACTCTACGTCCTGATTCTGCCTCCCCGCGTCTTATAATTAGAGATGAGCGGGTTCGGTTCGTCGAGATCCGAACCCCCCTGAACTTCACGTATTTTACACGGATCCGAGGCAGCCTCGGATCTTCCCACCTTGCTCAGATAACTCGAACGCGGCCGAACGTCATCATCCCGCTGTCAGATTCTCGCGAGATTCGTATTCTATATAAAGAGCCGCGCATCGCCGCCATTTTCACTCGTGCATTGGAGATTGAATGGAGAGGACATGGCTGTGTTCTCTGCCTGAAAAGCTCCATATCTGTGCTCAGTGTGCTGCAAATATATGTGCTCAGTGTGCTGCAAATATCTGTGCTCAGTGTACTGCAAATATCTACGTTCCCTGCCTGAAAAGCTCCATATCTGTGCTCAGTGTGCTGCAAATATCTGTGCTCAGTGTGCTGCATTGTGGTGACCAACAGTATATAGTTGTACAGTACAGTAGTTCATTGCTGTATCTTGCAGCTCTGTGTCACTGCAAGTATCCATTCCATATCTATGCTGCATTTTTATGAGCAGTATATATAGTAGTACAGTGCAGCATTTTGGTGACCAACAGTATATAGTTGTACAGTACAGTAGGCCATTGCTGTATCTTGCAGCTCCGCGGTGTCACTTCAAGTATCCATATCGGTGCTGCATTGTTGTGAGAGTATATAGTAGTACAGTGCAGCATTGTGGTGACCAGTATACTACAGTACAATAGTCCAGTGCTGTTCTCGCTGCTCAGTGTCAGTTCTCCGTAGTATCATCAGTGCTCAGTATAATCAGTGATTGATCAGTATAATCAATTCTCAGTATAATCAGTGCGCTGTTAGACGTGCGCCCGTTTTCCGCCATTAGTGCATTGGGATTTAGACAATTGATGAAGTTATTGAGTCCCCGGTACAAAATCCCATCTAGATTCCACTTCACTAGTCAGGTGATATCGAGATTTTACCAATTAATATCAGTGATTTATAATTAATTATTAATTACAGTGATCTTGCCAAATGATTCCAGTGATTTTGTCATTTTCTTCCAGTGATTTGGACCAATAATACCATTTATTAGAACGAATAATTCCTGTGATTTTGTCATTTTCTTCCAGTGATTTGGACCAATAATACCATTGATTAGAACGAATAATTCCTGTGATCTTGAGGTGTTTGTGTCGCTTAGCTTAGCCGTCCAGTGACCACAGTGCACCTCTTTTTCTCTTTTCTTTGCATCATGTGCTGTTTGGGGACTATTTTTTTTAAGTGCCATCCTGTCTGACACTTCCGTATATGTCCAGTGGTACTGCCATTTGATATAATTCCCGACATTACTG
The DNA here is from genome assembly GCF_028390025.1 of Pseudophryne corroboree. Classification (NCBI taxonomy): domain Eukaryota; kingdom Metazoa; phylum Chordata; class Amphibia; order Anura; family Myobatrachidae; genus Pseudophryne; species Pseudophryne corroboree. The sequence continues at coordinate 226,194,471 of NC_086451.1, read as the reverse complement.
CCATTTAATTCGTGATTTTGTCATTTTCTTCCAGTGATTTGGACCAATAATACCATTGATTAGAACGAATAATTCCTGTGATATTGAGGTGTTTGTTTGTGTCGCTTAGCTTAGCCGTCCAGCGACCACAGTGCACCTCTTTTTCTCTTTTCTTTGCATCATGTGCTGTTTGGGACCAATTTTTTTAAGTGCCATCCTGTCTGACACTGTAGTGCCACTCCTAGATGGGACAGGTGTTTGTGCCGCCCTATTGGGTCGCTTAGCTTAGTCATCCAGTGACCTCGGTGCAAATTTTAGGACTAAAGATAGTGGCCCTCATTCCGAGTTGTTCGCTCGCAAGGCGAATGTAGCAGAGTTACACACGCTAAGCCGCCGCCTACTGGGAGTGAATCTTAGCTTCTTAAAATTGCGACCGACGTAGGCGCAATATTGCGATTACAAACGAGATAGCAGTTTCTGAGTAGCTTCAGACTTACTCTGCCTGTGCGATCAGTTCAGTGCTTTTCGTTCCTGGCTGACGTCATAAACACACCCAGCGTTCGCCCAGGCACTCCCACCGTTTCTCCGGCCACTCCTGCGTTTTTTCCGGAAACGGTAGCGTTTCCTGCCACACGCCCCTAAAACGCCGTGCATCCGCCCAGTAACACCCATTTCCTGTCAATCACAATGCGAACGTCGGAGCGATGAAAATGCCGTGAGTAAACTTACTTTCTTCATAGTAAAGTTACTTGGCGCAGTCGCAGTGCGAACATTGCGCATGCGCACTAAGAGAATTCTCACTGCGATGCGATGAAAAACTCCGAGCGAACAACTCGGAATGAGGGCCAGTATTGTGAGGTGTGAGGTGTTCAGAATAGACTGGAAATGAGTGGAAATTATGGTTATTGAGGTTAATAATACTATAGGATCAAAATTACCCCCAAATTCTATGATTAAAGCTGTTTTTGAAAAAAAAACACCCGAATCCAAAACACACCCGAATCAGACAAAAAAATTTCAGGGAGGTTTTGCCAAAACGCATCCGAATCTAAAACACGGCCGCGGAACCGAATCCAAAACCAAAACACAAAACCCAAAAAAATTCCGGTGCACATCTCTACTTATAATGCCGCTTGGGTCTGCAAGCTGTGCTCTGGTACGCACTCCTAAAGGGGGTAGACCAGAGATAGAATTTTGAATTGCCGTTTCACTGGCAGATGCTGTTCCTTCTGTCTTCGAATCAGTATCACGGTATGCCGTATTGTATCTATTGAATGGTCGTTTTTTTGGAAACCTCCTATTTCTAGGGGCATCTGATATCCAAGGGTACACCTGTATCTTCATATAATCGTTGTTCACTTTGTCTCGTTTGTTCCGTTTATATTGTATAAGCTCCTTCCGATATTTATCAATTTCCGTGGAAAGATTCTCGTACCGTTTATTTGTGGAATCATTCACCAGATATGTTTTACGCAATCCTTCAAAGCTTTCAATTTGTGACCTTATTGATGTTAGCGGCGTTATACGAGGCGGGGGAGGCAAAGTCTGATAGGTCGTCCATCCCATCAGAGACGGAAGTAATATTTAACCTCTTAATATTTGACCACTTTTTAAAACCATGCGTTCAAGCAAAACCTAGTTTCTTGAAGGATACAACTGCTTTGCTTGATAAGTTATTGGAGACTGAAAATGTACCCACTAACTGCTTATTAGCAGTAATTGATGTAAAAATAGGATTTTAATACCTACCGGTAAATCCTATTCTCCTAGTCCGTAGAGAATGCTGGGGACTCCAAAAGGACCATGGGGTATAGATGGGATCCGCAGGAGCTTGGGCACACTAAAAAGACTTTGACTGGGTGTGAACTGACTCCTCCCTCTATGCCCCTCCTCCAGACCTCAGTGATAGGAACTGTGCCCAGGAGAGACGGACATTTTGAGGAAAGGATATTTGTTTTAAACTAAGGGTGAGAAACATACCAGCCCACACCACAAACATACCGTACAACCGGAGTAGCAACAAACTAGATAACAGTATGAATTAACAACAGCAACAAGCTGAATATAACTAATACACATCCCACGTGTAAACAAATATAACCAGTAATACAACAACTGCAAGTAACAGTCCGCCCTGGGATGGGCGCCCAGCATCCTCTACGGACTAGGAGAAAAGGATTTACCGGTAGGTATTAAAATACTATTTTCTCTTACGTCCTAGAGGATGCTGGGGACTCCAAAAGGACCATGGGGTCTATACCAAAGCTTCAGAACGGGCGGGAGAGTGCGGACGACTCTGCAGCACCGACTGAGCAAACATGAGGTCCTCATCAGCCAGGGTATCAATCTTGTAAAACTTAGCAAAGGTGTTTGAACCTGACCACGTAGCTGCTCGGCAAAGCTGAAGTGCCGAGACCCCTCGGGCAGCCGCCCAAGATGAGCCCACTTTTCTGGTAGAATGGGCCTTTACTGACTTCGGCAACGGTAGCCCAGCCGAAGAATGAGCTTGCTGAATAGTATTACAAATCCAGTGTGCAATAGTTTGCTTAGAAGCAGGATTTCCAATCTTGTTGGAAGCATACAGGACAAACAAAGCCTCTGTTTTCCTGGTAATAGCAGTTCCGGCGACATAATTTTTCAAAGCTCTTACAACATCAAGAGACTTTGGAACCGCCACAGCATCTGTAGCTACAGGTACCACAATAGGTTGGTTAATGTGAAACAAAGAAACCACCTTCGGCAGAAATTGTTGACGAGTCCTCAATTCCACTCTATCCGAATGGAAGATCAAATAAGGGCTCTTCTGAGACAAGGCCGCCAATTCTGACACTCGCCTGGCAGATGCCAGAGCCAAAAGCATGACCACTTTCCAAGTGAGAAACTTTAACTCAACCTTACGCAAAGGTTCAAACCAGTGAGACATAAGGAACCGCAAGACCACTTCAAGATCCCATGGCGCCACCGGCGGCACAAAAGGAGGATGGATATGCAGCACTCCCTTCACGAAAGTCTGAACCTCTGGAAGGACGGGCAATTCTTTCTGAAAGAAAATAGATAAAGCCGAAATCTGCACTTTGATGGAACCCAATTTCAGGCCTGCATCGACGCCTGCCTGTAAAAAATGGAGAAACCGACCTAAGTGAAACTCCTCCGCAGGAGCTGCTTTGGTTTCACACCACGAAACATACTTCCTCCAAATACGGTGATAATGTTTCGTCGTAACCTCCTTCCTAGCTTTAAGGAGAGTGGGGATGACCTCCCCGGGAATACCTTTCCGAGCTAAGATTTGGCGCTCAACTTCCACACCATCATACGCAGCCGCGGTAAGTCCGGAAACATGCAGGGCCCCTGCCGTAACAGGTCCTCTCTTAGAGGAAGCGGCCAGGGATCTTCCACTAGTAATTCCTGAAGATCCGGATACCAGGCCCTCCGTAGCCAATCTGGAACGACGAGTATCGCCTGAACCCTTGTTCGCCGTACGATCCTCAGCATCCTTAGAATGAGAGGAAGCGGAGGGAACACATACACCGAGTGAAACACCCACAGAGTCACCAGGGCGTCCACTGCACTGGCCTGGGGGTCCCTTGACCTGGAACAATACCTCGGAAGCTTCTTGTTGAGGCGAGACGCCATCATGTCTATCAGAGGAATTCCCCAATGCCTTGTCACTTCTGCAAATACCTCTTGATGAAGAGCCCACTCTCCCGGATGGAGATCGTGTCTGCTGAGGTAGTCTGCTTCCCAGTTGTCCACGCCCGGGAGGAAGACTGCTGACAGAGCGCTCACGTGCTGTTCCGCCCAGCGTAGGATTCTTGTGGCCTCCGCCATAGCCGCCCTGCTCCTTGTTCCGCCTTGGCGGTTTACGTACACCACCGCTGTTATGTTGTCCAACTGGATCATGACAGGGAGACCCTGAAGAAGGTTCTTTGCTTGCAGCAGGCCGTTGTAAATGGCTCTCAACTCGAGAACATTTATGTGGAGACAAGATTCATGGCTTGACCATTTTTCCCTGGAAATTTCTTCCTTGCGTGACTGCTCCCCAGCCTCGGAGACTTGCATCTGTTGTCAGCAGGACCCAGTCCTGGATTCCGAATTGGCGTCCCTCTAGAAGGTGAGAGCCTTGCAGCCACCACAGGAGAGAAATCCTGGCCCTGGAAGATAGACATATTTTCAGGTGCATGTGCAGGTGAGACCCGGACCATTTGTTCAGCAAATCCCACAGAAACACCTAGGCATGAAACCTGCCAAACGGAATGGCTTCGTAAGCCGCAATTATCTTCCCTAGTACCCGAGTGCATTGATGAATCGACACACTTGTCGGCCTCAGAAGCTCTCTGACCATGGTCTGGATTTCCAGAGCTTTGTCCTCCAGCAGAAACACTCTCTGTATCTCCGTGTCTAGGATCATGCCCAGGAAGGGCAGCCGAGTGGCCGGAATCCACTGAGACTTTGGCAAATTTAGAATCCAACCGTGATGACTCAGAACCGACAGGGAGAGATCCACATTTCTTAACAACTGTTCCTTGGACCTCGCCTTTATCAGGAGATCGTCCAAGTACAGGATAATTGTGACCCCTTGCTTGCGAAGGAGGAACATAATTTCCGCCATTACCTTGGTGAAAACCCTTTGGGCCGTGGAAAGCCCAAACGGCAACGCCTGAAATTGGTAATGACAATCCTGCACCGCGAACCTCAGGAAGGCTTGATGAGGAGGGTATATCGGGATGTGTAAGTAAGCATCCTTTTGTTGACTGACGCCATAAAATCCCCCCCTTCGAGGCTGGAGATCACCGCTCGAAGAGACTCCATCTTGAACTTGAAAATTTTCAAGTATGGATTGAGGGATTTCAGGTTCAGAATCGGTCTGACCAAGCCGTCCGGCTTCGGTATGACAAAGAGGCTCGAATAGAAGCGTGAACTAGCACAACAATTCTCTGTTGACACAGCTTTTGTATTGCAGCAGTTACCACTTCTCTTTCCGGAAGAGAAGCTGGCAAGGCCGACTTGAAAAAGCGGTGGGGGGGGGGGGGGGGGCAGCTCCTGAAACTCCAGTTTGTACCCCTGGGACACTATGTCTAAGACCCAAGGATCCAGGGCCGATTGAAACCAGACCTGACTGAAGAAACGGAGACGGCCCCCACTGGTACGGACTCCCGCAGGGGAGCTCCAGCGTCATGCGGTGGATTTGATAGAGGCGGGGGAGGACTTCTGGTCCTGGGAGCCCGACACGGCGGGCGACTTCTTTCCCCTTCCTCTACCTTTTGAAGCGAGGAAAGATGAGCCCTTTCCTTTTTTGTGTCTATTAGGCCGAAAGGACTGCATCTGATGATGGGGTTCCTTTTTCTGTTGTGTGGGGACATAAGGAAGGAAAGATGACTTACCCGCAGTAGCGGTAGACACCAGGTCAGCAAGGCCGTCACCAAACAAGACACTACCTTTAAAAGGGAGAGCTTCCATATTCTTCTTGGAGTCGGCATCAGCATTCCATTGATGATTCTACAGCGCCCTCCTAGCCGAGACCACCATGGCATTGGCTCTTGATCCCAAGAGGCCCACATCCTTTGCCGCATCTTTCAGGTAATCTGCGGCGTCCTTCATATAACCAAGAGTCAAATGAATGTTATCCCTATCAGGCTTATCCATATCAGAATCCAAATTCTTAGCCCACTTTGCAATAGCACTACTCACTCATACCGACACAATGCACCAGTATTAACGAAAATGAACTTCAATGTCGTCTCCAGCTTGCGATCCGCTGGATCCTTAAGAGCAGCCGTGTCAGGGGACCGAAGCGCCACTTTCTTGAACAATCGGGATAAAGCCTTGTCGACATTTGGAGATGACTCCCATTTTTCCCTGTCATCAGAGGGTAAAGGATACGCCATGAAAATTTGCTTGGGAATCTGCCATCTCTTGTCCGGTGACTCCCAAGCCTTTTCAAAAAGAGCATTAATTTCATGAGAGGGGGGAAACTTCACCTCAGGTTTTTTCCCTTTAAATAAGCAAATCCTTGTTTCCTGCACAGCAGGTTAATCAGAGATACGTAAAACATCTTTAATAGCCGCAATCATGTACTGAATACTCTTAACTACCCTTGGGTGTAAAGTAGCCTCATTAAAATCGACATCGGAATCAGAGTCCGTGTCGGTATCCGTATCTACCATCTGGGTAAACAAACGTTTTTGTGACCCTGAATGGGTCTGCACCTGAGCCAAAGCATCCTCCATGGATTTCCTCCATACTTGTGTCTGAGACTCAGATTTATACAGCCTCTTAGACAATAAGGCCACATTTGCATTAAGTGTACCTAACATAGTAACCAAATCAGGTGTCGGCTGTGCCGACAGAGTCATATCCAACTGCTTTTCTGCGCCCCCAGTACCTTCCTCCGGGGAGGAACACTCAGCCTCATACATGCCGACATGTAGTACCGACACTGCCCAAAACTAGGGGACAGACCCACAGGGAAGTCTGGAGAGAGAAACACAGAGGGAGTATGCCAGCTCACACCCCAGCGCCCATAAATCACACCACAATAATCTTTGATGCTAGCGCTGCCCTTAATGATAAAAAAGCACAATTTATCTGTGCCCCCTTTTACTTGTAAGGAGCCTGGAGGTCCCAGGCCAGCGTCTCTGCAGCGGCTGTGGATGAGAGAAAATGGCGCTGGTGAGCTGTGCGGCTAAGCCCCGCCCCTTCCCGGCATGCTTCAGTCCCGCTAAACTTCAAATATTTTATGCTGGCGGGGGTATGAAATACGGTGCCCGGGCACCGAATATGCCTGTATGCCAGCTCAAATGACCCCAGTAACGTGCTGCCAAGGGCGCTCCCCCCCCCCCCAGCGCCCTGCACCCTGTGAGTGCCGTTGGTGAAGTGTGTGGGAGCATGGAGCGCAGCACTACCGCTGCGCTGTACCTCGTTACTGAAGTCTTCTGCCGTCTGATGTCTTCGGATCTTCTCATACTCACCCGACTTCTTTCTTCTGGCTTCTGTGAGGGGGTTGACGGCGCGGCTCCGGGAACAAGCAGCTAGGCGAACCAAGTGATCGAACCCTCTGGAGCTAATGGTGTCCAGTAGCCTAAGAAGCAGAGCCCTGTAACTAAGAAGAAGTAGGTCTGACTTCTCTCCCCTCAGTCCCACGATGCAGGGAGCCTGTAGCCAGCAGGTCTCCCTGAAATTAAAAAACCTAACAAAAGTCTTTTCTAGAGAAACTCAGTAGAGTTCCCCTAGTGTGTGTCCCGTCACTCCTGGGCACAAAGTCTAACTGAAGTCTGGAGGAGGGGCATAGAGGGAGGAGCCAGTTCACACCCAGTCAAAGTCTTTTTAGTGTGCCCAAGCTCCTGCGGATCCCGTCTATACCCCATGGTCCTTTTGGAGTCCCCAGCATCCTCTAGGACGTAAGAGAAAAGTTTATACACGTGCATACCACACTTAGATGGTTTGGCTTCGATCAGGTCACTGATTGAGTGTAATGCACTGTATAAAGGTCCTGAGGTGAATTTTTTCTTACAGTTATTGCAGTTAATTATGCAACGGAATTATTTTTTCTTTAATAGAGAATACTATCTGCAACTACAAAGTTGCTCTGTGGGCAGCAACGTTTCTCCGGCATTTGCTAATAGCTACATGCAGAGCCGTAACTAGGTGTGTGCGAAAGGGGCACTGCACATAGCGCTGCAGGATAGGAGGCGCTGTTGGCAGCACTTCTCAATTATCTGTTTTGATTACTTTCACTTGCAGCTTCCCCCGTTTTTGAAGCTCAGCATCTCCTGACCACCCGTCTCCTATCCCCACTGTTTCTGTCGCTAATACTTATACAATATTCATGAACTCCACTAAAGATTTCTTTTGAGTAGGGTGTTTGATTAGAATTCAACAGGTTATAGGTCTGAATCCTGGGTGGGGCAATATATTGAAATATGTCATGTAATAAAGGGTATTGTAACTGAATAACAACAAGCTCTCAAGTAAAGTGCATGAATGTGGTATAAAGAAGATTTGTGTCCAAATCCATTTTCTTCCAGTGGTCTATAAATGTGTGTGTATTATATTATACAAATATAAACATGTGGGAAGGGGTATCATAGCATGGGCTTTCTCTGGGATCAATCTTGTCATGCCCCTTACCCATGAGGCATGCTCCTTATGTCTCTATTGGAAAAATGGGGAGGGGGGGCACCAATTCTCTCTCTGGCACAGAGCACCAAAAAGTCTAGTTACGGCTCTGGCTACATGTTCACAGTAGAGGAAGATCTTTTTTTCAGTAATACTGAGGTAAGTTCTAAGGTACTGATATACAAACGATATATAGATGATCTTCTCCTACTGTTCACAGGAAGCTTTGGAATCCTTGTTGTTGTTAGTATCACATAATGAGTCACTTTCACCAGTAAAATTTACATACCATATAGATTCTATGGGGGATATTCAATTGTTTGAAAAGTCAGTTGGGTGTCTTTTTTTCCTATCTAATAGACAGGAAAAATCTAGAGATGTGCAGCGGGCATTTTTCGGGTTTTGTGTTTTGGTTTTGGATTCGGTTCCGCGGTCGTGTTTTGGATTCGGACGCGTTTTGGCAAAACCACCCTTTCGAATTTTTGTCGGATTTGGATGCGTTTTGGATTCGGGTGTTTTTTTTTCAAAAACCTCCTCAAAAACAGCTTAAAGCATAGAATTTGGGGGTAATTTTGATCCTATAGTATTGTTAAACTCAATAACCATAATTTCCAATCATTTCCAGTCTATTCTGAACACCTCACACCTCACAATATTATTTTTAGTCCTAAAATTTGCAACAAGGTGTTAGGATCTCCTGCTCTGTGCTGCCACGTCGCCATGGCAACCGGGAGGCAAGTGTTAGCGAAGTAACCTGAGCGCAGCTGATACTCCGGTCCGGGTTTTTACTGTGTAGTGGTAACAGGCTCTGTGCACGGCAGGGAATCCGGCGCTGGTTTTGTGCTCACAGTCTGTGAGGTCTGAGTGGGGCGTGGACAGCACCTGCTATATAAACCATCCTCTCAGGCTAGGCAAATGCTGCTGAATCTTTGTTTGTTAGTCAGTTCCAGAGAGTTAGCTAGTACTGTGTGACTTTGTATTTACTTGTTGCTTACTGCGAATAGGCCTTGGGATTCGGTACTTCATTCTGCCAAACCGGACCTAGCAGTAAGACTGGAGTCAGTTGTTTGACCTGCTGGGGTTCTTTTGCTATTCTGTGAACCCAGCAGGTTTGAGGCTGTACTCTCAGACCTGCTTGCTTAATCCTCCCTCACTGTGCAGGGCGTCCAGGTGTCAGTTTAGTGGCAGTAAGCTGAACCTGTGCCCTGCAAGTGGGGGTTAGGATTGTGGATACTCTCCTTGTGTCTATATTTCTATCTCTGACCAAGGAGTTTATTCCCACACCCGTTGGTAACCCTTTGGGGTTTTTTCTGTTGCTCTTAGCAACATAATTTCAGGTGCTCCACATGTTAAATCACTTCACATAGCTTCATTGTCCGCTCTATTCTATCTGAGCATTCCTGACACTAGGGAGACACCCAATTCCTGAGCCTTTGGGCTTCTCCGTTCACTTTGTGTTTATTAGTTATTCCATCACCTCCTGTGTATGTTATGTTATACTGTCTGTGAGTTCGTTTGCTTCGCTTCCCTCTCTGTTCATACACCGGTATACTCCTGTTAGCACTGGTGTGCGTAACATATTCAGCAGCCCTACTCCTGTTGAAATTTTGTGGGAATATGGAGCATACCCCTCAAAATACTTTGCAACAGGTGGTCGATCAGGTGCAGGTCCTGCCTCGACAATTTAATGAGATGTCCATTAAAATGAACACCCCGCAGGCCGCTAGCGGAGCTCCCGCAGCAGCAGCGGCAAGTTCAGGGGTTAAGGAGCCGAAAGTAAATCTCCCGGATCGTTTTTCTGGAGATCGCTCGCAGTTCTTTTGTTTCAAGGAGAGCTGTAAGCTATATTTCAGGCTTAGGCCCCAGTCTTCTGGGTCGGAGATTCAGCGGGTGGGCATGGTGATTTCCTTGCTACAAGGAGACACACAGGTCTGGGCATATGGGTTACAGCCTGACTGTCCGTCGCTTAAAAGTGTTGATGCTTTTTTTACGGCACTGGGCATTTTGTATGATGACCCTGACAAGATGGCTTCAGCCGAGGCTCAGATTACGGTTCTTAAGCAAGGGCGACGGCCAGCTGAGGTTTATAGTACGGAGTTTCGGAGGTTGGCTCATGATACCCAGTGGAATGACCCAGCCCTGAGAAACCAGTACCGAAGGGGCCTTTCTGACCAGATAAAGGACCAACTGGTACAATATCCCTCGCCTGATAGCTTAGATCAGCTCATGCAGTTATCCATCCGGGTGGATACTAGACGGCTGAGAGAGCGTAGGCTTGAAAGGGAGACCGCAGTTTCCTTTTTTCCCAAGGGAACCTCAGACTCTGAGGAATATTCCGAGGAGCCTATGCAGATTGGGGCTACCCGCCTCTCCTCGCGTGAGAAGACGCGGAGGAGACAGCAGGGTTTGTGTTTGTACTGTGGGAATAAAGGTCATGTTGTAGTATCATGCCCAGAAAAACTGGAAAACTTCAGGGCCTGAGGGTGATGGGAAATATCCTGTCAGGCCAGAAGTCAGAATTTCCTAAAAAGACTTTTCTCATTCCGGTGACTTTGGAGATCCTCGGTCAAACTGTCAAGACTGAGGCCTTTGTTGACAGTGGGGCCGATGGGGTTTTCATGGACCGTCAATTCGCCCTGGAACACTCTGTTCCCTCAGTACCTTTGGCATCAGAGATTGAGATCTGTGGGTTAAACGGGGAACCATTGTCCCAGGGTAAAATTACCTCCTGCACCAGCCAAATTCCTTTGTTTATTGGAGCCACACACTCTGAAAAATTGTCTTTTTATGTGACTGTCTGTTCTTTTGCCCATTGGTTTTGGGGTTACCCTGGTTAAGGGCCCATAACCCTCAATTTGACTGGGTCTCTGGGGAGATTCTTAGTTGGGGTAGTGATTGTTTCAGGAGTTGCTTGAGCCTTCCAGTCAGGCTCTCGCAGCTAAGTTTGCCAGGATTGCCAGGATGTTATGCATATTTTGCGGATGTGTTCTCCAAAAAAGTTGCGGAGGTACTACCTCCCCATCGCCCCTATGACTGTGCCATTGATTTGTTGCCGGATGCTAAGCTTCCGAAGAGCAGGTTGTACTCCCTGTCACGTCCTGAGACTCAGGCTATGGCAGAGTACATTCAGGAGAACTTGGCTAAGGGACTTATCAGACCCTCACAGTCCCCAGTTGGGTCGGGGTTCTTTTTCGTGGGTAAAAAGGACGGTTCGTTGCGACCCTGCATCGACTTCAGGGAATTGAACCGTATCACGATTAAAAACTCGTACCCACTGCCTCTCATTTCGGTTTTGTTTGACCAGCTTCGTACTGCCACCATTTTTTCTAAGATTGACCTACGCGGTGCTTACAATCTAATCCGAATAAGAGAGGGGGATGAATGGAAGACTGCCTTTAATACCCACTCAGGGCATTATGAATATTTGGTGATGCCTTTTGGGCTCTCTAATGCCCCGGCAGTCTTCCAGGAATTCATGAACGATGTGCTCAGGGAATATTTGGATAGATTCTTAGTTGTTTATCTAGATGACATCCTAATCTTCTCTCATTCCCTGGAGGAACATCGGAAGCATGTACGCTTAGTCCTCCAGAAACTCAGAGACCACCAGCTTGGGGCGAAGCTGGAGAAGTGCGAGTTTGAAGTCCAGCAAATCGCATTTCTAGGGTATATTATCTCCTCAGAAGGTTTCCAAATGGAGGGTTCTAAGGTACAGGCAGTCCTGGATTGGGTGCAGCCCACTAGTTTGAAGGCGCTTCAGCATTTTCTGGGCTTTGCGAATTTTTATAGATGGTTTATCGCTGGATTTTCGTCTATAGTGGCCCCCTTGGTGGCACTCACTAAGGAAAGGGCGGATGTTGCTCACTGGTCTTGTGAGGCCAAAGCGGCCTTTGCCCGTCTCAAAAGGGCATTTGTCTCGGCCAAGGTGCTGCGACACCCAGATCCAGAGCGTCCTTTTGTGGTAGAAGTGGATGACTCTGAGATAGGTATTGGGGCAGTGCTCTCTCAGATGGGGGTGTCTGATAATCGCCTTCATCCCTGTGCTTACTTTTCCCGTAAATTTCCGTCTGCCGAGATGAATTATGATGTGGGTAACCGGGAATTGTTGGCTATAAAGGATGCACTCGGGGAGTGGAGACACTGGCTTGAGGGGGCTAAGTTTGTGGTCTCAATTCTCACCGACCATAAGAATCTGGCATATTTAGAGTCAGCGAAGCGGCTCAATGCCAGGCAGGCACGATGGGCTTTGTTTTTTGCTCGCTTTAATTTTTTGATAACATATCGCCCTGGGTCAAAAAACATCAAGGCTGATGCGCTCTCGCGGAGTTTTGCTCCAGTTCAAGAGACCACCGAGGAGCCATTGCCCATTGTGTCCCCATCATGTATTAAAGTGGGCATTACCCAGGACCTCTTGTCATTAGTCCTTAGAGCACAGGAGCAGGTTCCTCCAGACCTTCCGGTAGGTCTCTTGTTTGTGCCTCCTAGGTTAAGACAGCGAGTGTTCCTGGAATTCCATGCCAAGAGGTCGGCAGGGCATCCGGTTATTGCCAGAACTCGGGAGTTGCTGTCTAGGGCGGTGTGGTTGCCCTCGGTGGCTAGGGATGTGGATCAGTGGGTTCGGGCATGTGACGTTTGTGCCCGAAATAAAACTCCTAGAGGGGTTCCTGTCGGCCCATTACATCCACTCTCTATTCCGTCTAAGCCATGGACCCACATTTCCATGGATTTTGTGGTGGACTTGCCCAAATCCTCGGGGATGACAGCCATTTGGGTTGTCGTTGACAGGTTTTCGAAGATGGCGCATTTCGTTCCACTGGTTGGGTTGCCATCGGCCAGACGCCTGTCTGAGTTATTTATGCAGCATGTTGTGCGCCTCCACGGGTTGCCACTTGATGTGGTCTCTGACCGTGGATCCCAGTTTGTGGCCAAATTCTGGAGGGCATTTTGTTCTGATCTCCAGATTTCTGTGAGCTTGTCGTCAGGCTACCATCCACAGTCTAATGGGCAGACTGAGAGGGTGAACCAGTCCTTGGAGCAGTTCCTCAGGTGTTATGTCTCCAAGTGTCATACTGACTGGGTTGCTCATCTGTCCATGGCGGAGTTTGCCTATAACAACGCGGCTCACTCTGCTACAGGGATCTCTCCCTTCCTTTGTGTGTATGGGCATCATCCTAAGGCCAATTCTTTTGACCCCCTGGATTCCACGTCTGGTGGTTCCTCTGTTGTTTCGGTCCTTAGGGGTATTTGGAGGAAAGTGAAGAAAGCCCTTGTGTCTGTTTCATTAGTGACCAAAAGGGTTTTTGATAAGCGGAGAAGACCCTGCAGCTTCAAATTAGGAGATTTCGTCTGGTTGTCCACCAAGAATTTGAAGTTGAGACAGCCATCTCATAAGTTTGGCCCCCGGTTCATCGGCCCTTATAAGATCACCAGGGTTATCAATCCGGTGGCATTTCAGTTAGATCTGCCCCGTTCATTGGGTATCAATAAAACATTTCATTGTTCCCTTTTAAAACTGGCGGTTAGTAATCCTTCTTCCAGTGGAAGACCTTCTCCTCTTCTGATACGGGGTCAGAGGGAGTTTGTGGTTGAAAGGGTTCTTGACTCCAAGATGGATCGGGGTCGGCTGTCATTTTTGGTGCACTGGAAGGGGTATGGCCCGGAGTAGCGGTCGTGGGTGCGCAGTTGTGATCTTCATGCCCCCAGACTGATACGCTCTTTCTCCTCGCAGTTCCCCGATAAACCCGGTGGTAGGTGTTCTTTGACCCCTCGTCAGAGGGGGGGTACTGTTAGGATCTCCTGCTCTGTGCTGCCACGTCGCCATGGCAACCGGGAGGCAAGTGTTAGCGAAGTAACCTGAGCGCAGCTGATACTCCGGTCCGGGTTTTTACTGTGTAGTGGTTACAGGCTCTGTGCACGGCAGGGAATCCGGCGCTGGTTTTGTGCTCACAGTCTGTGAGGTCTGAGTGGGGCGTGGACAGCACCTGCTATATAAACCATCCTCTCAGGCTAGGCAAATGCTGCTGAATCTTTGTTTGTTAGTCAGTTCCAGAGAGTTAGCTAGTACTGTGTGACTTTGTATTTACTTGTTGCTTACTGCGAATAGGCCTTGGGATTCGGTACTTAATTCTGCCAATCCGGACCTAGCAGTAAGACTGGAGTCAGTTGTTTGACCTGCTGGGGTTCTTTTGCTATTCTGTGAACCCAGCAGGTTTGCGGCTGTACTCTCAGACCTGCTTGCTTAATCCTCCCTCACTGTGCAGGGCGTCCAGGTGTCAGTTTAGTGGCAGTAAGCTGAACCTGTGCCCTGCAAGTGGGGGTTAGGATTGTGGATACTCTCCTTGTGTCTATATTTCTATCTCTGACCAAGGAGTATATTCCCACACCCGTTGGTAACCCTTTGGGGTTTTTTCTGTTGCTCTTAGCAACATCATTTCAGGTGCTCCACATGTTAAATCACTTCACATCGCTTCATTGTCCGCTCTATTCTATCTGAGCATTCCTGACACTAGGGAGACACCCAATTCCTGAGCCTTTGGGCTTCTCTGTTCACTTTGTGTTTATTAGTTATTCCATCACCTCCTGTGTATGTTATGTTATACTGTCTGTGAGTTCGTTTGCTTCGTTTCCCTCTCTGTTCATACACCGGTATACTCCTGCTAGCACTGGTGTGCGTAACACAAGGTCGCTGGATGACTAAGCTAAGCGAACCAAGTGGGCGGCACAAACACCTGGCCCATGTAGGAGTGGCACTGCAGTGTCAGACAGAATGGCACTTAAAACAATAGTCCCCAAACAGTACATGATGCAAAGATAAATAAAAAAAAAGAGGTGCAAGATGGAATTGTCCTTGGGCCCTCCCACCCACCCTTATGTTGTATAAACAGGACATGCACACTTTAATAAACCCATAATTTCAGCGACAGGGTCTGCCACATGACTGTGGCTGAAATGACTGGTTGGTTTGGGCCCCCACCAAAAAAGAAGCAATCTCTCCTTGCACAAATTGTCTCTACAGAGGCAAGATGTCCAGCTCATCCTCATCCCCCGATTCCTCACCCCTTTCACTGTGTACATCCTCCTCCTCACAGAGTATTAATTCGTCCCCACTGGAATCCACCATCACAGGTCCCTGTGTACTTTCTGGAGGCAATTGCTGGTAAATGTCTCCACGGAGGAATGTATTATAATTAATTTTGATGAACATCATCTTCTCCACATTTTCTGGAAGTAACCTCCTATGCCGAGCGCTGACAAGGTGACCGGCTGCACTAAACATTCTTTCGGAGTACACACTGGAGGGGGGGCAACTTAGGTAAAATAAAGCCAGTTTGTACAAGGGCCTCCAAATTGCCTCTTTTTCCTGCCAGTATACGTACATGTCTACAGTGATGCTGTCACTCATATAAACCTCCACCATTCTTTCAATGGTGACAGAATCATATGCAGTGACAGTAGTCGACATGTCAGTAATCGTTGGCAGGTCCTTCAGTCCGGACCAGATGTCAGCACTTGCTCCTGACTGCCCTGCATCACCAACAGCGGGTGGTTTTGGAAATTTTATCCTTTTCCTGGCAGCTCCAGTGGCAGTAGAAAATGAAGGAGGAGCTGTTGGCAGGTCACGTTCCACTTGACTTGACAATTGTCTCACCAGCAGGTCTTTGAACATCTGCAGACTTGTGTCTGCCGGAAAGAGAGATACAACGTAGGCTTTAAACCTAGGATCGAGCACGGTGGCCAAAATGTAGTGCTCTGATTTCAACAGATTGACCACCCGTGAATCCTTGTTAAGCGAATGAAGGGCTCCATCCACAAGTCCCACATGCCTAGCGGTATCGCTCCGTTTTAGCTCCTCCTTCAATCTCTCCAGCTGCTTCTGCAAAAGCCTGGTGAGGGGAATGACCTGACTTAGGCTGGCAGTGTCTGAACTGACTTCACGTGTGGCAAGTTCAAAGGGTTGGAGAACCATGCACAACATGGAAATAATTCTCCACTGCGCTTGAGTCAGGTGCATTCCCCCTCCTTTGCCTATATCGTAGGCAGATATATAGGCTTGAATGGCCTTTTGCTGCTCTTCCATCCTCTGAAGCATATAGAGGGTTGAATTCCACCTCGTTACCACCTCTTGCTTCAGCTGATGGCAGGGCATGTTCATGAGTGTTTGCTGGTGCTCCAGTCTTCGGCACACGGTGGCTGAATGCCGAAAGTGGCCCGCAATTCTTCGGGCCACCGACGGCATCTCCTGCACACCCATGTCGCTTTTTAAAAAATTCTGCTCCACCAAATTAATTGTATGTGCAAAACATGGGACGTGCTGGAATTTGCCCAGATGTAATGCACGCACAATATTGCTGGCGTTGTCCGATACCACAAATCCCCAGGAGAGTCCAATTGGGGTAAGCCAATCTGCGATGATGTTCCTCAGTTTCCGTAAGAGGTTGTCAGCTGTGTGCCTCTTATGGAAAGCGATGATACAAAGCATAGCCTGCCTAGGAACGAGTTGGCGTTTACGAGATGCTGCTACTGGTGCCTCCGCTATTGTTGCTGCGGGAGGCAATACATCTACCCAGTGGGCTGTCACAGTCATATAGTCCTTAGTCTGCCCTGCTCCACTTGTCCACATGTCCGTGGTTAAGTGGACAGTGGGTACAACTGCATTTTTTAGGACACTGGTGACTCTTTCTGACGTCTGTGTACATTCTCGGTATCGTCTGCCAAGAGAAGTGGAACCTAGATGGGATTTGGTACCGGGGACACACTACCTCAAGCAATTATCTAAGTCCCTGTGAACTAATGGTGGATACCGGACGCACGTCTAACACCAACAGAGTTGTCAAGGCCTGAGTTATCCGCTTTGCAACAGGATGACTGCTGTGATATTTCATCTTCCTCACAAAGGACTGTTGGACAGTCAATTGCTTACTGGAAGTAGTATAAGTGGTCTTCCGACTTCCCCTCTGGGATGACGATCGACTCCCAGCAGCAACAACAGCAGCACCAGCAGCAGTAGGCGTTACACTCAAGGATCCATTGGAGGAATCCCAGGCAGGAGAGGACTCGTCAGATTTGCCAGTGACATGGCCCGCAGGTCTATTGGCATTCCTGTCTAAGGAGGAAATTGACATTGAGGGAGTTGGTGGTGTGGTTTGCAGGAGCTTGGGTACAGGAGGAAGATGGGATTTAGTAGTCAGTTGACTGCTTCCGCTGTCACCCAAAGTTTTTGAACTTGTCAATGACTTCTGATGAATGCGCTCCAGGTGACGTATAAGGGAGGATGTTCCTAGGTGGTTAACGTCCTTACCCCTACTTATTACAGCTTGACAAAGGCAACACACGGCTTGACACCTGTTGTCTGTATTTCTGTTGAAATAATTCCACACCGAAGAGGTGATTTTTTGGTATTTTGACCAGGCATGTCAATGGCCTTAATCATCCCACGGACAACAGGTGTCTCCCCGGGTGCCTGACTTAAACAAACCACCTCACCATCAGAATCATCCTCGTCAATTTCCTCCTCAGCGCCAGCAACACCCATATCCTCATCCTGGTGTACTTCAACAGTGACATCTTCAATTTGAATATCAGGAACTGGACTGTGGGTGCTCCTTCCAGCACTTGAAGGAGCCACCTCTTCCCGTACAGTGTTGAGAAGGTCAGGCATCGCACCCGCCGACACATTTGTACTCTCCTTGGGGATTTGTGATTTAGAACGCACAATTCTTTGCTGTGCTTTTGCCAGCTTAACTCTTTTCATTTTTCTAGCGGGAGGATGAGTGCTTCCATCGTCATGTGAAGCTGAACCACTAGTCATGAGGAACATAGGAGAGGGCCTTAGCCGTTCCTTGCCACTCCGTGTCTTAAATGGCATATTGGCAAGTTTACGCTTCTCCACAGACGATTTAAATTTAGATTTTTGGGTCAATTTACTGAACTTTTGCTTTTTGGATTTTACATGCTCTCTACTATGACATTGGGCATCGGCCTTGGCAGACGATGTTGATGGCATTGAATCGTCTCTGCCATGACTAGTGGAAGCAGCTTCAGCACTAGGTGTAAGTGGATCTTGGTCTTTCCCTATTTTACCCTCCACATTTTTGTTCTCCATTTTTAAATGTGTGGAATTTTATGCCAGTAATATATCTGGAATTAGACGGCGGTAATGTCTGGAATTAGATACCACTAGATAGATTCCAGATACCACTGTGACTGGAATGATGATGACCTATGCACAGTGACAGGACACTACCACAGCACCCTACAGCAGCAAGATGCAGCACAAGACACTGTACTAGTATTAGTAATGTAGTATTACTGAGCACCACAATGCAGCACAAGACAATGAGCAGTGATACTGAGCACTGATGAGGATACTAGAACTGACACTGAGCAGCAAGATGCAGCACTGGACTATTTGTAATGTACTGTAGTATACTGAGCACCACAATGCAGCACAAGACAATGAGCAGTGATACTGAGCACTGATGAGGATACTAGAACTGACACTGAGCAGCAAGATGCAGCACTGGACTATTAGTAATGTACTGTAGTATACTGAGCACCACAATGCAGCACAAGACAATGAGCAGTGATCCTGAGCACTGATGAGGATACTAACTGAGAACTGACACTGAGCAGGAGAGACACACTACTAGTATTACTGAGCAGCAATAAGTAAGCACTGATACTGAGCACTGATATTGAGATTTCCACTGAGAGAACGTAGCCACCTCCTCTCCACTCTTTCTACAATGCACAAGTGAAAATGGCAGCGATGCGCGGCTCTTTATATGGATTCCAAATCTTGCGAGAATCCGACAGCGGGATTATGACGTTTTGCCTCGTTCGGGTTTTCCGAGTCAGGCGGGAAGAACAGAGTCTGCCTCTGACCTGTGTAAACCACGTGGAGTTCGGGGGGGTTCGGTTCTCGACGAGCCGAACCTGCTCATCTCTAGAAAAAACAGACACCCAACCGACCTTTCAAACAATTGAATTCCCCCCTTTATGTGTAAACTATCTAGATGTTCATATTGAAATTGTGAATGGTAAATTAAGCACAGATACTTTATGTTCACAAAAAGCACGGATCGGAACAATTTGCTTATGGCCTCAAGTCATCATCCTATTTCACTCCGGAGGGGGCTACCTTACTCCCAGATGCTACGCGTGAGACGCATAATCAGTGATGAGACTAAATTGTCATCTGCGTTAGATACGGTTATAAATAAGTTCTTGGTAAAAGGTTATAGGATGAATGACTTGTTGGGACTTAAGCAAAAGGTGATGAACACTCCACGTGCAAATACGTTAAAAGCTAATAAACGTGTCAAGAAACATGATAAATTGATATGGGTGAACAAATTTAATACACATAGTGATAAGATAAATCGTATTAGCATAACATTCTGGCCCATTATTCGGACTGATAAAGCATTGAACAGTCTTTTTAAAACGCAGATTATGCCAGCATATAAACGCGGCAAAAATATCCGAGACTATGTAGTAAAAACAAATATAAGTTCTCCAACTGTAGTTGAAAGTAGAGATAAACAACAACAAAATTGTTTTTGTTAAACCAACGTCCCAGGTGTTTTCGCTGCTTGGGCTGCATTACGTGCAGCCATATGCTGGTAGGAGATATGTTCTGCCATCCATATTCAGGCAAGATATATAAAATCAGATATAGAGTTTCTTGTACTACAAAATTTGTAGTGTATTTATTAAGTTGTCCTTGTGGATTTCACTACGTTGGAAAAATGAAGTGTATGATGAAGGAACGGATGGCAGGCCATAGACATGCGATCAGATCGGCATTAAATTCGGGCCACAGTGATCAGTCAGTGGTCCGACATTTTTTGAATGTAAAACACTCAATAGCTGTTTTGAGACATTGGATCATTGATCATATTTCCCCTTTGGTGAGGGGTGGGGATCGAGGTCTGTTACTTCGGAAGGCAAAGGCTAAGTGGATTTTCTTGCTAGGTACCCTCTCCTCTAGGGGGCTTAATGAACAATCTGGCCTATCATGTTTTCCATAAATAGGTTAAAATATATAGGATTTTGTTTCTTCCTTATTTCTGGTAATCTATATTACAATGAGAGAAGGAATATGGGCATCTACATGGTTAAATTCTATGGTTATAAGAAACTATATTGATTAAGCCTAGGAGTCTCTTATTGGATTATTTAGATTAGGCTTAGTAAGAACATTAAAAATTTGGGGCTAAATTAAGAGCTATCGTAATTCTCAGAAATGAGGTTAACAATACGCCTACTTCATATCTGTTTGTGATTTTAACATTGTTGCATTGTTTTTAATACACTGTGGGGTATATTTACTAAAAATCGTATTTTCCCGTCTGAGGTCAAAGTTCAATCACGAATGACATCGAAAGTGTAAAGTTGCAACTTTTTGAATTTATTACGACTAATTTACTAAGCTGTCGTATTCTGCATTTTCGGATTTACCGATGTCATTCGTTTTTTGGGGGGAATATTTTACGCGAGTGACTTGTAAAACACTGCCGACTTTAATACAATGAATCTCGGCCGGATCTGAGAGATCCATGCTGGGCTTCATTGTGCACCTTTGTAAAAATTGAAATCAGTGTTAAACTCAAAAAAAAAAATTGCGTGGGGTCCCCCCTCCTAAGCCAAACCAGCCTCGGGCTCTTTGAGCCGGTCCTGGTTGTAAAAATATGGGGGAAAAAATGTCAGGGGTTCCCCCATATTTAAACAACCAGCACCGGGCTCTGCGCCTGGTCCTGGTTCCAAAAATACGGGGGACAAAAAGCGTAGGGGTCCCCCGTATTTCTGAAACCAGCACCGGGCTCCACTAGCCAGATACATAATGCCACAGCCGGGGGACACTTTTATCTAGGTCCCTGCGGCCCTGGCATTACATATCCAACTAGTCACCCCTGGCCAGGGTACCCTGGAGGAGTGGGGGCCCCTTCAATCAAGGGGTCCCCCCCCTCCAGCCACCCAAGGGCCAGGGGTGAAGCCCGAGGCTGTCCCCCCCATCCAAGGGCTGCGGATGGGAGGCTGATAGCCTTTTTGTAAAAAAATGAATATTGTTTTTAGTAGCAGTACTACAAGTCCCAGCAAGCCTCCCCCGCAAGCTGGTACTTGGATAACCACAAGTACCAGCATGCGGTGGAAAACCGGGCCCGCTGGTACCTGTAGTACTACTACTAAAAAAATACCCCAATAAAAACATAAGACACACACCTTGAAAGTAAAACTTTAATACATACATCCACACCTCCATATACACATACTTACCTATGTTCACACGAGGGTCGGTCCTCTTCTCCATGTAGAATCCATGGTGTTCCTGTTGAAAAAATTATACTCACAAAATCCAGTGTAGATGGCTCCTCTTTTAATCCATTTGTAATCCAGGTACTTTGCAAAATAACAAAACGGATACCCGACCTCGCACTGAAAGGGGCCCCATGTTTTCACATGGGACCCCTTTCCCCGAATGCCAGGAACCCCCTCTGACTTATGTCTGATTGGCTGTGTGCTCCTGTAGTGTATGACAGGCAGCACACAGCAGTGTTACAATGTAGCGCCTATGCGCTCCATTGTAACCAATGGTGGGAACTTTGTGGTCAGCGGTTGACCGAAAGTAACCTCACCGCTGACCCTTGGGTGGCTGGAGGGGGGGGACCCCTTGATTGAAGGGGCCCCCACTCCTCCAGGGTACCCCGGCCAGGGGTGACTAGTTGGTTATGTAATGCCAGGACCGCAGGGACCTAGATAAAAGTGTCCCCCGGCTGTGGCATAAACGGTGAGAAGGAGCCCGGAACAAGGAAGAGTCTAATAAGGTAATTTTGCTGGCGCTGAGCAGTGTGTGCTGTCAGGTGTTTATTGAAGGTGTGGGAGGGGGGGAGCTCTGTGAGGTGATTTCTGAAGTGGGAGTTCTGTGAGGTGATTACTGAAGGGGGGTTCTGTTGGGTGATTATTGAAGGGGATGGGGGAGTGCTGTGAGAGGTAGACATTAAAGGGAGGGTGCACACATTCTGCCCCATCACCCACAACATCTGCCCCCGCAGATTCTTTCACTGTGCCAAATACCTGACCTGTCCCTGCAGATACAGGCTGGTGGGAAGTTGCTCACTGTGTAGCCCATTTTCAAGGACTTCACCCCACCATCCCGTTTTCCGCCTCAAGGTCCATGTAAGGGCAAGAAAAGCCCTTTGGACCTTGTGGGATGCTGCCCTATTGTTGTTGGTTGCAAAGGGGCACCCACAGCAGTTTAAGCTTTAGGGCCCCAAAAATGTAGGTCCACCACTGACCTGCAGTGTAGCATCGTTTTAACAAGGTGCACAGTTATACCCCTTTCACACATAAACCTCGGCTTTAACCCGGCTCGGACCCGGACACTGAATACAGGTTGAAGCTTGTGTTTCAGTACTTACCCCCTTTCATACGTGGGTGATGGACCTGGGTTATTCCCAGATCGTTGCTGTTCACATCGGACCTGGGTTTTCCGTCTCACAGTGGACGCTTGGTGATACTGTCCCCACCAATCAACTCCTTTTAAAGCAAGAGCCAGGTCATCATGACTCCAGTCATGCCTTTCAGACTCCAGACGACCTGGGTCAGTCCTGGGAATAACTCTGGTACCGAGCAGGGTCTGTTCACACATAGCCGACAACCAAGGTTGAGACAAGCTCTGGCAAAACCCATGGTAGAAAGCTAAGGTATGTGTTAAAGGAGTATTATTTGCTCTTCCTCAGAGCCAGCCCTAGCCAATTTGATGCCCTAGGCAAAATTTTGTCTGGTGCCCCCTAGCACCGCCGCTAGTTCTGCATCTGACCCAGCAACACTCGGGCAGTGGGGCCCACCGGGGGTTACCCTGTTGGCCAGTTCAACTCTGCATAATGCCACACAGTAATGCCCATAATACACATAATTCCACACAGTAATGCACCTTACACATATGCCCCACATTAGTAATACCCATAATACACATTCCACACAGTAATGCACCTGACACATATACACCACACTAGTAATGCTAGTAGCTTTTTTTTTTATAAAACTTACTTTTGCTTGCTGGCGTGCTTGCAGTCAGTGTGTGCGCCCATGCAGCTTCCTGTATCCGTAACTGCGTTTTGTGAGATGGGGTGGCAGGATGGGTGGCTGCATACTTGCACTCGCACCCGTTAAAGGGACACCCGTACAAGGGATGTGTCCTCACAGGGTATGCCGTCCTTTGCAACCCTCACCCTTTATTTTCGCTTGCTCGTTGGAAACAGATAGCAGCAATGTCCAGATACTGCCACACTTGCTGGTTATACAAAAAGACCAGTATCAAACATGTAGCAACTATCCATTCTCTTCACTGTTCAGTGTGTTTACTGGTGTCTGTTACTCCCGGCAACTGCATGCCCTTTATTTTATACTGTGGGAGAGATATGCACTGCCCTCCAGTCTGACGTGTCCGAAAGTCACGCTGCACCGATGTTTCATATAGAAATAGCGCAACACAATTTACTGGCCACGTTACAGTACTGGATGGCAGGGGAATTTTACGGCATAGACTTACTGGGAAATAAAGTGTGGGGAGAACACTGACCATTTTATGTCCCTGCAGACACCTGGGGTTTGCACAGGGATAAGGGACACACACAGGATGGCAGGGCCCCCTTCCCCCATGTGCACAAGCAGTATAGGTGATGGCAGATTTATGTGAAGCAGTCTTCCAAAATACACATGTGGTATCATAAGGAGCCTTCCAGTAATAACCTTATAGAGTCAGTGAAAATGTCATAGGTCCAGGAATTGCAGTTACTGGGCTTCTGCTGTCTGTCTGAGGTCTCACAAGTCAGAAGCATTCAAGCATGTCGGGGGGAGTTTAAGGGACAGTGTGCATTCTATTTGACAAATGTAAACAGCAGTGTATACAAGTACTGATTGAATACATTTGGAAAGTAAGTTAGTATGCAGACTGTCCCTCCCAGCTTGAGATACTGCAGGGACATGATTGGATGCCCCTAGACATGCTTGAATGCCCTAGGCAAATGCCTTGCCTGCCTATAGCTAAGTCCGGCTCTGCTCTTCCTTGCTTTATTTCCAACTCAGTATCAGGCTCAAAGTGAGACTGTCTCACCTAGATGGAGTACATTTATAGCTCATAGACATGTTTACATTTAATCTTAGCCAAAATTTGGAGAAACAGACTGTTAAAAGTGTGAAGTAGTCAGATCTAGCCACAAAAAAAGGTAACCTGAGGGGCATTCCGAGTTGAATGTAGCTGTGCTAAATTTAGCACAGCTACGATCATGTTCCCAGACATGCGGGGGGACGCCCAGCGCAGGGCTAGCCCACCCTGCATATCTGTCGTCGCCCCCCCCCCCCCCCGCACAAGTACAAAAGCATCGCACAGTGGCGATACCTTTGTGCTTGTTGAGTAACTCCCGACCAGCGTAGCTCCTGTGGCTGACCAGGAGTTGCTCGTCGCTGCCCCTGGTCGCAGCGGCTGCGTGTGATGTCGCGCAGCTGCGGTGGCCCGCCACCCGCAAGGTCCGGTCATGCCTGCATTGGCAGGACCTTGCCCCCAAAATGGTGGCCAAATGCCGCCGTGCTGTCCCCTCCCGCCCAGCGACTGCTTCTGCCTGTCAATCAGGATGAGGCGATCGCTAGGGAATGACGGCCGTCGGCCGTCCAGCATGCGCTGGTGTACTGCGGCACCGGCGCATGCACAGTTCCAACCCGATCGCTGCACTGCGAACAACTGCAGCGAGCGATCGGGTCGGAATGACCCCCATGGTTACATGGAATAGAACACAAAATTGAAAATCAAGAGGTAATTAATCTGGTTACTTATAAACAGCCTGTTTTGCAATAACAATTGTACTTTTGTATTGATATCATAACTTTTTATTCATTAGCTCTGTCTATTGAAGTCTTAATACAATATCCATTTTTAGGTCACACACAGCAATACGAAGAGCCACCTTGATTATCTGAAGAAATTAGTACATTGCTGCTCTTTAGGACAAAAGTTGGAAAAATTCTGTTAGTTTAAAACAATCACTTGAATCAATTGAGAGATATTGACTTGAGACTCACTCATTTTTTAAAGTAGATTTTTCAAACTGATTCTTCCATCCCTGTGATCTGACATGCTGTCCTTGCTGGCTCCACTTTTTTCCATATCAAAGCAGCCTACAGATTTCTTTTTTGAAAGTAAAAAAGGTTTTAAGTTAAAAATTACTGCCAACTCCTCTTAGAATTAATAGGGGGTCTTTCTAATTAAAAGAACATTGTCTGATTCCTAATGAGCACAAGAAAGAAAAAAAAATAGAATTCTCTATAGTTCTAAAAGTATTTATTTTATAGATTAACAAAAGAGGGAACCAACTTGTGCCTCATTTTACAAATTCATTTTACATTTCACAGTTTTATTGGTTACTGTTGCCTAGACATATTTAAATAGAGAAAATGAGGATACACAAAGGTTTTTTTTATGGGTTGGGTACTAATGGTCATGTTATCATGTTGACATTCATCATGAGAATGGTGACATGGTTGATCTGCCGATGTGCAGCAAATCGATATCCTCAATATGTTCACAGTTATCATGTCTACATAGATAATATGTTGACATTATGAACTGTTACAAATACATTCCCTTGTCGTCTAGAGGTGGCTTACCTTGTCCCAGCGGCTGCAGTGGCTCCAGTGTCTTCTTCCGGGTCCCAGTGGTAACACGAACATTAGATATCTGAGGAGCTACAGTACATTCCTATAAATAGTTTACCTCTATCCCTAATACCTGACCTTAACACTAACCCTCCCCCTAGTGCCTAACCAATAACCTTCCTTCTCTCCTGCAGCCTAATCATAACCTCCCCCAAAGTCTAACCCAAACCCTCCTGGCTGCGCCTAACCCTAGCTATCGCATCCTCAGACTGTTGACATTTCACATGGCGACAGTTCAGATATTGACATTGTGAACCTGTTGACAGTTTGTGGATATTGACCTTGTTCATGTTAACTGTTTGAATCATGTCACATGGGACCTAAATCCGGGGGGGGGGGGGGGGGGGGGTGGGGTCACACCACACAAACTCAATTTCTTTAATACTCACCTTTCCAGAGTCCTCCATCTGCCATTGTCTCTGCATTTTGCGCATGCGCACTAAAGAAATTGCCCAGGAAAAAAAGTCAGTCGCACCATTTCCCTGGAGATCAGTGCATGCGTATTAGTGCTCAGATTTTAAAGCACTGGCTAGAGAAGAGGGGGCCTTGACAGAGGAGGCTGCACACTCTTAAAACACCCCTGATCAGCAGTTTTCACATTACTATAAAGAGAAGACTTTTATATACCATTGAAAAACATAGTGTGGGATGGACTGAAATTTGCATTGGTGGAAGGAGGCATGCAGTACTCCTCTGGAATGTATGGAATATCCATGATACTGTGGAAACATGGAGAGCTGTCCCAGACTCCCCACATCCAATTCACTAGGAAAGCAATTTGTGTCATCATGGCTACAACAACTCTATGCAATGCCGCAAGTCTTGCACTATGGTCAGCTCTGCAAGCTAAATCTGTATAATGATACATGACCCCAGAAACTCACTTAATGAATAAAGCATACCTCCCAATATGACCCTCTGCAGGAGGGACAGAATGCTCTGCTCCAGGACTTACCTTTTAATTTATGATTGCCATCACCTGTAGTGAAACACCTTTCTTATCCATTAACATGTTTGAAACAGGTGATGGCAATCACAAATTAAGAGAAAAGTGCAGGAGCAGAGCATTTTGTCCCTCCTGGAGGGGGTCATGTTGGGAGGTATGAATAAAGGTATGGATAAAGAGAAAAAAAGAGAAAAGAAATAAGAATGTGGAAAGCAGAGAAAAAAAAAAAACAGGCAATATGAGTACTCCGACATAACACTTAAGGGTTTTACTCATATAGTTAAAGTGTAACGTAAATTATGTTGAAAATAAATAGTTGTTTTTCTGGTATCACAATCAGAGGCATAAACTAGGGTTCATGGTGCCCAGGGCAAATAAAAAAATGGCGTCCCTTGAAAACGTAATTACATTTCTAGCTGAATTTTTCTATAGGTACTGAAATAATCACACACTGAAGACACAAATCAGAAAAAAGGCAAGGGCAAGGCAAAGCATCAATATAGCACTGAAAAATACCACAAACACACACCCACACTGGTGTGGAATGGACATTTTAAGTGAAAGGCACCTTCTAACTTTAGGGATTTTGATTGCTCCTGCCACCAGCTGAGACTCAAATGTCAAGTCACTACAAAGAAAATATCTGTTCTAGATTTATTTTTCTCTGCCTCGCTCAACGATTTAGCCAACTTCTACTAACTATTTTCTTTATAATTTACTGACACCTAGCATTTTTACTGACATCATAATATCAAAATGTCACCTGGCTCGGGCATTGTAAGTAAAGAGTTCAATGGTCACATTCCACTTAGAACTATCCACATCCCGCTCTAGGAGAGAGTTGGTGGCCCCATGTAACTTCTCCGGCAAGCGCCCCCTCTGTCCTGATGCCCAGGGCAAGTGCCCTGCTCGCAGTGCGCTGCCCGTCCTCAATATGCCACTGATCACAACAGTTATACAAGTTTGTCATACCTTCAGAAATTAGGGATGTGCACCTGAAATTTTTCGGGTTTTGTGTTTTGGTTTTGGGTTCGGTTCCGTGGCCGTGTTTTGGGTTCGAACGCGTTTTGGCAAAACCTCACCGAATTTTTTTTGTCGGATTCGGGTGTGTTTTGGATTCGGGTGCTTTTTACAAAAAACCCTAAAAAACAGCTTAAATCATAGAATTTGGGGGTCATTTTGATCCCATAGTATTATTAACCTCAATAACCATAATTTCCACTCATTTTCAGTCTATTCTGAACACCTCACACCTCACAATATTATTTTTAGTCCTAAAATTTGCACCGAGGTCGCTGGATGGCTAATCTAAGCGACACAAGTGGCCGACACAAACACCTGGCCCATCTAGGAGTGGCACTGCAGTGTCAGGCAGGATGGCTCTTCCAAAAAATACTCCCCAAACAGCACATGACGCAAAGAAGAAAAAAAAGAGGCGCAATGAGGTAGCTGTGTGAGTAAGATAAGCGACCCAAGTGGCCGACACAAACACCTGGCCCATCTAGGAGTGGCACTGCAGTGTCAGGCAGGATGGCCCTTCTAAAAAATACTCCCCAAACAGCACATGACGCAAAGAAAAATGAAAGAAAAAAGAGGTGCAAGATGGAATTGTCCTTGGGCCCTCCCACCCACCCTTATGTTGTATAAACAGGACATGCACACTTTAACCAACCCATCATTTCAGCGACAGGGTCTGCCACACGACTGTGACTGAAATGACTGGTTGGTTTGGGCCCCCACCAAAAAAGAAGCAATCAATCTCTCCTTGCACAAACTGGCTCTACAGAGGCAAGATGTCCACCTCATCATCATCGTCCGATTCATCACCCCTTTCACTGTGTACATCCCCCTCCTCACAGATTATTAATTCGTCCCCACTGGAATCCACCATCTCAGATCCCCGTGTACTTTCTGGAGGCAATTGCTGCTGGTGAATGTCTCCATGGAGTAATTGATTATAATTCATTTTAATGAACATCATCTTCTCCACATTTTCTGGAAGTAGCCTCGTACGCCGATTGCTGACAAGGTGAGCGGCGGCACTAAACACTCTTTCGGAGTACACACTGGAGGGAGGGCAACTTAGGTAGAATAAAGCCAGTTTGTGCAAGGGCCTCCAAATTGCCTCTTTTCCCTGCCAGTATACGTACGGACTGTCTGACGTGCCTACTTGGATGCGGTCACTCATATAATCCTCCACCATTCTTTCAATATTGAGAGAATCATATGCAGTGACAGTAGACGACATGTCAGTAATCGTTGGCAGGTCCTTCAGTCCGGACCAGATGTCAGCATCAGCAGTCGCTCCAGACTGCCCTGCATCACCGCCAGCGGGTGGGCTCGGAATTCGTAGCCTTTTCCTCGCACCCCCAGTTGCGGGAGAATGTGAAGGAGGAGATGTTGACAGGTCGCGTTCCGCTTGACTTGACAATTTTCACACCAGCAGTTCTTTGAACCCCTGCAGACTTGTGTCTGCCGGAAAGAGAGATCCAACGTAGGTTTTAAATCTAGGATCGAGCACGGTGGCCAAAATGTAGTGCTCTGATTTCAACAGATTGACCACACGTGAATCCTGGTTAAGCGAATGAAGGGCTCCATCCATAAGTCCCACATGCCTAGCGGAATCGCTCTGTTTTAGCTCCTCCTTCAATGCCTCCAGCTTCTTCTGCAAAAGCCTGATGAGGGGAATGACCTGACTCAGGCTGGCAGTGTCTGAACTGACTTCACGTGTGGCAAGTTCTAAGGGCAGCAGAACCTTGCACAACGTTGAAATCATTCTCAACTGCGCTTGAGACAGGTGCATTCCACCTCCTTTGCCTATATCGTGGGCAGATGTATAGGCTTGAATGGCCTTTTGCTGCTCCTCTATCCTCTGAAGCATATAGAGGGTTGAATTCCACCTCGTTACCACCTCTTGCTTCAGATGATGGCAGGGCAGGTTCAGGTTTTTTTGGTGGTGCTCCAGTCTTCTGTATGCGGTGCCTGCACGCCGAAAGTGGCCCGCAATTCTTCTGGCCACCGACAGCATCTCTTGCACGCCCCTGTCGTTTTTTAAATAATTCTGCACCACCAAATTCAAGGTATGTGCAAAACATGGGACGTGCTGGAATTTGCCCAGATGTAATGCGCGCACAATATTGCTGGCGTTGTCCGATGCCACAAATCCCCAGGAGAGTCCAATTGGGGTAAGCCATTCTGCAATGATCTTCCTCAGTTGCCGTAAGAGGTTTTCAGCTGTGTGCGTATTCTCGAAAGCGGTGATACAAAGCGTAGCCTGCCTAGGAACGAGTTGGCGTTTGCGAGATGCTGCTACTGGTGCCGCCGCTGCTGTTCTTGCAGCGGGAGGCAATACATCTACCCAGTGGGCTGTCACAGTCATGTAGTCCTGATTCTGCCCTGCTCCACTTGTCCACATGTCCGTGTTATGATACCAGTACGTCTGACCAGAGGTGATCTTATGACGGAGGTCAGAGTACTGGAATGGAATGCTGGTTACGGGAGCAGGAAAGCCTAGTAACCCCTGGCGCCCTAACTCCGTTGTCTCGCCCGTGTTATCAGAAATCCCCTGCGAGACTATGGTTGCTTGAGCCCATGGCAGCCGCGTTTGAAGGGCGGATTATGTCTGCCCAACTCCGATGCCCCCTCAGGTCTTAATGGGAGACAAAGGGAAATCCGAGACAGGGTGATAACAAGGGGCCCTCTGACTAAGCAACCAGGCCAGGGGCTACAAGCTAACTAACTTAAACCAGAAGTATGTGCGGACAAACCGCCAGGGAAAAGGACAACCAAAAATCCACGAATCCGTTACTCCTATCCAGCACCGCTGGATACCAGAGTGGATTTGTGGGAGCGGAATCCTCCGCAAAAGCTCCGAAACACAATATAACCAAATAATAAATAGTAAGCGGTCAAGCCGCAACACACGGCTACACCGCGACTCACGAACACCACAGGATGTTAAAGGTGCTCGGTCAGGACTCCAGGAAAAGATGACAACTTCCGAGTATTGGACCACTGAGGACAGGAACGACCGAATAGACAGGACTGGAAAACTCTCTGCAACAGACACAGCAAACAGGAAGCTATTACCGGCGTCTGTGAGAAGTCCAGATAGTGCTTTTAACTGGGAGCTCTCCAATCAGGAGCCAGACAGGGTAATTAACAATCATGCCGTGCAGCTGCATGCTGCACGGCCAGGATACCAATGAGGTGATTAATCTAGACCCAGCAACGGGGAACGCGGTCCGACAGTGGCGTCCCCGTTGCTAGGGTCTGAGCGGCTCCGTGCGCCCGGCGTCTAGCGTTGCTAGGGAGCCGGCGGCTGTCCGCATGCGGCGTCCCTAGTTGCTAGGCGCCGGGCCGCACTGATGGGCGGACCCTCGGCGCCTAACAGTACCCCCCCTTGAGGAGGGGTCAAGGAACCCCTAAGGCCAGGTTTCTGAGGAAATTCTCGAAAAAATGCCTTTTTGAGCCTCGGGGCATGGAGATCCTCATCCAGGACCCAAGACCTTTCTTCTGGACCATAACCTCTCCAATGTACCAAAAAATAAAGCCGACCCCGGGACAACTTGGAATCGAGAACCTTCTCCACCAAGAACTCCTGCTGACCCTGTACATCTATTGGTGATTTCCCCTGAGAGATCTTCCGAGGAAATCTACTGGAAGAAACGTATGGTTTCAACAGGGAGCAATGGAAAGTATTTCCGATCCAGAGAGTTCTTGGTAAACGTAA
This sequence comes from Pseudophryne corroboree, assembly GCF_028390025.1. Lineage (NCBI taxonomy): Eukaryota > Metazoa > Chordata > Amphibia > Anura > Myobatrachidae > Pseudophryne > Pseudophryne corroboree. The sequence goes on along the minus strand of NC_086451.1, from coordinate 226,162,987 downwards.
CCGGAAAGCAACTGGATTGATTTTTTTTATAATATGAAATGGTCCAATAAATTTAGGGCCCAATCTGGCTGAGGTTTGTCGAAGTCTAATGTTGCGAGTCGACAACCACACCCTATCTCCAACTTTAAAAGTGCACGGCCGCCGGAGCCTGTCAGAAAAAATTTTCTCCCGAAATGCCGCTTTTCTGAGAGCAAGGTGCACTTTTCTCCAAATGAGTCTGAGATGAGCGGTCAAGGTCAGTGAGGAGACAGAGGAATGTTGAAAAAAGGAATTAGCTCTGGGGTGAAAACCAAAAACTGTAAAAAATGGAGACACATTGGTGGAGGAATGACAGGCATTATTGTAAGCAAACTCCGCCAACGGAAGAAACTCGGACCAGTCATTTTGGAGTTTGGCCGAGTACAAACGCAAATATTGTTTTAATGATTGATTAACTCGCTCAGTCTGCCCAGTGGATTGGGGATGGTAGCCAGACGTTAAAGACAATTTCATCTTTAAAGAGGCACAAAAAAACTTCCAAAATTGTGCAATGAATTGTGGAGCCCGATCAGAAACAATATCAGTGGGTAACCCATGGAGTCTGAAAACATGGCGGAGGAACAAAACTGCCAATCCCTGGGCAGATGGCAATCGGGGAAGAGCAATGAAATGGGCCATCTTGCTAAAACGGTCAACTACCACCCATATGACTCGGCATCCGGCTGACAGAGGGAGGTCCACCACAAAATCCATGGAAATATGAGACCATGGCCTGAGAGGAACATTCAAGGGCATAAGTTGACCGATAGGCAAGGAACGGGGAACTTTATGCTGTGCACAGACCTGACACGAAAAAACAAACTCCTTAATGTCTTTGGAAAGACCAGGCCACCATACTGAGCGGGAGACTAATTCCAAAGTCTTAGCGATCCCCGGATGCCCGGCAACTTTGCTATCATGAAACTCCGTCAAAACAGTTGCTCTCAAAAACTCAGGGACATAAAGACGACCAGCGGAGTATTTCCAGGAGCTTGATGTTGAAGCTGCTTTAACTGGGTAAATAAATCTTGTGTGAGGCCTGCCCGAATGACTGAAGACGGAAGTATGGGAGTAACAGGACTGTTATCATGAACTGGAAGAAAACTGCGTGACAGGGCATCCGCCTTGGCATTCTTGGAACCTGGCCTGAAGGTGATAATAAACTTGAAACGAGTAAAAAATAAAGCCCAACGAGCTTGCCGGGCATTCAGCCGTTTAGCTGATTCAATGTACTGAAGATTTTTGTGATCAGTCAAAACTGAAATGGTATGTGTTGCTCCCTCAAGCCAATGCCTCCACTCCTCGAAAGCCCATTTAATAGCCAGTAATTCCCGGTTACCAACATCGTAGTTGGATTCAGCAGATGAGAATTTCCTGGACATAAAGGCACAAGGATGTAATTCTAGAGAATCCGGATCCTTCTGAGATAGGATAGCCCCTACTCCAACCTCCGAGGCATCAACCTCAACAATGAAAGGCAATTCTGGGTTGGGATGTCTGAGGACCAGGGCTGAGACAAAGGCTTGTTTCAAGGCCTGAAAAGATAACTCAGCTTCACGTGACCAGTTGGTTGGATCCGCTCCCTTCTTAGTCAGTGCCACAATGGGAGCAACTAGGTCGGAGAAAGAGTGAATAAATCTTCTATAATAATTCGCAAACCCTAAAAAGCGCTGAATTGCTTTTAAGTTGGTGGGTTGCGCCCAACTAAGGATGGCTTGGAGCTTCTTCGGTTCCATACAGAATCCCCGAGGGGAAATAATGTACCCTAAAAAGGATACCTCCGTGACATGAAATTCACACTTCTCCAGCTTGGCATATAGGTGATTTTCACGTAATTTTTTTAGAACCTGACGCACCTGGGTAACGTGTTGTTCAATAGAGTCAGAATATATCAAGATATCGTCTAAATAGACTACTACGAATCTTCCAAGAAAATCACGGAGCACATCGTTAATGAGATCCTGGAAAACTGCCGGAGCGTTAGACAGGCCGAATGGCATAACCAGATACTCATAGTGACCCGACTGAGTACTGAATGCCGTTTTCCACTCATCCCCTGACTTGATTCGGATGAGGTTATATGCTCCTCTCAGGTCAATCTTAGAAAAAATCACAGCCGAACGTAGCTGATCAAAGAGGACAGAAATCAGCGGCAAAGGGTAAGTATTTTTTACTGAGATTTTATTCAAGGCTCTAAAGTCAATGCAAGGTCTGAGTGATCCATCCTTCTTCTCCACAAAGAAGAAGCCTGCACTTAAAGGGGATTTAGACGGCCTGATAAATCCTTTCCCTAGGCTTTCTTTAACATATTCATTCATGGCCACAGTTTCTGGTCCGGACAATGCATATAACCTTCCCTTAGGCAAAGTGGCACCAGGAATTAGCTCAATAGCACAATCATAAGGCCGATGGGGAGGCAGAATGTCCGCATTGCCCTTGGAAAATACATCAACAAAATCCTGGTATTCCACAGGAATGGGTGCGGGAATGACAGCAGCTATTCTGATGGGAAGCGTAATACATTCCTTATTACAGATGGTACCCCACTGTGAGATCTCCCCCGACTGCCAATCAATGATGGGATTATGAAAGGCCAGCAAAGGGTGACCCAGAACCACTGGAACTGCTGGGCAATGGGTAAGGAAAAATTCAATTTTTTCGGAATGAAGAGCTCCTACCGAAAATAGTACAGGAGGTGTACAGAGAGAAATAACCCCATTGGACAAGGGACTCCCATCTAAACCATGCATGGTGATACACCTACCCAAGGCTAACTGAGGAATACCTAAGGCCTTGGCCCACGTTAAGTCCATAAAGTTCCCTGCAGCTCAACTGTCAACAAAAGCCGACACTGAGGAACAGAGGCTGCCAAAGGAAACTTTAGCTGGGACTAACAGTGAATTATTTGAGGAGATAAGCTGCAGACCAAAGTGAACCCCCTCACAATTCACTTGGTCGAGGCGTTTCCCGACTTGTTCGGACAATCACGGGCAAAATGTCCCTTACTCCCACAGTACAAACAAAGACCAGAATTTTGCCTTCTGGTTCTTTCTTCAGGAGACAGCTTGGAGAGACCTATCTGCATGGGCTCCTCTATGTCCACAGGAATGGAAAAAACACCAGGAGTAGACCCGACAGATGCTCCTTTTTCAGCCCTCCGCTCTCTGAGACGACGATCAATCTTAATAGAAAGCTCCATGAGTTTATCAAGAGTCTCAGGAGCGGGATACTGAAGGAGACTGTCTTTTATAGACTCAGATAAGCCGAGGCGAAACTGACTGCGCAGGGCTGGGTCATTCCATCCACAGTCGTTCGACCAACGGCGAAACTCCGTACAATAAATCTCTGCGGGATTCTTACCCTGTCTGAGAGCACGCAAATGACTCTCGGCGGATGCCTCTCTATCAGGGTCATCATACAATAGCCCTAAAGACCCCAGAAAGGCGTCTACAGACAACAATGCCGGATCGTCAGTTCTTAAACCAAAAGCCCAGGTCTGGGGATCCCCCTGAAGTAAAGAAATAATAATTCCGACCCGCTGAGATTCCGTACCAGAGGAGACTGGTCTTAAACGAAAATAAAGTTTACAAGACTCTTTAAAATTAAAAAACTGCTTTCTATCCCCAGAAAAACGGTCAGGCAAATGCATTTTTGGTTCAGGAACGACCCTCGGGGAAGTCCGTAACAGATCTTCCTGTGACCTCACCCGAAGGGATAGATCCTGAACCATCTGAGTAAGTTCTTGAATCTGACTAACTAGAAGCTGGCCAGGATTTGGCCCTACACCAGTGGGATTCATGAGGCCGACAAATCTTCCAAACTGAAATAAGGGAAAAAATCAAACCCTGTTTAATTTTAAATTTTAGTCTGGCCGGTAATAATGTTATGATACCAGTACGTCTGACCAGAGGTGATCTTATGACGGAGGTCAGAGTACTGGAATGGAATGCTGGTTACGGGAGCAGGAAAGCCTAGTAACCCCTGGCGCCCTAACTCCGTTGTCTCGCCCGTGTTATCAGAAATCCCCTGCGAGACTATGGTTGCTTGAGCCCATGGCAGCCGCGTTTGAAGGGCGGATTATGTCTGCCCAACTCCGATGCCCCCTCAGGTCTTAATGGGAGACAAAGGGAAATCCGAGACAGGGTGATAACAAGGGGCCCTCTGACTAAGCAACCAGGCCAGGGGCTACAAGCTAACTAACTTAAACCAGAAGTATGTGCGGACAAACCGCCAGGGAAAAGGACAACCAAAAATCCACGAATCCGTTACTCCTATCCAGCACCGCTGGATACCAGAGTGGATTTGTGGGAGCGGAATCCTCCGCAAAAGCTCCGAAACACAATATAACCAAATAATAAATAGTAAGCGGTCAAGCCGCAACACACGGCTACGCCGCGACTCACGAACACCACAGGATGTTAAAGGTGCTCGGTCAGGACTCCAGGAAAAGATGACAACTTCCGAGTATTGGACCACTGAGGACAGGAACGACCGGATAGACAGGACTGGAAAACTCTCTGCAACAGACACAGCAAACAGGAAGCTATTACCGGCGTCTGTGAGAAGTCCAGAGAGTGCTTTTAACTGGGAGCTCTCCAATCAGGAGCCAGACAGGGTAATTAACAATCATGCCGTGCAGCTGCATGCTGCACGGCCAGGATACCAATGAGGTGATTAATCTAGACCCAGCAACGGGGAACGCGGTCCGACAGTGGTGTCCCCGTTGCTAGGGTCTGAGCGGCTCCGTGCGCCCGGCGTCTAGCGTTGCTAGGGAGCCGGCGGCTGTCCGCATGCGGCGTCCCTAGTTGCTAGGCGCCGGGCCGCACTGACGGGCGGACCCTCGGCGCCTAACAGTCCGTGGTTAAGTGGACATTGGGTACAACTGCATTTTTTAGGAAACTGTGGAGTCTTTTTCTGACGTCCGTGTACATTCTCGGTATCGCCTGCCTAGAGAAGTGGAACCTAGATGGTATTTGGTAACGGGGGCACACTACCTCAAGAAATTGTCTAGTTCCCTGTGAACTAATGGCGGATACCAGATGCACGTCTAACACCAACATAGTTGTTAAGGCCTCAGTTATCCGCTTTGCAGCAGGATGACTGCTGTGATATTTCATCTTCCTCGCAAAGGACTGTTGGACAGTCAATTGCTTACTGGAAGTAGTATAAGTGGTCTTCCGACTTCCCCTCTGGGATGACGATCGACTCCCAGCAGCAACAACAGCAGCACCAGCAGCAGTAGGCGTTACACTCAAGGATGCATCGGAGGAATCCCAGGCAGGAGAGGACTCGTCAGACTTGCCAGTGACATGGCCTGCAGGACTATTGGCTTTCCTGGGAAAGGAGGAAATTGACACTGAGGGAGTTGGTGGTGTGGTTTGCGCGAGCTTGGTTACAAGAGGAAGGGATTTACTGGTCAGTGGACTGCTTCCGCTGTCGCCCAAAGTTTTTGAACTTGTCACTGACTTATTATGAATGTGCTGCAGGTGACGTATAAGGGAGGATGTTCCGAGGTGGTTAACGTCCTTACCCCTACTTATTACAGCTTGACAAAGGCAACACACAGCTTGACACCTGTTGTCCGCATTTCTGTTGAAATACTTCCACACTGAAGAGCTGATTTTTTTGGTATTTTCACCAGGCATGTCAATGGCCATATTCCTCCCACGGACAACAGGTGTCTCCCCGGGTGCCTGACTTAAACAAACCACCTCACCATCAGAATCCTCCTTGTCAATTTCCTCCCCAGCGCCAGCAACACCCATATCCTCATCTTGGTGTACTTCAGCACTGACATCTTCAATTTGACTATCAGGAACTGGACTGCGGGTGCTCCTTTCAACACTTGCAGGGGGCGTGCAAATGGTGGAAGGCGCAAGCTCTTCCCGTCCAGTGTTGGGAAGGTCAGGCATCGCAACCGACACAATTGGACTCTCCTTTGGGATTTGTGATTTCGAGGAACGCACAGTTCTTTGCTGTGCTTTTGCCGCAAGTTTTTTCTTTTTTCTAGCGAGAGGATGAGTGCTTCCATCCTCATGTGAAGCTGAACCACTAGCCATGAACATAGGCCAGGGCCTCAGCCGTTCCTTTCCACTCCGTGTCGTAAATGGCATATTGGCAAGTTTACGCTTCTCCTCAGACGCTTTTAATTTTGATTTTTGGGTCATTTTTTTACTGATCTTTTGTGTTTTGGATTTTACATGCTCTGTACTATGACATTGGGCATCGGCCTTGGCAGACGACGTTGATGGCATTTCATCGTCTCGGCCATGACTAGTGGCAGCAGCTTCAGCACGAGGTGGAAGTGGATCTTGATCTTTCCCTATTTTTTTAACCTCCACATTTTTGTTCTCCATATTTTGCGCACAACTAAAAGCCACCACAGGTATACAATGTAGATGGATGGATAGTATAGTATTACTTATACTTATGGACGACGAGTGCACTGACGACACAGAGGTAGGTACAGCCGTGGCCTACCGTACTGCTGCTTAGTGCTTATATATAAATATAATATACTGTATAACGGACCTGGTGGACAGTGTCAGCAGACTGCTAAACAAACTAGTATGAAGTAAGAAAAAAAAAAACACCACAGGTATACAATGTAGATGGATGGATAGTATAGTATTACTTATACTTATGGACGACGAGTGCACTGACGACACAGAGGTAGGTACAGCCGTGGCCTACCATACTGCTGCTTAGTGCTTATATATATGATATACAGGTTGAGTATCCCTTATCCAAAATGCTTGGGACCAGAGGTATTTTGGATATGGGATTTTTCCGTATTTTGGAATAATTGCATACCATAATGAGATATCATGGTGATGGGACCTAAATCTAAGCACAGAATGCATTTATGTTTCATATACACCTTATACACACAGCAGGAAGGTAATTTTAGCCAATATTTTTTATCATTTTGTGCATTAAACAAAGTGTGTCTACATTCACACAATTCATTTATGTTTCATATACACCTAATACAAACAGCCTGAAGGTCATTAAATACAATATTTTTAATAACTTTGTGTATTAAACAAAGTTTGTACATTGAGCCATCAAAAAACAAAGGTTTCACTATCTCACTCAAAAAAAGTCCGTATTTCTGAATATTCCGTATTTCTGAATATTTGGATATGGGATACTCAACCTGTACTGTATAACGGACCTGGTGGACAGTGTCAGCAGACTGCTAAACAAACTAGTATGAAGAAAGAAAAAAAAAACACCACAGGTATACAATGTAGATGGATGGATGGTATAGTATTACTTATACTTATGGACGACGAGTGCACTGACGACACAGAGGTATGTACATCCGTGGCCTACCGTACTGCTGCTTAGTGCTTATATATAAATATGATATACTGTATAACGGACCTGGTGGACAGTGTCAGCAGACTGCTAAACAAACTAGTATGAAGAAAGAAAAAAAAACACCACAGGTATACAATGTAGATGGATGGATAGTATAGTATTACTTATACTTATGGACGACGAGTGCACTGACGACACAGAGGTAGGTACAGCCGTGGCCTACCGTACTGCTGCTTAGTGCTTATATATAAATATAATATACTGTATAACGGACCTGGTGGACAGTGTCAGCAGACTGCTAAACTAGTATGAAGAAAGAAAAAAAAACCACCACAGGTATACAATGTAGATGGATGGATAGTATAGTATTACTTATACTTATGGACGACGAGTGCACTGACGACACAGAGGTAGGTACAGCCGTGGCCTACCGTACTGCTGCTTAGTGCTTAATTATATATATAATATCCTGTATAACGGTCGGACCTGGTGGACACTGTCAGCAGACTGCTATTAACAAACTAGCATGAAGAAAGAAAAAAAAAACACCACAGTGTTTTTCAGGCAGACAAACGTATACTGGACTGGTGGTCACTGTCAGCAAAACTGTGCACTGTACTCCTGCTATAACTGCTCCCCAGTCCCCACAATTAGGCAGTGTGAGCAGTGCACTCAGCACAGATATATCATGCAGCAGTGCAGCACACTGAGTGAGCACAGATATGGTGGAGCGTTTTTTTTCAGGCAGAGAAACAACGGATTAAACTCAAAACCCTGCACTGTACTCCCTAACAGCTGCTCCCCGTCCCCAATCCTCCCCACAATTAAAACTAAGTCACTCAGTTTTTGTTTTTTTTTCTAATACAACGGAGAGGACGCCAGCCACGTCCTCTCCCTATCAATCTCAATGCACGTGTGAAAAATGGCGGCGACGCGCGGCTCCTTGTATAGAATCCGAGTCTCGCGAGAATCCGACAGCGGGATGATGACGTTCGGGCGCGCTCGGGTTAACCGAGCAAGGCGGGAGGATCCGAGTCGCTCGGACCCGTGTAAAAAAAAGGTGAAGTTCGGGCGGGTTCGGATTCCGAGGAACCGAACCCGCTCATCACTATCAGAAATGTATTATGGTTATGCAAATGTACACTGTCGTTTTTATGGTAAGAGCTCACTGTCAAAGAAACAGTGATGTGCGGTCAGGGTAGGCAGGGTAGGCAGAGCCTCACCTGTCATTCTCTGATATACTCCACAGTTTTGACTATAAAAATGATACGACTAATACAAAGATGATATTTAGAACTTATAAAAATCATCTTTATATTGTTCATGATATCTTTGTATTACTCTAACTGTTTTATAGTCAAAAATCACCACCAAATAGTGATGTGCATTGAGGTAAATGAATGAGGAGGCACTGGCTAGTACCAGAGGTAGATTTACACACAATATATGAGCCCAAGGGACCATGTGGGCATTATACACAGGTGCAGTAATATATACTGCTGAGAATGTGGTGAGTATTGATCAGAGATGTGAGGAAAGATAGGCAGGGGGGGCACTGCCTCCCCATCACAGACATTTTACTCCAGAGTGTTGACTATAAATTTATTACAATAATACAACTAAGATATTTATGGGTTGGGTATGTGTGACAATACCTCCTCCAGGATTCTGACAGTTAGATTGCCAGCAAGGGGGCGGGGGGGGGGGGGGGGGGGGAGAACACAAGCGCAACAAAGCTCCTGCACTCACCACCGGTTGTATTCCCACTCTATGGGTGTCGTGGACACCCACGAGTGGGAATAGTCCCTGTTGGTCGGCATGCCAACCGGCAGGATTGTTAGATGCCGGGATCCCAGTGTCAGTAACATAAATGTAACCCAATATTTAGCAGAGTATCAGTGAATAGACGCATGCGCACAGCGTCTATTCACAGATGACAGAGGGACAGAGGGCATGCCAGTAGATCACAGAGTGCTGGGCATGCCCCCTCAGTGACTTCACGGGAGTGCCGCGATCGTGAGTCATGCCCCCTTTCACATAGGTCATGCCCCTTTTCCGAGCACAGGCGCGGCTTCTGCGCGCTATTGTCCCAACCGCCAATGAAGAAATGTTGGGGGGCTTTGACTACTGCGATGCCATCTACCTGGATCTCCCAGAAAAAGAATTGCATCACGTGTAGCCGGTACCAAATACAACACCAGAACTATTATCTAATCTGTCACATTCAGTGCCGGCGCTAACTGCTCAGCAAAGGGATGCAGTGCAGGGAGGCACCAAACTGAAGAGGCGCTTAGCCTCTCCCTGCTCTGCATACCAGCTGCTGCCAGCTGCCGCTGCGCCTGTCACACTGGATGACAGGTAGCAGCGCTGGCAGCTTGCTGCGCGGCTCCCTCCCTCCCCCTCCTCCTCCCCAGAGAGTGCGGCCAGTGCCGGGCTGACGCATACGAGAGTTGATAGTGAGAGTTACACGTCTGCCAAGGGCGTAGCTACAATAGGTTCAGGGAGTGCGGGTGCTACGGGGCCCATGCTGCCTCTGGGGCCCGGCCGGCGGAGTTTTGGTGCACTTTGATGGTGGCTCTCTGCCTCTCTGTGCTAAACTCCACCCGCCGCCGCTGCTGCCGGAAGCTGTGTCACCAGCGGAGGACTCCCCTGTTCGCACGAAGCTCCGCCACCTGTCCGCGCTAAGCTCCGCCCCCTAAGCTGTGACACAAGCAGAGGAACCCCCGGTCACATAAAACTCTGCCCCACAGCTGCGTTAAGCCCCGTCCCTGGTCGCACAAAGCTGTCATTAATGGAGGAGCCCTCCTCCCTTGACCACCTGAAGCTCCACCCCTAGTCACGGTAAGCCCCGCCCACAGGTATTAGAGTCTCTCTCCAGTGGGCTTGCATGTTCTGGTGGAGTGTGCTCAATGTCCTGCTGCAGTGCTTCTGTCACTGGGTTTTAGTTTGGTGGCTGCCTGGGTGAGTGGGCTGCTGTAGCCTGTGATTAGTATCAGGCTGCAGGTGACTTGTAGTACACTAGTGACATGTCAGGGTGGGTGTCTGTGTTTTGGGAGCTGCTATAAGGGTGGGTTTCGTGTTTGTGAGAAAACAAATGTTGGAGTTTGGGTGGATTTCATTATATGGGGGCACTGCAAGCTGGTTGGGTGTCATTGTATGGGGGGCGGCGCAGGCTCGTTGGGTATCATTGTATAAGGGGGACTGCAAGCTGGGTGGGTGCAGAGCCGTTTATTTGTATGGGCTTTATGGACCCCACCCGTGTTGCGCAGTAGCTGGAACGCTGCTAGCGATGCTGTACTGTGAAGTTGTGTTATGCTGAGTGCAGTGTGGGACGACGGAGAAGGGTAAAATACTATGGGGTATATGCAATTGCGGTCGAATTCGCGGCAATTTTCGCCGTTTTTTAATTCGACTCAATTCGACAGGTGAATCCCGGAAGGTGGCTTCCGGAATTCACCATATTCAATGAAAAACGGATTCGCCAGAGTCGCGGGCGAAAATCGGCCGATTTGGCGGATTTTGCCGCGATTTTAAAAAATGGTAAAAAAACGTGAAAAACCCGAAAAAAAAATGGCGTGGGGTCCCCCCTCCAAAGCATAACCAGCCTCGGGCTCATCGAGCTGGTCCTGGTTCTAAAAATGCAGGGGAAAAATTGGCCAGGGATCCCCCGTATTTTTAAAACCAGCACCGGGCTCTGCGCCTGGTGCTGGTGCCAAAAATACGGGGGACAAAAAGAGTAGGGGTCCCCCGTATTTTTAACTCCAGCATCGGGCTCCACTAGCTGGACAGATAATGCCACAGCCGGGGGTCACTTTTATGCCGTGCCCTGCGGCCGTGGCATTACATATCCAACTAGTCACCCCTGGCCGGGGTACCCTGGGGGAGTGGGGACCCCTTCAATCAAGGGGTCCCCCCCCCCAGCCACCCAAGGGCCAGGGGTGAAGCCCGAGGCTGTCCCCCCCCATCCAATGGGCTGCGGATGGGGGCGCTGATAGCCTTTTGTGATAATAAAAAGATATTGTTTTTTCCAGCAGTACTACAAGTCCCAGCAAGCCTCCCCCGCAAGCTGGTACTTGGAGAACCACAAGTACCAGCATGCGGGAGAAAAACGGGTCCGCTGGTACCTGTAGTACTACTGGGAAAAAAATACCCAAATAAAAACAGGACACACACACCTTGATAGTAAAACTTTATTACACACTACCGACACACATACTTACCTATGTTGACACGCCGACTGCCACGGTCTCCGACGATCCGAGGGTACCTGTGAAAAAATTATACTCACCTTCCAGCGTCCAGAGATAAATCCACGTCCAGAGAGTAAAATCCACGTACTTGTTTAAAAAAAAAAACACGCAAAAACCCGCTCCATACCGGACTAGAAAGGGGTCCAATGCTTTCACATCAGACCCCTTTCTCCCGAATGCCAGGACATCACGTGACTCCTGTCACTGACGTCCCTTCAGCCAATCAGGAAGCGCTACTTCCGTGGCGCTCACCTGATTGGCTGTGCGCTGTCTGTACTGTGACAGCACATCGCAAAGCCGCTCCATTACTTTCAATGGTGGGAACTTTGCGGGTAGCGGTGGGGTCACCCGCCGGTCAGCCGCTGACCGGCGGGTGACCTTACCGCTAGCCGCTAAGTTCCCACCATTGAAAGTAATGGAGCGGCTTTGCGATGTGCTGTCACAGTACAGACAGCGCACAGCCAATCAGGTGAGCGCAACGAAGTTGCGCTTCCTGATTGGCTTAGAGACCTTTCTGTGACAGCTGTCACTGACAGGTCTCATTCGTGGAAAGGTGTCCCATGTGTCAGCATGGGACCCCTTTCAGTCCGGCATGGAGCGGGTGTTCGGTTTGTTTTTTTGCCAAGTACGTGGATTTATCTCTGGACCATGGCTGAGGTGAGTATATTGATCTTTTCTTTTCAGGTATCCGTGGATTCTACATGGAGAAGAGGACCGATGTCGGCGTGTGAACATAGGTAAGTATGTGTGTGTCGACGTATGAAATAAAGTTTTACTGTCGACGGTGTGTGTGTCCTGTTTTTATTTGGGTATTTTTTTCCCAGTAGTACTACAGGTACCAGCGGGCCCGTTTTTCTCCCGCATGCTGGTACTTGTGGTTCTCCAAGTACCAGCTTGCGGGGGAGGCTGGCTGGGACTTGTAGTACTACTGGAAAAAACAATATCTTTTTATTATCACAAAAGGCTATCAGCCCCCCCATCCGCAGCCCATTGGATGGGGGGGACAGCCTCGGGCTTCACCCCTGGCCCTTGGGTGGCTGGGGGGGGGGACCCCTTGATTGAAGGGGTCCCCACTCCCCCAGGGTACCCCGGCCAGGGGTGACTAGTTGGATATTTAATGCCACGGCCGCAGGGCACGGCATAAAAGTGACCCCCGGCTGTGGCATTATCTGTCCAGCTAGTGGAGCCCGATGCTGGTGTTAAAAATACGGGGGACCCCTACTCTTTTTGTCCCCCGTATTTTTGGCACCAGCACCAGGCGCAGAGCCCGGTGCTGGTTTTAAAAATACGGGGGATCCCCTGTCAATTTTTCCCCCGCATTTTTAGAACCAGGACCAGCTCGAAGAGCCCGAGGCTGGTTATGCTTTGGAGGGGGGACCCCACGCCATTTTTTTTTATGATTTCACCTTTCCAGCATAAAAAAAAATAAAAAAAAAAATAATATTTTAAAAAATATATAAATAATATTTGTGCCTCCAAAAAAAAAAAAAAAAGTACCTAATCCCTTCTAATATAAATAGATCTGCTATTCCCCCCCAAAAAAACACAAAAAAAAACATGTTTAAATTTTTTTTATTTGTTTTCACCCTCCAAAGTGTGGCGGATTGAAAATGACGAATTTGCTGTCTAAAAGCACTGCTGTCGAATTTCCAAACTTGAATTGAATATGCTTTGGTCGAATTGCAGCACTTGTATCATTGCAGAAAAGTCGAATTTGCAAAAAGTCGAATTTCAAAAAGTCGAATTTTGAAAGTCCGTTTTTTGGTCGGAAAGCACTGAATTGCATAGGCGATTTTTTTTTTTGGCCGAAAATGACCCGAAATTCGACAATTTCGGGAATTCGACCGCAATTGCATATACCCCTATGCAGCACTGGCATTACAATCACACCCCCAACTGGGCCATTGGGACTTCTGCAGGACTTTCGTCGGTGCCCCGCACTCCCCTTGGTGGCTTAACACCACCACCCCCTCCCCCCCATGCTCCCCAGCTGAGCCGATTCATACTGTAATTGCGGCAGTTGGGATCGGGCATTTGTTACCTTTTTGCATGCCTAGCAGGAACCAGCCAACTTCTGCCAGCTTACAGCGTGTCTCCCCTTCCTGTTCCTTACTTCCAACCAACCCATAGAGGGAGAAAAGCCTGTGGCAATGGGATTCCGACTTCTGTATTTCAGCTCTAGTCGGGATTCCGGTGTCTGCATTGTGACGTCCGGGATCCCAACTAGTATGGTAACCGCTGCCCCTTTATGGAAGCCTTCAACCTCCGTGTTGTATCAGTCTCCGAGTCATGATCTACAAGTGAGCCAGCACCAGCTTCATTAGGCCATCTCTCCAGGAAATCAGGTCTGACGACATGCCCCATGTAGGTACACAAGGGATTAATGCGCTAGCAGCTGTACATCTCATTTTTAATAGTTCACAGTAAAGTTAATATGAAAATTATGTTCACTTAAAAAAAAAAAGGAATTGGGAGCAACAACTGGCAGCTTTTAGGCTATCATACAATATCTGAGGAATATTTACTCATCCCATGAATAGTCTAACAGTAAACCTACTGTCCCCCCCCCCCCCCATTCTTCTTTTCTTTCTCTCACTCATCTTCCCCAATTCCTTTTCTTTATCGCTCTCGTCTCCGCCTCCTCCTCTTTTATCCCCCCATTCTTCTTATTTCTCTCACTCATCTTCCCCAATTCATTCTCTCTATTCATTGTCTCCCCTTATTGCTCCTATCTCTCTCTGGGGGTGATTCAATTTTGCATTATATGAATAGCACCGGGAAGGAGGTCAGGGTCTGTGATCTGTGCTGCTAGGGGTGGGGTGCTCTGCAGGGGGTGGGGTTCTGTATGAGGAGTGCTGGGTGAGGGGTGCTGGATGAGGATTGATGTGGGAGAGGGGTGCTGGGTTTTGCTGGCTGCTGCTGTGATCTGAGCTGCTGGGTGATGGGTGCTGGTCTAGGAGAGGGGTGATGGATCAGCAGCAGAACTGGTGGTGATGCAGCTGGTGCATTGCACCAGCGCCTGCCGCAATGCAGGGTCCCGTACCCGGCAGAAGTATAATAACACTATGCTTGGTGATGGGATTATCTGCTAGGGGCCACCAACAAAAATCTTGCCTAGGGCATCAAATATGTTAGGGTCGGCTCTGGCTGGGAGGAGGCGTGGCTGACCCTGCAGGAACATCCCCAGACAATGGCCATGCCTCCTCCCTGTTTCAGTCAGTGAGGAAAGACTGGGTAAACCTGGGAGAGCAGAGATGCCTGCACTGCAGATAAATAAAACAGCAGCCAACGGGACTCTGCTGATGCGCGCCCAGTGGCTCCATCCGCTCTGTCTTCCGGGGGAAGGGGAGGGAGGGCAGTTGAGTTAAAAGTGGTCTGCTGATGGGTGATGGGGGTAGAGAGAGGAATGGGGTGCGGGGATTGAGCTTTAAGTAGTATTGGGGGAGGGGATTTGCTCTGAGGGGGGAGGGGGCCCTGTGGGGTTTGTGCTATGGGGCCTCCAAAGGTATAGCTACGCCCCTGGCATCTGCGTTGAGCACCAGACTGCCGAGGGCACTCCATTCATGCAGTGGGACTCAGAGCTGTCTCACAGAGCCGGACTTGAAGCAGACAGAGCCGAGGAGGAGGAGGGCGGAATGGGTAATGCGGCCAGGAAGAAGATGGGAGCTCCGCTGGCGCTGTGCTTCTGCTGTCTGCTCCTATCCAAGGTGAGTGCCCGCTGCTGGTTACTGGTAGCTACCGGGTGAACAGTTCACAGTAACTGGATTTATAGTCATATACTGTTCGTGTT
Organism: Pseudophryne corroboree; assembly: GCF_028390025.1. Classification (NCBI taxonomy): domain Eukaryota; kingdom Metazoa; phylum Chordata; class Amphibia; order Anura; family Myobatrachidae; genus Pseudophryne; species Pseudophryne corroboree. The sequence continues at coordinate 226,147,603 of NC_086451.1, read as the reverse complement.
ACAGAGCTATAATATGAAATCAGTTGAAATTACATTGACAATGACAGATAACTTCCTTATAGTAGATTTCTCACCATGTGTATTAAAGCTGTAACAGTCAATGGTTATTTGATACTGACTTATGTTTTGGCACTTCCTGTATATGGGCAATTTGGATGCCTCTGCTTTATGCGCAATACAGCCCCAATCCAGTATAGCCAAGACACCTGGTGTATTGGTAATACTCACTAAATCTGTGCAGCTGTACTATAATCCAAGTGTCTCTGGCATGGGTGGTCTTCAGGTTGCCGGCGGTCGGGCTCCTGGTGACCACCATACCGGCGCCAGAATCCCGACCGCCGGCATACCGACATCTTTTCTCCCACTTGGGGGTCCACGACCCCCCTGGAGGGAGAATAGATAGCGTGGCGCGCGTAGCATGCAACCGTTCCCGCAAGGGGCTCATCTGCGCTCGCCCAGCTGTCGGTATGCCGACGGTCGGGATTCCGGCGCCGGTATGCTGGTCACCGGGAGCCCGACCGCCGGCAGTGTAATGTGACTGACAGACACTACTATGCAGTGTAATGTGACTAGCGAACACCACTCTGTGTGGTGTAATGTGACTGACGTACACTACTATGCGGTGTAATGTGACTAACGGACACTACTGTGTGGTATAATGTGACTGACGAAAACTACTGTGCAGTGTAATGTGAATTGGTACTATTCTGTGGCCCCTATATTTTTGGCGCTTCCCCCTGCTGAGGGAAATGGCATGTGTAAAAGGGTGCTGTACCTGGCGCAAAGTGTAAAAGGGTGCTCTACCTGGAATAATGTGTGACTGGCTCTACCTGGTGCAATATGTAAAAGGGGGCTGTATCTGGCGTAATGTATATAAGGGGCACTACCTGGCGTAATGTATATAAGTGGTACTACTGTGTGGTGTAATTTTGAATAATGGAGACTACTATATTTTATGTAATTTTTTTATGACCCTATATTTATGGATCTTGAGGGGGGGAAGGGGCACCAAAATGTCTAGTTACAGCTCTGAGGATGAGATCGGTCACATTTGTATTTGTAGAAAGGCGCAAAATTGATAGTTTGCAGGAGGGCGCCGAACACCCTAGCACCGGCCCTGGTCACATTACTGCTGTTACCTTTTCTGGCTGCTTGTAAAATGGCGAATCTATTTCAAAATTGGCTTATTGACTTTCAGAGCCATACATAAGTTTGAATAGTGATTTTACAATTCTTAAATGATTCTATCTGTACACAACCTCTGAAACAGCTTTCTCAGTAACCTTGAATAAAGTTTGCAATCTAAGCTCTTATCAGATGCGATCTGTGTAGCACTTTGTCATTTCAAAAGCTGTTATATTGATTGAATTACTGGATGAGAACACAGATATCAGTGTCCATTTTTGGTGATTTGAAGTTAAACCTATTAATTTTGCAATATATGTTTAAGAGGTCCTAGCTAAGCTTGAGTTTAAGGATACATATACTATACTGTACTAGCCAATACACTTCACACAGCCTCACATGCAACCATATAGGCAATATGCCCCATATATCAAAAATACCTCCATATAATCTCACATGCCATTATATGGTCAAAACACCAATATTATCAATAATCACACATTGTTTTATCAAATAATATTTGCCGGATATTCCCAGAAAATATGCATTATTGAGGGATACCCTCAAATATTAAGTAAGTATTACTATGAAGGAACCACAGCAGATATCTCCAATATCTACTTGGGTCCCTGGATTTCTGACAGCAGCCCACAGAAACTGTCAGATTTACCATCTTAGTCCTCATAGGATAACGCTGTCCCTAGATGGTGTTACCCTATAGTAACCTGTAGGCTACTGTCACGATCCTGGCTTATTCTCTCTTGTTTTGTGACTTACCTGTGCCATTAGACCCACACCTCCCGACATACAGTACCTCCCAACATCGGGAGGTGCCGCGGCCGAAAGGGCATGGCCAATAGAATTGGGGGCGTGGCTTTGCGGGAGTGCCACAAATGCAAGCCACATCCCCTGGTTTTCATCACTACGGAAGCATGCCCAGCGCTCTGTGAGCTGCTTGCATGCCCCCAGTCCCTCCGTCTCCCGTGAATAGACGCATGCACACAGCAGAGCAGCAGGTGACAGGAGCCTCCCAACTGAATCCCCCCCACCCAGTAGAGCAGCAGGTGACAGGAGCCTCCCAACTGACACCACGGCACACTGCGGCCCTCGGGTAGGACAGCAGGACAATCCCAAATAAACGTGACTGTCCCGCGAAAATCGGGACACTTGGGAGGTATGCAGACCTGCGTTTTCTAAGAGTGTTCTGCTTGCTGGGTTTAGCCCAGCTCACCAGTACCAAGTATATCCTGTTTTGCTGAGTCCATTATCTGAGAGGTCTGCTCAGTTTACAAGCTGCAGTCTGTGTTGCTAGCTGCTGAATCTTCTGATAAGCCATCTGTGTGAGTTCTCCTGTGTGAGTAATCTGTACAGTTCTGAATTCAGCAGTGAAGTCTGTCCATACTGTCCCCGCACAGCGAACCCAGCATGGCATGCTACGGTAATTCCAGTTCCTGCTCTCCTTAGTGCTCTGCTTACTCTCCAATTCCTCAGCATACCGGTCTACTTCTTCCACACCAGAGTTCCCTCCAAAACTCAGACATGGGTGCCGCCATGGCACTTGCTATCAGCTGACCACTAATTCCACAGACTCTGCAGCGGTCACCTGAATCTACACACCCCTCTGCTGCTGTTTTCTGCCTTACCAATCCCTGGCCTAGCACTGGTCATCTGACAAGCAGCATGTGTCTTGAACAACACCGCTTCACTGAGCTACATCCCTGGGCTCCAGACCCCGAACTCCTGCGGCTTGTGGTAGTATTTAGTCTATTCATAGGTTCCAGCCTGATATAGGAAGCATCACCAGTTCCAGCCCGATATTAGAAGAATAATCCGTTCCAGCCCGATATTAGAATCATAATTGGTTCTAGTCCGATATTAGAAATATCATTGGTTCCAGCCCAATATATGTAGCATTGTCAGTTCCAGTCCGATAATCCTGTGACATCGGTTCCAGTCCTATAATCCTATGCCATCGGTTCCAGTCCGATAATCCTGTGCCATCGGTTACTAGTCTGCAAGCATCTATCTCCTGTTCTCCTATTTCATGCTCAAGAACTACTAGAAGCCTCCTGGTTTCCACTTCTCAGTATCCACTACTGGCCCACTGAGGTAACAAAACAAAACTTCACAAACCTGACAAGCTACTATTTCACTTTTGGAGTCCTTGTCCCGGCATGTAGATAAATAAAAAAGAAGCGCTTTATGTTATGTATATAACGTCCATATCTGTAAAAAATAAAATTGGTTAATGTAATGTTTGCAGCTCCTTTCAGTGAATTGTTGTTGGAGTTTTGTAAAGAGTCCGGGAGGGTTCATTTTTTTAAAGTCCGGTTAGTGAAAAAGGCTTGCCAACAGGTGGGAAGAAGACTGTCCCTTATATCCCTACCTCTCGTTGGCTTCCGTCCCGATGCTGTCCGGCTTTGGTTCCCCGCATGGCTTGGCTTGTGGCTTGAGTCAGTGTTTGACGCTGACGTCACCTCTGTTCCCCGTGCTCCGTCCTCTGTCTGTTCAGCAGTGCACTCTCTTTGCAGAGTGGTAGCGCTATATCCAATGTGTTTCAGGCATTTAATGGCCTTTATCAAGGATAACGTTTGTTGCTGGAGTGTGGCTTTCATATTTAAACTTTATTTAAAAATTAATTAAAAACAGGAAATGAGGAAACAGGATGTTTCCTCAAAAAAGCGGTAGCCATGTGTTTTCACGTGGATATACAACATAGGTATGGCGTTATAGAAAAATAAACTGTGTTTTCTGTCAATTTAAGTGTTTCATGTTATGATATTCTATATTATTTAATATTCTATGTTCTAAAAATAAAGTAAGTATAATCAGCTGTCTAAAAAAGAATTGATGTCTATATCTATATTCAGTCAATTGGGTTGTAAGGTTTGCATGTGGTAAATCCACTTTGTTTCTTTTTTTTCTGAGATCCATTGAGATGTCATCCCCTCTCCAATTTCTTTGTACTTTTTGTATGCCGATGAATTTCAGATTAGTCGGATCTTTTCCATGTTTGTCCAAATAATGTTTGGAGACACTGTGTGACTCCAAACCTTTTTTATATTACATATATGTTCGCTGAATTTGAGTTTTCTCTTTGTCTGTCCGACATATTGATACCCGCACGGACATTCTAGTAGATATATATTACCCTCTGATTCACATGATATCTGCTCTTTTATTTTGTAGGTCTTTTTTGTCACATTTGATTTAAAATCTGTAATTATTTGGGTTGATGTGTTTTTGATGGTTCTGCATGCATAACAATTCAGACAATGATATGATCCGTTCTTTTCTTGCTTCTTACATGATTTTTCCTGGATATAACTTTTTACTAATGTTTGTTTTAAATTTGTTGCTTTTTTATATATGATGAGTGGTTTCTCTGTGATAACCATACTCAGCTGTTTATCCAAATGCAATATGTGCCAATGCTTCTGTAAAATTTGTTCAAATTGGTAATTTAACAGTCAACATTACTAATTTGAACAAATATATATATTTGTGTGTGTGTGTGTGTGTGTGTGTGTGTATATATATATATATATATATATATATATATATGCTCAGGATCCAGACACCTAGATGGTGACTCTACTATCACTATTCCCTAACCTCCCTAACCCGCAGCCTGACCCTAATCCTCCACTAAACCTTGCAGCCTAAACCTAACTGTCCCCTGGAGTACCTGACCCTAACCCTCCCTCCCCACAGCGCTGGCTCCAGGCATGTTTGACTCGCATGGCCATTTATGGGCGGCTGGCCATTTCTAATATGGTGCTAGCTGTAAGCCAATCAGAGCTCATGGATCAGCTCCTGATTAGCTGCCAGAATGTGAGCTTTGATCGGCTTACAAATCAGCGCCATATTGGAGATGGCCACCACCGGAGACAGGACGCCAGACTGAGGGGGAAGGAGAGGCATATGCTATGCTCTTCTGCCCTTGGACACAGTGACAGCAGCAGCAACAGCAGAGCCAAACAGCAGCAGTGATGGTGAGCAGTACTACTGGGGGCATAAGTGTATCTTGCACTACTGGGGGCATTACGTGTATCTGGCACTACTGGAGGCATATGTGTATCTGGCACTATTGGGGGCATATGTTTATCTGGCACTACTGGGGGAATATGTGTATCTGGCTCTACTGGAGGCAAATGTGTATCTGGCACTATTGGGGCATTATGTGTACCTGGCACTATTGGGGCAGTAAGTGTGTCTGGCACTATACTGGGGGCTTTATGTGTATTTTCCACTATATTGGGGTCATTATTTGTATCTGCGCCGTATTGGGGGCATTATGTGTATCTACCACTACTGGGGGCATATGTGTATCTGGCACTATTGGGGGCATTATGTGTATCTGGCACTCTACTGGGGGCATTATGTGTGTCTGGCACTCTACTGGGGGCATTATGTGTATCTGGTACTATACTGGGGACATTATATGTATCTGGCCCTATACTGGGAGCATTAAGTGTATCAGGCACTTTACTGGGGGCATTATATGTAAGGTTGGTAATTGTGTGTGTAGGGGCATTTGAAAATATATATATTTATAGTTTGAGATCATAATATATAGCAAGGCCACGCCCACTATCACAGGAGCACATGCGCTGAGTGGGGGTGGGGGCACTTGAAAATTTCTCACACAGGGTGTTAGTAGGCCTGGAGCCAGCCCTGCATAACATTAAACCTTCCCCCACAGCCTAAACCTAACCTCCCCCTGCCCGCCACAAGTCTTGGCAGTTCTTCGTTCAGGACTCCGGCGTTCGGGGTCCCATCCCATGTCTAGATCCCAGTGTCATTATTCCAAGCAATGTTGGGATTCTGGCATTGGTATTCTGACTACTGGGATCCCGAACGCCAGGATCCTGACTGAATCTCTTCACAATCATATTAAGGGGTAAATTTACTATATGCAATAGATTTTTCAAAACTCATGATTTTTTGATAATTTTCATGCCACATTTAGAAGGGCAATAATAGTAAAAGCAAAATTAAGGCTTTTGACATTTCATTGCTTAGTAAATATACCACTAAGTCTGGAATTAATTATGATAAATTACCGCGGGTGAAAAAGGGAAGCAGCCTCTGGCTTTAATGTTTAAGGCTATTCAATTGGACTCCCAATGTCACCCAATAGGCTTGTTAATGCCCATTAAAGACTGCGAATTAACACACAGAATCCATGAAAAGTTCACGGATTCATCGGATTCATGCATTAACATGGTCGCAGCACCCATTAACTCTCTAGTTATAGTTTATATGGCTGTTGTTTGCCTAGTCCAATACAGTGTAAGCTATCGCCTTGCATCAACATAACATTTTTCTCATTGGTAGCCTGTATCAATTTGCCATAATATTCATTGCATGCAATCTAGGGTCAGCGTGGTGGTCAACGTGCATTCACATTCACATTCATAAGGTGTTTGTAAATGAACAGCTGAACAACACCAGTAATCAAGTATTTGAATGTTCAACTTAAAAACTTGCATGTACATTCATGCTCTAGCCTAAATACCTTCTTTCACAAACACACCATGCACCTTAAATTGTTGTACTTCATTGCACTCCATGGTATTCTCTTCAAAGCAAATACAATGTCTACTCTCCTTGCAACCCACCCCTCTGTTCACATTGCTGCCTCAAATATCCACACACCTCTTATTAACACTCATGAGCTTTTTACTCATCTTTGTACTTTAACAATAACATCCACAACTGGACACCATAAAAAAATTCATAAACCTCATACAACGATATTTAATTCTCTGTCTTACTGGTGTTAGCTGGTGACATATCACCTAATCCAGGCCCCAAACACCTGCCCCACTCACACTCACCTGATTCACAGCAATATAGAAATACAGCTAACCTCATAAACATCACATGTCTCACATCACCCTCCAAATCACTAAAATGTGGCTTATGGAATGCATGCTCTGTTTGTAACAAACTAACGTCTGTTCATGACCTCTTCATATCTAACAACTTCAACCTGCCGGCTATTACAGAAACATGGCTCACACAACCAGACACGGCCTCCCCTGCGGCATTGTCACATGGTGGTCTCCACTTCTCACACACCACCAGGCCTGGTAACAGTAAAGGTGGTGGGGTTGGATTAATCTTTCGCATACACAATTCTACAACAGGTTCCATCACTCAGATTTACATAATTTGAAGTACATTCTATCAGAATTTACACTCCTTTTTCTCTGCGTGTTGCAACTATCTATTGCCCACCTGGGCAACCCAAACAATTTCTAGATTATTTTTTTGCCTGGCTCCCCCACTTCTTATCCTCTGACATCACCATTATCATGGGAGATTTCACTATTGCTATTGATAATCCAAAATCCGCTGCTCATGCCTCCACTTCTCCTGAGAAGGCTGTATCACACCTGAACCAGACTCTAGAGATAGCCCTTGATGATGTGGCTTCAGCTACCGATCACACTCCACGTAGGCCTAGATGTCAACCGTGGCACTCTAAATTAACAAGACACTTACAAAAACTGTCACGTAAAGTTGAACGCCAGTGGCGTAAATCTCGTATTCCAAGTGACTTCCTCACATATAAGACTGTCTACCACTCTTATCGTAATGCCCAAGACACTGCCAAACAAACATATTTCCAAACTCTCATCTCTGCTCAAGCCTCTAACCCCAAATTACTTTTTAATACATTTAAATCACTTCTCAACCCTCCTTCACCCAACCTGCCAGGCACTATCAAGGTGCAAGTTCTTGCTTCCTACTTCAAGGACAAGATTGATAAGATCCAAGATGAAATGGTATGCTCTTCCTCAACCAGTGACATACTCAATTCCCTACCTGAACCCTCTGGTACTTTCTCTTCATTTGATCCCACAAATGAAGATGAAATATCAACACTCTTCTCATCCTGCTTCTCATCTACTACCTCTCCTCTTGATCCTATACTCTCACAAATGAGTAAAGCTCTGTATCCTGTGCTCATCCCAACCTTAACTAACATCTGTAATCTCTCTCTCTACTAGTATCTTTTCTTCACTGATCAAGCATACAGTGATTACTCCCATTCTGGAAAAACAAAATTCTGACCCTAACTCTCTCTCAAACTATCGTCCCATCTCTCAGCTCCCATGTCTGTCCAAGCTACTTGAGAAACTTGCCTACACTCACCTCACACACTTTCTTTACTCATACAACTTATTGGACCCACATCAATAAGGCTTTCGCTCCCAACATTCCACAGAGACAGCACTGACTAAAGTAGTGAATGATCTGGTCACTGCAAAGTCTAAAGGCCATCACTCACTACTTATTCTTTTAGATCTCTCTGCTGCTTTTGACACTGTTGACCACTCTCTTCTAATACAAACACTGCAATCCCTAGGTCTTCAGGACACAGCCCTCTCTTGGTTCCTATCCTACCTATCTAATCGCTCTTACAGTGTCCGTTTCTCTGAATCCACCTCCTCTTTGCTACCTCTTTC